>NW_020173037.1:9944769-10145131 GCF_003031525.2 Neophocaena asiaeorientalis asiaeorientalis
AAAAAAAAAAAAAAAAAAAAAAAATGATAGATATGTGTGATTTTCTTTAAAACACACCAGCAGCAGAGGTAAAGTGAGGGGGGCTGCAATGGATGATGAAACAAGATTGTAAACAAACAAGATTATAAAATGTTGTTAATGATCACAATTGCCTGGTGGGGTATATGAGTTTTCATCTTACATCTGAACATTTTCATATTAAAGTGTATTTTTAAAAGATAATAATTTATTTTCCAACTGGAGGTATATTGGGATGCTTATTTACCCTGAGATTGAAAATAAATTTGATCAGATTTTAAACACAATTCTTTGAGAAATCCCTACATGTTTTACGGAAAGTGGTGTACACATCCTATTGAAAAATCCTGCAGCTGTGCCCTGACCCCCGTGAGTCAAGGTGTAGTCTGTGGATGAACAGCCCTGACCCTACATGTTTTTAAACATCTTTATTGGGGTATAATTGCTTTACAATGGTGTGTTAGTTTCTGCTTTATAACAAAGTGAATCAGCTATACATATACATATGTTCCCATATGTCTTCCCTCTTGCGTCTCCCTCCCTCCCACTCTCCCCATCCCACCCCTCCAGGCTGTCACAAAGCACCGAGCTAATACCCCTGTGCCTTGCGGCTGCTTCCCCCCAGCTATCTACCTTACTACGTTTGTTAGTGTGTATATGTCCATGCCTCTCTCTCGCCCTGTTCATGTCCCCTCTTGACCTAATGAATCAGAATCTGGATTTTATACAAGATCCCCGGTTAACTCTCCTGTACATTAAAGTTTGAGAAGTACTGGTCTAGAACCTATTCTCCTCATGGATCTTTTCTCATTAATTATTTATTATCTTCACCTATGTTCAATCTTTCCCTTTCACTAGTTTCTTAACAGTGTAGAAACAAGCTTTATTATCTCTCATCTTTAAAACAATGAAATAAGTGAACAAACAAAGCGATAAACCTGTTTCTAGTTCACTGATGACCTAGAACCTTGGGCTTCCACGAGAAACACACGTACACTTAAACCAAATCCCTGTCGTTTTACTTAAGTTCACACGAGTAGGTTTCTGTCGCCTACCACCAATAGAATCCTAACACATCAAAGATGGGGTTCATCTTTAGATCCTTTCTCATTCTCTATTTTCAGTGATATTTTGTTCTGCCCACATAGCTTCTCCTGCTGCCCACAAGCTAAGAGCTCCTACACCTCTGTGTCCACCACTGTCCCTTAACCCTGGGGCAGATCTGCTATTCTAGTTCCACAGTCACCTCCCACCCAACAAGTTCAAAACTAAATTTGTTATCTTCTTCATTAAACTTTTTCCTTTTTCAAGCATGTACAATTTAGTTGGTCACAGCACCAACTACTCCGTCACCTTAAACTGAAAGCTAACAGTGATACTTGATTCCTATCACTGCTATAGTTCAAACTCTAACCATCTCCAATTCATCAATACTGTCCTGTGATGGTTAATTTGGGGTGTCACGTCAAAGGGTGTTTTGGATGAGATTAACATTTAAATGTATTTATTTATTTATTTTTGGCTGTGTTGGGTCTTCATTTCTGTGCGAGGGCTTTCTCTAGTTGCGGCGAGCGGGGGCCACTCTTCATCGCGGTGCGCGGGCCTCTCACTATCGCGGCCTCTCGTTGCGGAGCACAGGCTCCAGATGCGCAGGCTCAGTAGCTGTGGCTCACGGGCCTAGTTGCTCCACGGCATGTGGGATCCTCCCAGACCAGGGCTCGAACCTGTGTCCCCTGCATCGGCAGCCAGACTCTCAACCACTGCGCCACCAGGGAAGCCCCAACATTTAAATCATTGAGCTTTGAGTAAAGCAGATGGCCCTTCATAATGTGGGTGGGCTTCATCCAATTTGTTGAAGGTCTGAATAGAGCAAAAGACCACTTGACTGTCTTTGGACTTCATTTGTACCATCAGTTCTCCTGAACCTTGAGACTACCAGTCCATACTGCAGATTGGGACTAGCTAGCTCCCATAATCAGATGAGACAATTCTTTATAATTATTAATTCATTCATTCATTTCCCTTTGGTTCTGTTTCTCAGGAGAACCCTGACTAATATGGACATTAGTACCAGAAATTTAGTGCTGTAGTAACAAATATCCAAAAAATGGAAGTGGCCTTGGACTTGGTAATGCGTAGAGGCTGAAGAGTTTGGGGGTACATGTTACAGAAAGCTTAGATTGCCTTGAGGGGACTGTTAGGCACATGGACATGAAAGTTGATTTTGTTGAGATCTCAGACAGAAATGAGGAACACATTGTTGGAAGATGGAGGAAAGATGATTCTTGTTATAAAGCAGTGGAGATTTCGGCTGAAGTGTGTTCTGTGCAAAGTAGTTAATTAAGTGAGGAACTTGGATATTTAGCTGAGGAGATTTCTAAGCAAAGTGTTAGAAGTATGGCCTGGTTTCTCCTTACTGCTTATAGCAGAATGTGAGACGTGAGATACATTGGAGGAATTGTTAAGCAAAAAGAAACCAGAATTTGAAGACATGGATTGTTCTCAGCCTATATCTATACTGCAAAAAAATGAGAATGTGTGTTGTGAAGAGAACACCAAGTGTGTGACTGGGCAGTCACTCCATAAAGAGGTACCCACGGATTTAATCAAGCATCTCAGCAGAAGCCAGGAATAGAGATGGCGCTGTACAAGCAAAGATATTCCAGTTCGCACTAAAGGAGACAGAGATAGAACAAAATAAATATAGGCTTTCCAATTTCTGAGATTCTACAGGACAGGACATTAGAGTTATCCAGCTGCAAACATGCCTAATCCTCCAAGAAAAGGGAAGAATGATCCTATAAGTGCCAATGCCCAGGGGCAAGGCTGTTTTCTCCTGAGTTTTAAAGGGTGAGGCTGTCTCCTCCCAGGATTCAGTGGGCCAGGCTGCAGCTGCTCAGTGCCTCAGGTGCAAGGCTGCCACCCAGAGCCACAAAAGCAGGGCCACTTCTGAGGACCATAAGGGCATCACTTCTGCCCCAATGGGCCAAGAGAACAGAGCACTGAACCAAAAAGGATTATTCTCAAGCCTTAATATCTAATGAAATTTGCCTTGCTAGATTTTGCACTTGCTTAGAACCCATGACCCTTCTCTTCTTTCCAATTTCTCCACTTTGCAACAGGAATATCTATCCTATGCCTGTCCTACCATTGTATTTTGGAAGCACATAAACTGACCAGTTTCTCAGATTCACAGCTGGAGAGAAATTTTGCCTCAGGAGTAATCATACCTCAAGTCTCACTCATGCCTGATTTAGATGATATTTAGGTGACACTTTGGACTTACAGTTGATTTTAAAATGAGTTAAGATTTTGGGGATGTTTGGGATGGGACGAATGCATTTTGCATATGAGAAGGACATGAATTTTGAAGGTCCAGAGAAAGGAATGTCATGGAATTGTGTCTGCCCAAAACACAACTCCAAATATAGTCATATTGGGGGCTAGGGCTTCAACCCTAACTTCCAATATGACTATATTGGGAGTTAGGGTCTTTAAGGAATTAAGGTTACATGAGGTTATAAAGGTGGGGCCCTAATCCAATAGGATTGGTGTCCTTATAAGAAGAAGAGACAGTGGCGATGTTGACACACAGAGAAAAGGCCATGTGAGGACAGAAAGAAGACTCCCTGTAAGCCAAAGAGTGAGGTCCCAGGAGAAACCAAACTTGCTGAGACCTTGTCCTTGTACTTCCAACCTCTAGAGCTGTGAGAAAATAAAGTTCTGTTGTTTAAGCCGCCAAGTCTGTGGCATCCTGCTATGGCAGCTCAAGCAGATGAATTCAACCCCCAAAGAGCCTCCCTGACATGCATCTCACTACTCTCACTCCCTGATGCCTTATCCACAGTGTTTACAGGCTGATTCTCCTGAAAGGTAAACTAGATAAATTTCTTCCTGAGCTCCAAACATCTCAATGCTCATCCTGTCCACAAGATGACATTCAAAGTGCCTGTCATGACACGCAGGACTTGGTGGTCCCTGTTTTACCCTCCAGGGTCATTTCCTGCCAAATATAGGCAAACAGCCAATGCTCTAGAAAGACAAACCCAAGCACTTGCAGTTCTTCTAAACTGCCATATGCTGATTCACAGAACATAAGGTTGCCGTTCATGAGCAAACCCCTCCCCAGACCACCAAGCAAGCTGCTGCTCTCCTCAAAAACTCACACGAGTCTTGTCCTCAAAGAGACATTTGACTTCCCTGGACTGTTGATCACACCCTTTCTTGTGCTATTGCTGTACAGATTGCATTTATACCTATGGAACAACACTTCGCTTCAATTCTTTACTACCGCTCCACTTTGAGACTGTGGAGCTTTCAAGACCACACTTCATTTATCTGTATATCCTCTGTACTTGTCACATAGACGACTCAATTACTAACTGAAAGAAAAGAACTGATGGATTGATCGATCGATTGATTGATTAATGAAGCATATGAAGTATCCTTTACTGGGTCCAGATCATCCCTAATGCAGAAGATCTATAGGAGATCAGAATGGAAAAATATTCTAAAAAATGGAAGAATGCTGAAAGTAACATGATTTGAGAAGCCAAGGAATCAAGGAACAAATTATTGATAATTATAATTCTACTCGGGTCTCCCCAGACTCTCAATTTCTGTATTCCCTATCATAATCACAACACATTCATAATAGAACTCACTTTATTGTACGTTTAATTTACTTATTTATTATCATATAAATCATTTTGCTGACTCCTGAAAGAAGACTCATTGTGTAATGGAAAAGCAGTAAATTAGAAAGCAGAATACATGAGTCCCTGGCTCTGTGACTTGAGAAAAGTCACAGTCTCTGAAGTGTCATTTTTTTCACCTGCAAAATGGGATTTTTATAACTAACCAGTTCAACTCATGGAGTGGTTTTGAAGGTCAAATGGGATGATGATGTACAAAGAGCTTACAGCCGTCGTTCCATAAAGGTTTTTTTTCCGAGTGAACTGGCAGTGTTTTTGCATATCCCCAGCACTGCTCTGCATTCACCCCAGCCCTTCTCATTAAGTGACATTAGACAGATCATCTAAATTTTCTAAACCTTAATCTCCCTAAATCTAGAAGTGGAATAATGTCATAAAATTTTTCTAAGGCAAATCTAAAGTAGTTTGTACTCTCATATCTCATAATTTAAGGTATTTTTATTATCCTAATTGTGTGACCTTGGGTAAACTATGTAACTACATTACTTTCCTTGTGAATAAAATGAAAATATAATAGGTTTGTTAGGGGATTGAGACAATGTGTGTAATGTGTTTAATGTAGCACGTGATTGGTCAGTATTATCAATTATGATAATCGTTTTGTAAATATCACTAGCATCTGCTATTGTGATATTACTGCTAATAACAGGTGTCCCTGGAAAACTGAATCTGCAAAGTTTTCCATGACTTATGACACTTTGGGCATAGTTTAAATATTTTTATTGACTTACTAATACCTAATATTGGTTTCATTTCAAAGGATGACAGCTAATTATATAAAATAGTATACTTGGTCATTAATAGACAAAATAGATACAACTCTCATAATAAATATTTGCTTAATAAAGGACATCTGTAATATCTGGCGATTGCGTATGGTGTCCTCTGGAGAATACTGGTCTTTGACCTTTGCTCCCCAGTTAAATCATCAAGCTTGATCGACTCACTATTCTCTATGTTAGTTATTCCACATGTTTTGGTGCCACTGACCAAACTGTAAAACATCACCCTTATACTTAAACAAAACCATTACTACTAAAGCTGTCAATGCAATACCAATTTCTATATATGAGCCATATTTGTGAAGATTATTTTAGAATATATATATTTACATATACATGTATTTACTATATATGCACTTATATATTTAATATATGTGTGTGTATATATATATATATATATATATATATATATATATATACACACACACACACATATATATATTTCTAAAACAAGGTAGAAGGAAGGATGAGAGGGAAAAACAATGGAAAATAATACCCAAACTGACTACCAAGTTTTGTAGCTTTAAAAAAAACCCTGAAGTTATTCAAGTATAATGCCAAACATGATAAAGATAAAACACCTATTTCATTTTATTCCTTTAAAATACTATGTTTATAGCATAATGGAGTTGAGTACCACATGTCTTCTGAAAGACTTATTTTAAGAAAATAGTGTGCTCACTAAACATATCAGGTTTAATTTTCCATCTATATTTCTCACCAATTTATAAGTCTGAATATTTAGGACTCACAGATAGCCTCCATCTGAGAGAAGACAAATATTCATGAGTCAAGATGCTCTTGAGACCCCACAAAGAAAAAGAACTTGTTCCCCAGTAGAGGGAATTTATATGAAAACACTGCCGTTAGCAGCAAGATAGTGGTACTGGACACTGGTAAGTGTATTTCAAGATCGTCATATATATATATATACACACACACACACATATATATATTTCTAAAACAAGGTAGAAGGAAGGATGAGAGGGAAAAACAATGGAAAATAATACCCAAACTGACTACCAAGTTTTGTAGCTTTAAAAAAAACCCTGAAGTTATTCAAGTATAATGCCAAACATGATAAAGATAAAACACCTATTTCATTTTATTCCTTTAAAATACTATGTTTATAGCATAATGGAGTTGAGTACCACATGTCTTCTGAAAGACTTATTTTAAGAAAATAGTGTGCTCACTAAACATATCAGGTTTAATTTTCCATCTATATTTCTCACCAATTTATAAGTCTGAATATTTAGGACTCACAGATAGCCTCCATCTGAGAGAAGACAAATATTCATGAGTCAAGATGCTCTTGAGACCCCACAAAGAAAAAGAACTTGTTCCCCAGTAGAGGGAATTTATATGAAAACACTGCCGTTAGCAGCAAGATAGTGGTACTGGACACTGGTAAGTGTATTTCAAGATCGTCATTTACACATGAGCAGACAGAAGGCAGACCAATCTTCACTGTTCATGCAACATATTCTAATAGGGTAAATATAAAAATCCAGTGGAAATCAATTTTTCCAAATCAGTAAAATAAATTAGTCTAATGTTATAGAGACAGTGAAATGGGTAAGGGATTGCTTTTCTCTGAAGGATGACTGTCTCTGCTTAAGAAAATAATTCATGACATAACAGATAAATAAGAGATACTTATGCTCATAACTAAATATTTTCTGTAAGGTACAATTCTCTTAATAGAGCAGGATGCTACTAAATGGCGATGTCTTTGAGTGTTGTTTTGATAGATTATTTATTATGTGTGGAGAGCAGGAGAAGGGAGCACTTTAAAACATGCTGCAGCTCACTTCCAAATGAACCCGTATTTTTCCTTCCACTGGGTGTCTTCTACTGCTCTTTAAAGCCACATGTGGAGTTAGGGTGATACCTAAAGCCTGCCTTTGATATGCGGAGGGAGAGGTTTTGGAACGCTCACGTTTTCTGATAACCAGAAAATTTTTCTTATTCTTTAAAATAAAGTATTTATACAGCTGTTACTTATATTCTTGGGAGTCTTGATTTGATCTAAAATTATTTGGTCAGAGACACAAGCAATTTACAAATACAGAAGACAATGAAAGAGTAAATTTCGGATAATAGAGAAAACAACCAACTCTGTACCCAGCACAACGTAATGGTATCCATTTATTGATGTTATTTTTGGCTTATTATAATATTCTAAGTAGAATCAATTCCTCAAATTATCAATTTTAGCATGCTCATTATACTACCTTTAGATAAAATTAATTTAAAATGTTTCCTTAGCTTGCAAGACATTTGAGAGTAGAAAAAAGAATCCAAACATCCTTTGACAGATTTTTTAAAGAAACTTGGATCAATGAAATTATTTCCTAAAGTATCTTCCAAATATCCTAAAGTTCATAAACATTATTAATATTTTAATTTAGCCGTTGTGTTTTACACTCAACATTAATAAAGGTCTCTATTTTTTAAAAAGATAACAAGCAAAATGCTTATTATATTATGTCATTTTTGTTTATTAGTAGGTTTATTATTTATTTTATCAATATTATGAGTTATGGGCCAAATTCTCAAGCATAGAGTTTTCTTTTAAACCTCATATGTACATTTTATTGGACATTTGGGCTCATTTTATAAATAATGTGAGCTGGATATTTATGCTTTTTTTATATAACTAGCAGCAGCTTATTTTTATGATTTTGCATTTTTATAGATGTTTATAGTTGTTTTATAGTCGCTTTTATGACATAGTACGTATAAAATCTATGATTTGTTTGGTGTTGAGTACTTGATTAGGGAGAAAACTATGCTTATAACATTGTGATGAGGAAATATTATCCAGTTTCTCAAAATGCACTCCATAGCACTGCTTCTTGGCATGCATTACTGAGTGAAAAGGGATCAGTGTCTTTATTAAGTGAAGTACAAATCATGTCAAAATCACATTCTACAGTACTTTCCCTGACAACTCAGAACTAACAATGCCTTTTTCATGAATCAAAATTGAACAAGATTACTGGGATTTTTGTTCTCCTAATGAACTTATATGATTTTATAATGGGATGATTTTTTTCTTCCTAATCTCCATACCTCACCACTATCACCTCTGCCCCATGCATTCACACAAATGCATTCATACCTACATCTTTCTGGAACTGACATAACACAAGGGGGCCTTATGTAATAAAACTCAATCCCGGGAGGGAGAGAGAGTAACTTCCTTGTGAGTTTTCTCATAGACTTAGTGTCTAGTGTTTTTTTGAAAATTCAAGCTTCCTACATATCTAGTAATTTTTTATGGTTTACTAAATTATAGATTTTGGATTCTTGGTGGATATATTCTTAAGTCAAACAATGAATTTTAAAGTAGCTTTTTAATGTGCTAATGTCCAGGAATATATATAGGCAAATGCAAAATTATCAGCAGTTATTCAAGTTTGTGAATTTATTGGAAACTTTTGAACACTTTATGCTATATTGGAGAGGACTGCCATAGGCCAAGTTTGAGATAATTACAAGTCAAATTATAAAGCAGCTTTTTGAAGAGAAATAAGTCATTAAAATCAGAGCTACCTAATACTCCCAAAGCCTCCTCCCTAGACTTTACCTTAATTATATACTCAGGTCAATTGTGATGCTTATTTGTAACTTTACTATCAGGTATGGCCAGATGTTTCATTTAAGCTCTAATATAAATAAAACATCTGATAAAGTTTTGCAGTGCCTTTGTAAACAGCTGCTTGATCTAGAAACTTACTGCTAGAATCACTACACTGATCTGGTCACTCTCTTTACATATCGTCAAAGTAATTGTGTTGATCCTTGGGAAATCCACTGCTGTAGGTGATATAGTCTTTCATTATAGCATATTAGATCTCTTTCAACTGGCTAATGTCTAGTCAACACATGTTTAGTCTACCCAACAAGAATTTATTAAGTATATTAAATGTAAAATCACTGGTCTGTTTCTTTGAGAGTGGAAATGGAAGTTGAGTGCATTGTTAAGGTAATTTTATTATATACTTAACATTATAAGACAATGTTTGAGAGCCCTTATACTAAGGGCACTGAATTACCAGCACACTATGTAGTCTTTTCCAGGTTTATTAAATACATCTAAGAATGATACTCCTTGTGTCTTTCTAGTTTTTATTCCTTGGCTAACACAGGCATAGTTCTGACATGAGTAATTATTTCATGTGATTAAAATAATTAATAGGATGGTAAAGAGTTGATGCTTAAATTGCTTAAAACTAAATTAAGATAATATTTTGGACATGTTTAAAATATTCAGCATTTCTAGAAGGACAAATGTCTAATATAAAATAAATAAGCTGGGGACTTCCCTGGAGGTCCAGTGGTTAAGACTTTGCCTTTCAGTGCAGGGGGTGCGGGTTTGATGCCTGGTCGGGGAGCTAGGATCCCACATGCCTTGTGGCCAAAAATCCAAAACAAAAACCAGAAGCAAAATTGTAACAAATTCAATAAAGGCTTTAAAAATGATCCACATAAAAAAAAAATCTTAAAAAAAATACTTTATTAAAAAATTTTTTTAAAAAGAAAATAAATAAGCTGGCTTATTTCAAAATGTTAGTAGGTAAGCATTTATGGTCCATTCTAATGAATACTGACCAAGCTACCTTATTTTAGACTTCTTATTTAATGACTAAAAGGTTGAAGTGTTACGTAAAAGAAGCTGCATGCAAGTTAGGAAGCATTATTTTAATATTAAACAATTCAGAGATTTTTGCTCAATATTTGTAAAATCAATTTTATTTAGATATTTTCATTTATGTTCTAACAGACTTTAGTACTATTAGGAACTTAAACATTTGTTGGTTTAATGAATAATCCATGTTTTTTCATGTACATTACATTGTGGGTTTTCCAAATACACAGTCCTACACATTTTTCTACTTTTAGCTACATGGTTTATTGTTTTTCAACCCAAGTTTCTTAGCCTTTGTGCCTACATTTATTATCACCTGCATGCAGAAGAACAGGAACCACTCGCTTAAAATACTTTACAAGGTACAACACTTATATATCTCACTTTCTGTTTTGAAAGCTGTTGAGCCGTTTTCCCCCAGAGGAAAGTTTCTCCATGCACCCTGTAAGAAAGCAGAATCTTCTAGGTGGTGGCATAGCCAGCCTCAGCCTCCTGACAAACTTTCATAGCTATCTCTGGAGTTATAGGGGTTTCTGTCCTACAGCTTCAAGTTAAGGGACTTCCGGATTTTAATATCCAGAGACATGGTGTTGTCTAAGTCATTAGCTTATATTAAGCCAAGCCAGGTGATTTAAGATGGATTCAAAGGGAACAGAGAACTGAAGCTTTGTCCACCAGCAATGAGTTAGAGTGAAGACACCTTCTAAAATGCAGACTTAGCCTGGATGACACTAGACATGAAGTGGAAAAAGTAGCACTCCTGAGCAGTGCAAGCCAGGAAGGATGCTTCATTGTACTACACAGGAAGTTTGCCGGCATTAAACTCTCATATACGCATGTATGCATGCATGTGTGGATGCGTGTGCTATGTATTCCGCAATGGGGAAAATCCGTTTTCAGCTTAGATCCCATTTAGTAACTCACTCTTCCTGCTGAGCTAAGCGAATTGAAACCACTCCTTTCATCACCACCACAGAGACTGACTAGAGTGCATGAGGGTGAACACAAATATTGAGATGAAAGCTGCAGGCCACACAAATATAAACAGAAGCCAATCCCCAATAATAAGCACATAGGAGCAAGCATTTTGAAGAGTACAGTAGAGGTAAGCAAAGGCTCCTCAACAACACCACTGATGACATCCTGCACTCGAGATGAGCTTTGAAGAAGTCCATAATTAGAAAAAGAACAAGCTCAATGATGAAAGGGAGGAAGCAGACCAAATTAGGATGGTTAGGAACGGTCAGCCAGAATGTGAACAACTGAAGAAGAGAAACATGAACCAGAGAGGGTGATTTTTCTTAGCTCTGCTTGGGTAAGGAATATTTTTCACTAACTTCTAATGACGGAGTATTGGAAATGACCTCAGAACCCTCGTGTATTGTTTATGGCTTATTGTTATTTAAATCAACTCTACCTATTTACCATTCCTGACTGTGGACTCAAAAATTCAATCCTAATTCAATCCTAATTATTTTGTTAATGTTCAGAGATAAGAATTCTTTCAGGAAGACTGTAAACAGACTACTGCAGTCAAAATTCTGATACTCATGGGTGGACCAAATAAATAGCACTCTTGAATCAAACCGTGTCAGGGTGCTGCTACCCATCACACCTGCAAATCTGTGAATTATCTTCCGAGTAGTCACCTTGGGAGGATGTGCACTGCTTTGAAGAACAATGACATCACCCAAGCCATTGTAGGAAGATCTCTTCGGGAATTTCTTTCAGAGTCCCTGATGTATGTTTTTGACTTTTGTGACCAGACAATATTTTCTTTTGAGGGTAAATTGAATAGCTAAATGGCATTCTGAACCAATTCTAATAAGCAAACTGTGTAATCATACTAGGAAAGGTACTCATTTTAATAGGTAAGCTCTATCATGCTTCCTAAAAGTCAGTCATATTACCTCGTATACACACTTGTGACCGTGTCTGATTACAAGGAGTGTGGCTTAGAAAGAAAGCTTAAAATTATTATAATCACAAGACTCATTTCCATTTTATTAGTGGCTTTTTAGACTATTGGGGGTCAAAAGAGTAAAGTGAGGAATGATCCCCAAACAAAGCTTAATAAGAGAAAGAAGTCATTTAACATTCAGAGTGAGCCTTTCACAATAAAAGCACTGAGAGGTTCTTTGACTGTCTGCCGCATTATCTTTCTAACTGCATATTAAGAATAAGTGCATCTGAATCCTCCTGCAGGACTTGGGCTCTAAAATATTTTTCAGAACTGCCTAGAGAGTGAGTATGGACTCCAGAGCCAGAAGACCTGAGTTCTAATCCTACCTGTGCCTCTCTTAGCTGTATGATTTGGGACAACTTATTTAACTTCTGTGCCTCAGTTTCCTCATCTTAAAATGAAGATAAATAACATCATCTAACTCATTGTGTTGTTATAAGGATTAAACAAATTAACATACATACAAGCACTTAGTACATGGCTTAGCACTTAGTGCCCAGGAATAATAATAATAGCAATAACAGTAATTATTACTATTTTTTAAAAAATCAGACTCATGACTCATGGCAGTAGTCGTTTGTTTTCTTTTGTTAAAATCCAAAATGCCCTTTGGGAGTAACCATTCTGTTCATCAGATGTCATAAGTATTACATAAACACATTTCACTTTTGGAGGATGAAGGTCTATAAAGAACATGTTCTAGGCTCGTCCAGCATTTGCCAAGTAGACGTTTTAGAAATAGTTTGGGCAATGGTGGTCACATTAACGCAACTGTCACATTAATTAGATTTTTTAAAAGCTATAATATTATTATATGAACATCCTGCATAGTAGAAAATCTCTATGGATTTTTATTGTTAACATATACATTTCCACCAAAAAATGTGTGGTAAGCAGAATAATGGCATTCCAAAAATGTCCATGTCTTAATCCCCAGAACCTGTGAATGTGTTACTTCACATGGCAAAAGGAACTTTGAGGATGTGATTAAGTTAAAAATCTGGAGATGGAATGATTATCCTGGATTATCTGGATGAGCTCGGTGTAATCACAAGGGCCTTATAAGAAGGAGGCAAGTATGTCAAAGTCAAAGATGTGATGACGAAGCAGAGGTCTACGTGATATGGCCATAAGCCAAGCCGAGGAATGCAGGCAGCTTCCAGAAGTTGGAAAGAGCAAGAAAATGGATTAATAGGAATGCATCCCTGCCAATTCATCTCAGCCCACTGATATTGAAGTTAAGACCATAAATTTGAATCTTATTTCTGCCTATTTGTAGAATATTTCTGCTAGGTTCTGTGGATATAAGCTACACTCCAAATTCCCAACAATCAAGAAGCTGCTGGAGGGCTTCCCTGGTGGCGCAGTGGTTGAGAGTCCGCCTGTCGATGCAGGGGACACTGGTTCGTGCCCCGGTCCAGGAAGATCCCGCGTGCCGCGGAGCGGCTGGGCCCGTGAGCCATGGCCGCTGAGCCTGTGCGTCCGGAGCCTGTGCTCCGCAACGGGAGAGGCCCACATACCGCAAAAAAAAACAAAAAAAAAAGAAGCAGCTTGAGTATTTATAGTCTATTATTTTTCCTGCATGTATTCACCTAGCAGAGTGCTTTGCATATAACAGCCAGAGAATAAGCATTTGTTGAATGAATAAATGTGTCTCACACATGTGAAACATTTGTCATAAGGGAGTGACTAAAGGGCTCAAATCAACCATTTATATCCTACTAGGTAATCAATACACACGCGAATATGCTGTCAATACAACACAGAAGGAGAAAGTAATAAAATCAAAATCATTCAGCATAAAACTGTGAGTTAGAAGGATTAAAAATTATTCCTTCATTCCTTTCATAGATGCTGTAACTGAGGCACACGAAAGTGAAATCCTTCTGAGTGGTTTGCATATCTGAGAAGACCGTGAATTCCAAACTCTGGTCTTTTTCATGCATCTTTTGTGGAAAAAAAGAAAAGTCTTCTCAAGATCTTATGTTTTGCTGACCAAGAAATATTGAAAGAATTAGAAGATACATGGAAACCTTTGAAGCAGTCATCTGACTTTCAGAAATAAACTTCATCTCTGGGACCCCACTAAGCAGAATTCAGAGTAGAAATCAGTATTTCATGTAAATGTATCTCTGTCTCTCAAGAAGTAATAAAACTGGAATAGGTGGACCACACTGCCAATGTATTTGATGATAATAGAATCAGTGATACAGCCCAGTATCATCTCAAACTAAAATTGGGAACCTTTCACAGAAAGAATTATTTCAACCACTGTAAACAACTAGGAATCAGAGTAAGGATAGAAATCACATTCTGCTCTCCTTTCACAAAGCAGCTGAAGAATATTATGTTGCTATTTCAATAAGAAAAACAGTACACTGATAACAGACTCTCTTCAAAATTTAATAAAGCATTAGTCCCTTAATCAAAACATGACTATGAGGCTTGGACTGTCGCTGGAAAGCAGAATAATACGAACAAAAGAGAAATGGAACTGTGTCTGAATATCAACTCTACAAACAAATAACATCTCGTTATACATGCAGCAGTTAGAGACAGGAATTGCAAAGCCAGTCTCAACTCATCTTCGCCACCCAGGGAAAAGCTTAAATCAGGTACTCGAAGTAGGTATGCGATTAAACATCAGTTGATCGATCAATCAAATGCCATAACACATATATGACGATACATGCATTTTAATTTTTGCTTAGACCGAAAAGATTATCTACATTAAAAATATATATGTATAAAATAGCCACCAAAATTTGCAATTATAAGCATAAAGAAAATAAACTTTGATTTTCAATTGTATATGTAATTCATATAAGACAAAAGTTTTTCCTCTAATTCAGCATATGCAATGGCTAAAGAAGGCTTTCTTGGAATCAGACTGTCTGGGTCTAATTCCTGACTCTGCCACTTACAGATTTAGGGCAAGATAGTAAAACAGTTTTCTCATGGATAAGATTAAGATAATAATTGTTCCTACCTCACAGAGTTGTAAAAAGTTAATAAAGTCGTGCTTAAAACTCATACATTCACCATCACTATTCAGATAATAGAATTCATTGAAAAGTTTTAGAGATAAAAGCTGCCTGAGAAAGCTTGAATTCCATCGATGAATATATCATAATTGTCCCCAAAACCAAATGTGGTTATTTTGACTCATTTTAATCCCTGAATAATGATTTTTCAAAGTCATTTACAACTTGGGTACTCAAATCAATGTATTCATACAGGTTCAATCAAGTTTTAATGGTGCCATGACAGCATCTGACGTCATCTTACAAGCTAATTTTCAAGTTCAGGCTGACAACTCATATTAACACGTTTTGCTCATATGGACCATGAATTACAGTGGATTAGTAATCTAATAAAACACATGAGACTGATGTAGAGTTAATGTGCTATAATAGTTATGTATTATCAAATATGCATTTTTGAATATTTTTGCTTTGATTTTATTTTTTATTTACAATATATTCTTTCAATTTCTGGAGCTGTTCTCCTTAAATGCTGGTGTGTCAGGTGGTAACTTTATGACCTATTTTCCTCTGACCTTCCCTTAGGACCTGGGCAAAGACCATAGTCTCTATAATCTTAATGCAACATCAACTCTTTCTATTAGGCCCTGTAAAAAGTATGGTGTGGGTCACCTTGGGCAAGAATCAGATATCAAGGAGACAAAGTGGAGAAATATGAACACAGCTACAGCCAACACTGCCAGGTAGCTGGGATCCATGGAGAGAGTTTGTGTGGCAAGTGGAGGTGAGAGGTGTCAAACTGAAGCGGGACTGGGGCATTCTCAGTTCACACAAAGGAAAGGAGGGCCTGAGCATCTGGAATGTGAAAGGGAGATCTGGCCCCAATTACAGTCAGAATCAAAGGGCTGGGTTCTTTGGAAGTCAATGGAGAGCTTTGCTTCCCCTTCCTGCCAGGTTCCTAAGCTAATCACTAGTCTCCTATTTGCTGCAATCTCACGGGAAGACAACTATATTATATTTCCAACTCTATAGTTGTAGCTGTTCAACTAACACTCGTCGTCACTGTAGCTGTTCCATCTCCATTTCTCCTCTCATGCACTCTCCCAGGCTCTTCCTTTGACCTAAAGCCATCCCATCTCTGCAATCTCACTATTCTTTCCTAGGTAAGATGCTGTAAAGTTCCTTTCCTTAAAATTTACCCTGTGCATGTCCCACTTCTTCTGGGTCTGTTTCTATAAGATGATTCACCCACTTAACTATTCAGCCAGTCCATCAGTCCCCCACCCATTTATTTAACCACAGCACATAATCCTACGGGCCACTCAACTAGCCAGATGCTAAAGATGTTCAGAGACAACAGGACAAACCCCTGCTTTTATGGGCTTGCCTTCCAGGGACAGGATAATGGAGTCATTTAACTCATTTTAACTTAATTACCTCTTTAAGAACCCTAACTCTAAATACAGCCAATGTTATGGATTGCGTTGTGTCCCTTCAAAATTCGTTATGTTGAGGGAATTCCCTGGTGGTCCAGTGGTTAGGACTCGACGCTTTCACTGCTGTGGCCTGGGTTCAATGCCTGGTCAGGGGACTAAGATCCTGCAAGCTGTGTGGCACAGCCAAAGAGCAAACAAAACAAAACAAGCAAAAACTCCGTATGTTGAATTCCTAACCCGCAATGTGACTGTCTTCGGAGATAGGATCTTTACGGAGATAATTAAGGTAAATAAAAGCACAAGGGTGGGGCCCTAATCCGGTGTCCTTATGAGAAGAGGAAGGGGCACCAGAAATGTGCCGGCACAAAGGGAAGGTTGTGTGAGGACACAGCTACAGGTGGTGGTTATCTGTAAGCCAAAGAGAGAAGAATCAGGAGAACCAAAACCGTCAACATTTTGACCTTGGACCTGTAGTTTTCAGAACTGTGAGAAAATAAATATATGTTGTTTAAGACACCCAGTCTGTGGCGTTTTGTTATGGCAGCCCTAACAAGTTAATACAGTCACATTCTGAGGTACTGAGGGTTAGGACTTCAATATATGAACTGGGGAGAAACAAAATTCAGACCATAACACATAGTTACACATTGACTAAGGAGGAGGCAAAGCCAACCTGGCAAAGAATTTCAAGAAAAGTGTCCCGAGCAAAGCACAAGGTCCCTGGGGACAGGAGCGAGTTCCCCTTAAAGGCAGAATGGTCCATCTAGAAGTCCAGTGTGCTTAGGGCAAAATAGTCCAGGGACAATAACAAGGTCAACTTGGAGGCAAGGCCAGATTATATAGAACCGTGCAGGACATGGAAAGAAGTTTGAATCTCATTTAAGGGGTAGGCAAATTTGGATGGCTTTCAACTGATGAGTGACATGATCTGATTTGTACTTTTGCAAGATCACCTTCTTCTTGATGTATAGGATGGGTTGTAGCTAGGCTAAAATGGAAGTGCCAAAAACCGTTAGGAAGGGATGGGAAGAATCTAGATGACTGAAAATGGACTAGAAGGAAGTGATAGAGACAAAAAGAAATAGATGGACTTGAGAAATCTTTTGGAGGAAGGACCCTGAGGACTTGTTGATAGATTCGATATTAGGGATGAAGGAAAGGGGAGATTCACAGATCATATGTAGTTTTATTGCCTCAAACACTTGGGTGGATAGTAGGAGTATTTTACTGTGATAAGAGCACTAAGGAGGAACAAATTTGATGAAGGGTGGAAAATGAGCATTTGTGTTTAAATTGTTAAGGACAATAGTGTAAATATCCCTTAGTGACTCAGCTGGCCAAATCACCTGGGGTTTTGTTGTTGCTTTGTTTTGTTGTTAGCAAACATCTGGTTCTTGAACTACAAGATTCATTGTTGGGCTTCCCTGGTGGCGCAGCGGTTGAGAATCTACCTGCTAATGCAGGGGACACGGGTTCGAGCCATGGTCTGGGAGGATCCCGCATGCCACGGAGCAACTAGGCCCGTGAGCCACAACTACTGAGCCTGTGCGTCTGGAGCCTGTGCTCCGCAACAAGAGAGGCCACCATAGTGAGAGGCCCGCGCTCCGCGATGAAGAGTGGCCCCCGCTTGCCACAACTAGAGAAAGTCTTCGCACAGAAACGAAGACGCAACACAGCCAAAAATAAATTAATTAATTAATAAACTCCTACCTGCAACATCTTTAAAAAAAAAAGATTCATTGTTGAGGGCTGTCTTTTAATAAATGTTATTTCAGTCCAAGTCTCATTTTAACTTTTCTTCCCTATTTTCTTTCTTTCATGATATGCACAGCCTTCTGGTGGTTTTCTAGAAGCATAATTCCCATATGTAATTTTGTTCCTGTGGAAAAGTCCGTTTTGGATTACACTATCCAAAATAACGTTCCAGGAATAGTAACTCATGCATCCTATACTTGAGTACTAGTTATATATATAAAAATTAAACATACAATAATCTTCTTCTACAGAATGCAGTAGACTTTAATAATATTTGATACAAAATAGAATTTGCAGTACCCTCAAGCTTGTAAAAGTTCATTCTCTTAGAACATTATGAAAGCTGTTCCATATTTAAAAACTACACGGTGCCGCTCATACACATGCCCTTCACTAGCATCTCTCTTCAATTTTCTCTTGAATTTCTGAATAAGTGTTAATTTGAAGGAAAGTGGTTATAAGCACACAGAAGGGAGAGTAATCCTTTACGTTGCAGGGGACAGGGAGATACTGAGACACAGGTGAGTGATATGGTCGGGTTCACATTTTAGATGGATGGATTTTTCTGGGGACTGTGGAGGAATGGTAGGAAAATGGAAACACTTGCAGCAGGAGATCAGTGAGAGAATCATGCCAGCACAGAAGGGCAGGGAGACACAGCCAAGAAAGACCTGAACTAAGGCAGGTGGTAGAGGTAGAGAGGAAGAAGACACTGAAAAAATATTTCTCACATAGAATGAGAAGCACCAGGTGACCGACTGCCAGTTTTCTGATTTGAGTGACGGTGTATCAGGTAACACCACCGACTGAAGGAAGAAAAACTAATAATAATAAAATGTTGGAGGGGGATATATGTAATGGTTAATTTCATGCATCAGCTTGACTGGACTTGGTGCACAGATTGAAACCTTATTTCTGGGTGTGTCTGTGAGGGACACACTGAGTGAGTGACTCAGAAAGATAGACTGCCCTCTCCAAGGTTGCAGGGGCTGCAGGAGCATCATTCAATCCATTGAGGGCTTGAATAGGACAAAAGAGGGAGGAAGGAGGAATTTGAGAGATTTGCCCCTTTTTTCCTGCCTCACTGCCTGAGCTGGGACATCTCACCTCGTCTTCTTCTGTCCTCAGTTTAGGATTAATGCCATCAGCTCCCCCTGGTTCTCAGGCCTTCAGATTGAGTGTGAATTTCATCACCAGCTTTCCTGGATCTTCAGCTCACAGATGGAAGATTGTGGGACTCATCAGCCTCCATAATCACATGATCCAACTCCTCATAATAAATCTCCTTTTACATATACAGAAACCTCTCTCTCTTTCTCTCAAGAAACACAAGGAAAGAATAGGGCACCGGTGGGGATGGATGCTTGGTGGCTGAGAAACAGAACAAAACAAAACGAAACACAAGGAAATAACATACATACATATCTATCTATCTATCTATCTATCTATCTATCTATGTATATCTATATAAAACGAGATAGAGAGACAGAGAAATATCCTGTTGGTATTGGTTCTGTTTCTATGGAGAGCCCTGACTAATATAACATAGGAGTGAAAGTAATTAATTGTTTTTTGAACAAGACGAGTTTGAGGTATTTGTGGATGTCCAAGAGGAGATGCTTTTAGGTAGAATCTCATAAAAGAGATCAAGACTAGAAATATACATTTGGGATTCATTGGCTATAACCAGTAGATGAATCCCCAAGAGTGTGAGATTGTCAGGAGGGGTCAAATAGATTTAGACAAGCAAAGGGCCAAAGACAGAACCTGTGAAAACATCAAAATTTAAGTGGTAGAGAGAGATAGCAAAACATCTGGTAGCTATTGTTTTAGTATATAAATATACTATATTATAGAAATTCAATTGATAACTTTCATAATTAGACATTTATAAACCAGGAAAGGGAGAACTTTGCCATATGAAACCTGAAGATTTTGAAAGCATGATTTGACAGAAATTAATATCATTCTCCAGAAAACTGTATTTCATCTTGGTTTTAACATCAGTCCAGTCCTAATCTAATGTATAGCTGGAGTAAAACAAAACATGTGCATGCACACACATGCATACACACTGCTGAAGCAGTGTCAGCAAGAGTCTAAAATTCTGCAGCAGAGGCTTACCCTCATTACTATTATTATAGTCGTTTAAAAGATGTGATTCAGTGCAAAATTCCTCAGGGTGAAGTGCACAGAAGACTAGCAATCATACAGTACAAAGGAATTTGCCAATGGTCGGCAAGTTTCAGGATAAGAAACAGTGAAAAGCTTTGCTAACACGTATTTAACAAATTCGAAATGTAAGTCTATGATGTTCACCAAATGCCAAATGTATTTAATAATCATTGATTATAAAGTGCTGTGCATGCACTTTCAAAGACTGTGCTGGTATTTTTTATCTTGGAAAACATATACTGTCTCATCATTTAAATGACATATTTGTTAACTTTAAAATTTTTCCTTGTTATGATTATGTTTCTTTAAATTCTTGATTAATTTAAATAAACTAGATTAGCTGTCCAAAATTGACTCACAACTGCATTAAAAATATCAATAAAACAGCAATGTAAATATACTTACTCAAATTAATGTTATAGATATCATAGTAAATAGAACTCCAGGGCAAATCTAAGATGTGAATCTGCAACTATGATGATTTCATACATGCATCCAAAAAATAAGAGTGAGATGAGAAAAATAAGATAATACAAAATACCTGAGGATTTCTTGTTTTACCTATGGCAGCTAGACCATTGTCTGTTATAAAACTGTGACAATTAGTGGCAGGAAGTTATCAAAGCTTTATGCTATTTTCAAAGAAAGCATAGTTACTCTTCTAGTAAATCACAACATTTTCACAAATAAGCATAAAATAATGCTCATTATTTGGAAATAATCTACAAAAAAAAACAAGCATAAGTCCCTAATTTTGAAAAAAATTTTGTGAACCCCATCACAAAGATAGTAACAAATGATATGTTCAAGAAAAAGCATAAGAACCTGTTACTGTGGGAGCAGCTGGGGGAGAAGCTGTTCTAAGTCCCATCTTGAGAGCAGAGGCTTGGCTCCACACTGCTGGAGCATGATGGGAAGGATCACAACAGAAGAACAGGCCAAGCATTCAGTTTGAAGTAGACCCAGTTGTTCCCACCTGGAGCCTTTCTCATGAATCCAGTTCCAGCAGATGGGCATGTGAGAAAGGAAACAGGGTTCATGGGCTTCTATTTGCATTATCTCAGACAAAAGCTGCTTATTGTGAAGACTGAATGTCAGTATATGTAGAATAACATCAGGGAAAGGGAAAGAGTAGGAAATTCCAAAAACCTGTCCCCCAACATAAGCAGCAAACACACTGGCAAAAACAGTTGAAGTCAAGTTCATGAGAACTCTGGAAACGCATCAGATGTGTACAGCAAGCAGGTGAATGCTTAAATAAGAACAAAAGAGCTGAATCTCAGCTTTAAATTCTGAGAAAAATTCTGTCAAATCATTAGCTGTCTACTGAGCTAACAGAACAGAAACTGCAGTGGCCGTACAGAATGAACAATACAGACTTTAGAAAATCAGTACAGAAAAATCACCATACAAACAAACAGCAACTACTCCAACAAGTAGCAACAAAAAGCCTTGGGAAGGAGGGAGAATCTGATCTCCAGATTTATTATATTATAATATTCAGAATGTCCAGTTTTAAACAAAATATTACAATTTGTACAAAAAGCATGAAAGTATAGCCCATCAAAAGGAAAAAAAAGAAATTAATTGAAACTATTCCTGAAGACGCCCAGACACCAGACTTATTAAACAAAGACTTTAAATCAAGTATTTTAAATATATCCAAAGAGCTCAAAGAAGCCACATACAGATATCTAAAGCAAATCATTAGAAATTGGTCTCATCAAATAAAGAATATCAATAAAGAGATATAAATTATAAGAAGGAATCAAATAGAGATCCTAGTGCTGAAAAGTACAATAATTGAAATGAAAATTTTATTAGAAACTTTCAACCTCAGACTTGAGCAGATAAAATAATCAGTAAACTTCAGACAGGTCAATGGAGGTCATTTAGTCTGAGGAACAGAAAAGGAAAAGAAAAAGGAAAATGAACAGAGCCAAGAGACAGGTCAAACCTCCTAAAGTGTACCCTCATACACATAATAGGAATCTTAGTGGGAGAAGAGAAGAAGAATATTTGAATAATAATTGCTGAAAACTTCCCAAATTTGATGAAATATATAAATCTACACATCTAAGAAGCTCAACAAATCCAAATAGGAGAAATTTAAAGACATTTACACTGAGACACATTATAATCAAACCATCAACATCCAAGTGCATACACACACACACACACACACACACACACACACAGACACACAAGAATCTGAAAGCAACAAGAGAGAAGAGATTCATCATGTACAAGGGAACTTCAATAAGGTTAACAACTGATTTCTAATTGGAAACCATGAAAGCTAGGAAGCAGTGTGATGACCTATTCAAAGTCCTGAAAGAACAAAAAAACTGTTAACCAATAATTCTATATCTGGCAAAACTATCTTTCAAAAATGAAGAAATTAAGACACTGCCAAAAAAAAATGAGAAAGTTCACCACTAGTAGAAGTTCCCTATAAGAAATGTTAATGGGAGTCCTTCAGACTGAAAGGGCACTAGACAGTTTTTTGAATCCATAGGAAGAAATAAAGAACACCAATAAAGGTAACTACATAGGTATACTCAGTATTACTATATTTTTGGTTTGGTTTGTAACATTTTATTTTCCTATGTGATATAACATATAACTACATAAGACAATAAGATACAGATCTACACTGAAAGGCAAACAATGTACAAAGGGGTAATTTGTGACAACAATGAAAAGGGAGTTTAGAGCTATATAAGATTTTGTATCTATTGAGAGCTATATCAGCAAAGATTTTGTATACTCTTGAACCTAAATTCAATTAAGTATTAATTTGAACTAGATTGTTATAAATTAAAATATTAATTGCATTAAAATGTTAAAGGGCAACCACTAAGAAAATAACTTAAAAATATTCAGTAAAGGAATGGGAAGAAAATCAAAATGAAACATTAGAAAAAACTCAATTAATCACAAAAGAAGGCAATACTGGAGGAAGTAAAGAACAAAAATAGATATGGCATTGGGAAAACGACTAGCAAAATGGTACAAGTAAGTTCTTCCTTATTAGTAACAACTTTAAATGTAAATGGATTAAAATCTACAATTAAAAGACAGAGATTGGAATAATTGATTTTAAAAATGATCTACATTTTTAAATGTAGTCTACAGAGATTAGTTTAGATCCAAGGACACCAATAGGTGGAAATAAAAAGACCACAAAAGATCATCCATGCAAACAGTACTAAAACAGAGACAGAGTGGCTTAATTAATATCAGATAAAAGAGACTTTAAGACAAAAATGGTTATGAGACAAAGAAAAATATTATATAATGATAAAGTGGACAATACATCAAGACGATATAACAGTTATAAAAATATATCTCACCTAACAATCTCACCAAATGATACAAAGCAAAACCTGATAAATTTAAAGGGAGAAATTGAAAGTTTGAAAATCATAGCTGAAGACTTCAAAACCTCACTTTAAATAATGCATAGACCAACTAGACAAGAAAAAAAGGACAGGGAAATAGAAGACAACAAGACTATAAATCAATTAGATTTAACAGACAAATAGAGAACGTTCATTCCTTCCAACAACAACGAAATACACATTCTTCTCTAGTGCACATGAGAATATCTTCCAGGATATACCATATGTTAGGCCACAAAATAAGGCTCAATAAATTTAAAAAGATTGAATCATATAAATTTTCTGGCCACAATGGAATGAAATTAAAGGTCAATAAAAAAATAAAATCTAGGGTTTCCCTCGTGGCTCAGTGGTTAAGAATCCGCCTGCCAATGCAGGGGACACGGGTTCAAGCTCTGGTCCGGGAAGATCCCACATGCCGCGGAGCAACTAAGCTCATGCGCCACAACTACTGAGCCTGTGCTCTAGAGCCCACGTGCCGCAACTACTGAAGCCCGCACGCCTAGAGCCTGTGCTCCACAGCAAGAGAAGCCACCGCAATGAAAAGCCCGCGCACCACAATGAAGAGTAGCCCCCGCTCGCTGCAACTAGAGAAAGCCCGCAAGCAACAACAAAGACCCAACGCAGCCAAAAATAAATTAAAAAAAAAAAAAAGAAAATCTGGAAAATTCATAAATATGTTAAAATTAAACACACTCTTGAACAACAAATCCGTTGAAGAAATCTCAGGGAAAGTTAGAGAATACTTTGTAATGAATGAAAACAAAAACACTGCACACCAAAATTTATGGCCTGTAATGAGAGCAGTGCTCAGACAGAAATTTGTAACAGTAAATGCCCATGCTAAAAAAACAAACAACTCAATTATAAAATAGGCAGAGGACTTGAATACATGTTTTTCTAAAGAAGACATAGAGATGGCCAACAAGCACATGAAAAGATGCTCAATATCACTAATCATCAGGAAAATGCAAATTAAAACCACAATGAGATATCACCTTACTCCTATCAGAATGGCTATTATCAAAAAGACAACAAATAACGAGTGCTGGCGAGGATGAGGAGAAAAGGGAATCCTTGTGCACTGTTGGTGGGAATGTAAATTGGTGCAGCCATTATGGAAAACCGTATAGAAACTCCTCAAACAATTAAAAATAGATCTACCATATGATCCAGTGATTCCGCTCATGGGTATTTACCAAAAGAAAATGAAAACACTAATTTTAAAGGATATATGCACCCATTGTAGCATTATTTACAATAGACAAGATATGAAAGCAACCTAAGTGGTTGTCAATAGGTGAATGGATAAAGTGGTGTATGTATACAATGCAATGTTATTCAGCCATAAAAAAGAATGAAATCTTGCCATTTGTGATAACGTGGATGGACCTAGAGGGTATTTTGCTAAGTGAAATAAATCAGAAAGAATGGTAAATACTAGATGATTTCACTTACGTGTGGAATCTAAAAAATAAAACAAATGAGAACAACAACAAAAAAGCCCAGAAACAGAGTCATAGGTACAGAGAGCAAATAGGTGGTTGCCAGAAGGGAGGAGGGAGGGGAGATGAGAGAAACAGGTGAGGGAGATGAAGAGGTACAAACTTTCAGTAACAAAATAATTGATTCACAGGTATGAAATGTACAGTGTGGGGAACAGTGTCAATAATTATGTAACCTCTTTGGATGGTGACAGATGACAAGTAGACTTATCATGGTGATCACTTTGAAATGTATAGAAATAGCAAATCACTGTGCTGTGTATCAGGAATTAACAATAGTGCTACAGGTCAACTACACTTCAAACACAAACAAACAAACAAACTCATGGAAAAAGAGATCATATTTGTGGTTACCAGAGACAGGGGATGGGAAAAGTGAGGATTGGATGAAGGCAGTCAAAAGGTACAAGCCTTCAGTTATAAGATAAATAAGTACTAGGGATGTGATATACTACATGATAAAGATAATTAACAATGCTGTACATTATATATGAAACCTAAGAGTTCTTATCACAAGGAAAATTTTTTTTTCTATTTAATGCTGTATGTATATGAGATGATGGATGTTCACTAAATTTACTGTGGCAATCATTCCATGCTGTATGCAAGTCAAAACACTATGCTGTACATCTTAAACTTATACAGTGCTATATGTCAATTATATCTCAATAAATCTGGAAGAAAAAAAGAGAAATGTTCATTAAAATAACACATATAAATTTCTTCTCTGTTTTTTTTTTTTTGTGATGGTTTTGTCATTACAGACTATACAACTGAATTACTGCCATTTTATTTTTCCTTTTTAGACATTGTCTCAGATTGTACTAGTGACTTTTTCTTCCTCCATGTTTTAACCTTTTATACATTCACTGCTCTAATTTTTTATATATATTTCCCCTTTCCTCATTTTCCCCTTTTTCCTTTTTTTTTCCCATCAAATGATATAATTTCACTAAATGTTTGGTATTTTTAAAAGCCTAAATTTGATTAAGATCTTTTTTTCAGCTAATAGTAATCCTTTACTTTTACACAATGTTTTAGCATTAACAAAATGTTATCATGATTCACTTTGTTATAAAGCAGAAACTAACACACCATTGTAAAGTAATTATACTCCAATAAAGATGTTAAAAAAAAAAAAAAAGAAATACGTGGTGCCTCATGGCCGTCAGACGTGGCAGAGCGAGGTCGGCATCCAGCCGCCCCACACACCTGAGGAGAGCCGGCCCGAGGAGACGGGCACTTAGGAGGCTGAGGCAGCGGAGGGGTCTGTATTTCTGTGCTTCGAGGGCGGCCCCTGAATCTGCCTTGAGAACAACATGACATCATCTGGCTTCGTGGAAGTTTACATTTTTCCCTAATATCCCCCAAGTCTGGATAAATAGTATTTCTATTTATTCCCTTAGAAAGCAGTTGATTTATTTACCTGCAGCAATTAATTTCATTTAAGGGGGCTGCTAGAAATACTTATGATGTATCAGGATGAAAAAAATTTTTTTAATTAAAAAAAAAAGGGCTTCCCTGGTGGCGCAGTGGTTGAGAGTCCGCCTGCCGATGCAGGGGGCGCGGGTTCGTGCCCCGGTCCGGGAAGATCCCACATGCCGCGGAGCGGCTGGGCCCGTGAGCCATGGCCGCTGAGCCTGCGCGTCCGGAGCCTGTGCTCCGCAACGGGAGAGGCCACAACAGTGAGAGGCCCGCATACCGTAAAAAAAATAAAAATAAAAATAAAAAGGTTAGCATAATTGCACCATTTAGGATTCAAAACAAACTTGTGAAATAGATAGAAAAGACATTTGACTTCAGTAACAGCTCAGGAGCCAAGATGTAGTTTATAGTATCAGAGAAAGGGGCAAATCCAGACCATCAGTCATATAAAGAGAAATACAGCTGTCAGTCACATGCTTTATAAACTCTACCAAATAGAACCAGTTAAGGGACGAGCAATACAATTATGAATAATTTTATTTTTTTAAAAAAAGTCATCTCGGTGAAAAGTATTCAAACATAAAATGTTGGAAACTCTGCACTGAAAACTCAAGATTTGCTTGAAGACTGGAAAATCAAAACGTCAAAGAGAACATATATAGCAAACAATAAAGGGAATGCTAACACAAACTATATCATCCGAGGTTAACTGAGGATTTGTCCCAAGATGAAGGAACTGCAAATCAATAGAAATTCCACGTGATTCAACAAAGCGGTACATTTTCACAAAGGATGACTTTATAAAAACCTTACAAAATGATGCAAAGGATCTAAAAGTCAGAAACTAGATAAAAGCACTAGAAAAAAAGAAAGAAGCTCAAATACTCTGAACTAATACCTCAATTTATGCCCTTCAAAACAACCCCTAACAATTGGGAAGTGTCAGTACTGAGGACTTAACAGCATTTGACGGATTCTTCTCAACTAAGTCATAGTCTGATTGTGGCCGGCAATTGCAATTAGGAAGGGAGAGAGGGAGGAAAGGAAGAAGGGTGGAGAGTCAGTGAAAGAACGAAAAACATGGAAAGAAGGGAGGAAAGGAGGGAGGGAGGGAAGGGAAGGAAAGGAGCTAACCTATGGCCGAAAGAGAACAGCTTAATGATTAGGAAATCAAATGGCACCACTTCACCTCTCGCTGAAAATGAACGAGGTAAAAGCAGATGGCAAAGGATTTATGTGACGAAAAGACAGTGGGAACAGTAAAAGCCTTTCCTAACGACACCAAAACTAGAAATCATTCTTGGCAAGAGAATGTCTAAATAAGTCCATTTTCGTCTCACGGTACCCTGTTGAGACCACTTAAAGAGTACATCCCGATAAATGCCCTCCACAGCTGAGACAGCCCTGAGTCTTGTGGGAGTCAATCACTGGTACTCCTTGGAACCCCCATAATCAATGTAATTCCAGGCTGTGTGTCTTTACAGTGGCCGTTAATATACCACTGGCATGTTGAGATAGTTAGGATCTGTTTGCTACAGGAACCACCGTCTAAGAGCCAGTACACTTATGTTCAGTTCAAGTAAACCCTGGTGACATAGGAAAGGGATCCAATAACATTCAACCAAAATTCTAAAGCAAGTTCTACAAGCAATCTACCATTTATGGAAGAATCAAGTACTTGACAAATCAAAGTATTCTCCCTTTAAGTAAAGCTAAATAAATAATGTGTTGTGACCAGGACTCCACATATCAAAGGAAATGTGAACTGAAGGAATTAGTAAAAAAATATAATGTCGCTTTGGGCTTCAATTTTTCAGCTTTCTTTGGTCATAAAAGTGACTTAGGACAATAATTATGCTGTTATTTCAGCAAAAATACAGCTCTCTAAGGAAATTTGCAACCTTTTTAAAGAGAAGTTGTTCTGTTTGGAAGTAGAGCATTGATCAAAATTGTAACATGAAGTAAAAGTTTAACTTTTTCAGAATCAGGATTAAAATAAACTCAGTTTCATTAATATGAGGATAGTAAAAAGTTAGATTTTACCTAGGTGATGTTTGAAGTGTAATTTTATCCTCAGATTCTCAAGGGTTATCTGAGTAGCATTTCTATTTCTCTGAGAACCATTCTACCTAAAAATATTTCTCTCATATAAATTTCATGAATTTATTATGTTGATCCAAGCAAAGATTTCACTCTACCCTTCAATCGCCGGTACTTCTCTTAATGATTACAGATACTAAGAACTCCGTTTTGGTTTGGTCATTGTTTTTGTTTTCCATTTACAAATGTGGTGCAGGCTCCAATTTCACGATAGATTCTAAACATGGAGTTAAATTTTAGTTCTCAACTCTGGTGCCCACCAGAATCACCTGGGAGCTTTAAAATATATACCCAGGTTCCACACCAAAGATTCAGTTAATTATAACCAGTCTCCAGAAAAATCTGAGCATCGTTAGTTCTTGAACTTCTTCAAGTGAGTTTAGGTTGCGTCTAGGATTGAGAAACGCTGGTTAAGGAAACCGAAAGCCACACGTCCCTTTTTTCCTACGATGATAATGACCATAATAGGAATGTTTCAGTCTGGAAAAATTAGAACTCAGGGCACTATATTGTTTAAGTCTGAAAAAGCATAAGACTAGAAAGGAGCACGCCATTGTAAAAAGAGAGTTATTCATATAATATTCTAAAATTTTCCGTATGTAAAATAACTCTTGGTAGATTCAGAATTAATTGCTATAGACCTAGTATGGAGAGACTGAACACAGCTATTAGCTCTGAACAACATGGTGAAATGGACAAAATGGGTCTTCCGTGTGCTGTTCTTCCCTTTCTTCTCTCTCCATCCCATTCCCTATGAATTTTCAATACTAGGCTCACCCCATAAGGCTTCTCTAGGAAGCTAAGTTCACAGGAAAATAATTCCAAAAGATAAGACAAATGACTCCTTCTCTGGAGTCAATTTTTTATTGTTTAACACACACCTGATAACACGATGACAATAGCCATGCAAACAAAGAGAAGTCTGATGAACAAAAATACATTACTAGTAAAGCAATTATACTCCAATAAAGATAAAAAAAGAAAAAGAAAAAAAATACATTACTAGATGAAATAGTTGTGCTTACCTTTAAATGTGGACATGTATCTTTCCTGCGGTACTACATCCGTAAGTTTCCTGGATGATTTTCTTGGCTACAAAGGGAAAAACCATCTCTTTAGTTTTTAAACAAGGCATTAAAATGTGTTTGAAATTTGGCTGTGCCACTTTATGACCCTAGGAAAGAAACTTTTCTAAGCTTCAACTGTAGAATGATGAAATAATAAAATATAAACATTAGACAGAATAAGGCATCCAATATAGATGAAAAATTTCAGTAAGTATTAACTGTTATTATGATAAAACTATTTGAAGTTTCACCATTTTCTTAAGAAAACATTCTTTCATCTCAAGATTATTTATATGCCTTGTTTTTTCAAAGCACTTTAACTGCTATCATTTCATATTATACTTGGAGAAGACAGTCACTGGAGACACGATAGCAATTTTAAAAAATCGTATCAGACATGTGGGTGAAGTTTTAGGGTATTGCTTATCGAAGAATCTCATCAGAATCACTTGGAAACTCTTTAAAATACAAATTCCTGTGCCACCCACAGATCAATCCAATGTGAATCTCATGGGGACCTTAAGCCGCTGAAGCAATTCTTACGCACAGTAAGGTTTCAGAATGGATTCTTTAGGAAGACACTTCACAACGTACAGAAGATTGTTTACACTCAGAGCTGTTCATAGACAAAGGAGTTATCCTGCAAGGGTTTTCTGTCTCTGGAGAGCAGAATGGCCATTTGGTGCAAAAGCTAGGGAACATCTTTAAACATAGGAAGGGTAACCAACCCATGGGAGCTAGGGTGAAGTTCCCTCCCAATCCAGAAATTCAATTCCAAGCAAATTTTTATAAAGCACCAATTATGAAACAGAAACTCCCGTAAACATTTCACATAATTCATTTAACCAGTCCATAAGAGAGTTTTTAGCTAAGGAAAATAAATTCACAGAAGTTACATTTTGTCCAAGAAGGGATCCAAATCTCAGCTTCTCATTCCAAATAGAGGATACTTTTCACCACTCTAACTCCTCTGGGCATAAAAACACTTCCTCTCTTGACTTTCCTGTTTCTCCTTAATAATCCCATCCACTCAGTCTCAAGGCCACCTGTTGTTACCCAGCACGTCTCAGAGATATGATTATATCATTGCTGTGTCTTCCTCAGCCCCGTTTTTAATCAATATCCTATTGGTTTCACTTCCAAAACTGTCCTCTCGTATTTCCTTCTCTTCTGTCTTCCCAATCCCATGACTCCAGACCAAGTTCTATTATTGTATGGGCACCTTCCCCAGCCAATCCATTTTATTCAGAGCCACTAAATTAACTTTCATGATGAAAAATCTAGAGTATGTTACTTCCTTGATTAAATATATGAAATACTCTCCCTTCCTACACACACACAAAAAAAACAGTCTGACATTTTTAACTAAATGAGTGTTCAAAGATTTTATATGAGAGCTTCCATCTGTGTGGGGAGCTTTGTTTCATACTATTCCTTTTCACCTATCACGATTTCCAACCAAACGGAACAATAGTTCTCTTGTGAACACAGCTCTGATTTTCTCCCAGATTTTTAGAAGCAGAAGCAGGGCAGGGTGGGGAATCAGGCAATATAATACAAGAGGCAATGTTTTGAGAAGAAAGGTCACCAAAATTTAGATGGAATATTGTCAATCTGAATGGGTTAAGCAGAAATAGAAAATTCTTGTAGTGACAAATGGGACAGTAACCTAAGCTAGAAGAGAATAAATAAGTGGGGGAGAGAGGGAAAAACATGGAGAAATTCCCCAAGCCAAATCCTAGGACTTTTCATAGACTCCTTTGATCTCAAGCTGGGTGGGAAGAAAGATGTTAACATTGCTATTGTTCTTGTTTAGCCTGAACTTCTTTAATCCTGCCAATTTCTTAACAGTGATCTCATCCCTATTAGTCATAACTTTTAGCACAGATTATCATCAGGGAGACTTCTCTGTAGCTCCCATGAAAATGATCATTCCTTCCTCTGAGTTCCCATAACCTGCTGTTCTTATTTTTGTGACACATTCGATTCCTCCTATTTGATCATAAGCTTTTTGAGGACAGGAATCATTTCATTGTCATTGTCGACTCTGCCCCAGCAGGGTCTGGCTGTTAACTAGCCCAGGACCTTCCCCTGTTTGTGTATGTGTGTGTTCTGTCTCTTCCTTCCTCCTCAGCATCCCCATTCACAAATGAAGAAAATTAGGTCAATGAATACTAACTGATATGTCCAGGGAGATAATCACCGTGGAATTTGATTTGCCCGATCATTCTGTACTAAAGGACTCTCTTTTACTCAATCTCTTATAAAGCTGTATTATTTCACCAAAAATGGAGCAATTTTGGAGTAACTTTTCCAAGGAATTAGGATAGTCAATCGACCTGAGTATATGAGGAATTTATAGGAACCGTAAGAAATAGGAAAGAAATTCTTCTTGTGAAACCCAACAGCTACAATTACATAAACTTTATAAAAAATTTAAAACATGCGTAAAACATTTTCAGCCCTACATCTTGTCAGCTAGTCTGCATCTGAAACCAAATGCTGAAAACCTGCTTTGCCTTTTGCTTCCCCATTTTTGCCTCATGGTTTCTAAAACCCCGTGACAAATCTAGTGGTCTCTGTCTCTCCAGGAGCAAAAGTAAACCTAATTCTCTTCTCTCTGTTGTTCTCTTGGTTTAGTCATCCATCAGCTACAGATTTGCTCTTCTTTCCTTCTCACCTACAGAATATTTTTTCATGAAGCAGTCCCACCATCCAATAAAGCCATTTGTATTGGTTGGTTCTGCTTACCTAAGGAGTGAGTCATCAGTTGGTTTCTGAGGTTCAGAATCAGCAGTGCCTCCGTATTATCTGTGGTAGATGAAGTGATGGTGCTAGAGGCAGACTGAGTGAACAAGGAAAGCAGGGAGAACTGCTCTAACTTTGCTGTGATTATAAAAGCATGCTACTAAGGAAAGACGCAGGTCAAGATGGAGAATAACAGTGCTAATATTTTGGAAGTGGATTTAATTTGGTCTAGGTCAGCTTTCCTAAGGTATACATGTGTTAATGTGTTTTTTAAAAATAAGGATTCCACTGTGAGATAATTTTAGCAAGCTATATCATGCTGCATATGCTAGAAAATTGCAATGCACATTTTTTACATATTAAAAGCTTTCAGTGATTAACATTGTTTAACGCATGATTCCTCAAATATAATCGACTGTAGAACTCCCTTTCTAATAAATGTCTGATGTATATGCTCCAAGGAACACACCTTGGAAAATGCTAATTTGTTCATATGTTTACGTTATTGGATCAGGTAGATCATATCCAGACTCTTATACCCAAACTGTTCCCATATGTCCTTGTGATGGTTAAATGACATCTCACACTAAAGGTGGTCCAAACAAACTCCCTCCACTCCCAAACCTGCCTTTCTCAGTCTTTTCTATATGAGTGGTTGGCGAACCAGTATGATTAGTTGCTAAGTCTAAACATCTTGGGGTTATCTTTGATTTGTTGTTTTTCCCTGTACCCTACATCCCATCCATTAGCAAATCTTATCATTGGCACATTCAAAATATATCAGCCTCTTACCATCTACAATTGTTACTACTCTTATTTCTATGCTATCATCATTTCTCACCTGGATTATCCCAATAGCTTTTGAATAGATCTTTTTGTTTTCATTGCATCCCTTCAAGTCTACTTTTAACACAGCAGCAGACCAATCCTGTAAGAATGTAAGTTAAAGGGTGTCCCTCCTCTGCTTGAAACCTTCCAACAACTTCCATCTCAGTGAAAGTGAAAGTCACAGACCTTACAATGGCTTCCAATGCCTTCAAGATCTCCGCCACCCTCTCCCAGCCCTGTCCTCTGACCTGATTATTTACCATCCCCTGCCATGTGCTTCAATTATCCTGACCTCCTCATAATTCTTCTACCCCACAGTCTGCCCTATCCCAGAGCCTCACATCTTCTCTGTCTAGAACACTTGTCACCCATATACCAGTTTGGTTAACCCCCTCACATTTTAAAAATCTTTATTCAAACATCATGTTATAAGTGAAGCCTTCTTTGGCCACCTTCTTTAATATTGCAACCTGCCCCAGGGCACCCTTCCTTGCTGCTTTTTTTCTTCACAGCATTTACCATCTGCTAACACATTGCATCACTGGCTTATTTAGTGCGTTTATTGCTTCTCTCCCTCCTTAAGAGGTAAGCTTCAAGAGGGCAGAATTTGTGCCTGTTTCATTCAGTGTCTTGTGTGTAGCAGACAGTTATTCCATGTTTGCTGAGAGTTTATTTACTTACGTTTTAATAGAATGGGTATTCCTACAAATTTAAAACATGTCTGACAGTGAGATTCATGTTATAGTGTCTAGAATAGACATTAACAGGCAAGAAAGTATTATAATTTATATTATTAATTAACGATGTAGAGCAAACAGGACTGGATTAGGGATAAACTTATCCTGGTTTTTGGGCTCAGTTCTGCCAGTAAAACTTTGTGCCTTTTGAACTTCTGTCTCCTCTTTTGAAATGTAAGAGTAATAAAACTGAGTTTCTCAGGGTAGATGTGGGAATAAAATGAGACAATGAATTAATTTATATTTTCATTCAAGTGTAACAGGCATCGTTCAAGGCATTAATGTGAGAAGCATTTTGTAAATGTAGAAAGCCCAGGGTAAATATAAGGACGTGTTCTTTTCAATAACAAAAAATGTTACTGAGTGGTTTTGAACAGCAATGCATTTAAAAGCTGATCATAAATGGCATACACATTACCGCTTCAAACTGCAAAAGTCGGAATCAAAACATTTATTAGTGAAATCTTATGCATTTTTTGAAAATACTCTGGAAACCAGAAAAATTAAAACTACAAAAACAAGCGATTTGGAGATGTCTTACCCACCAAAATGAAGTTTGAATGAATTGGCAACTTCTAAAAAAATTAAACCTCAAGCTAAACTTAAAAACCAACACACATTACTACCGCACAGCACAACAATAAAATAAGCTTGAAAAATCTGAATTTCCATAGATCTACCTTGTTAAAAAAGCATCAGATCCATGCCCTAAATCATGTAGCTCTGGGAAGGTTCCCATGGCATGTGCATCTGGCCCAGTATCTTCAGACCGCGTACTGAATCAGAAAGACTTCCGATGGTGACAAAATGAGACCATCTTTAGCCCTTCCCCCACTTCTGTCTTATTTGGGTCAAACAAGATGGATATCAGAAGCACACAATCTTCAGTTTTGTCTGAAAATCAACTCAAGTGAATACATTTTGCTTCACTGGCTTCCATTATTGTTATGACAGGAAATAACTTTAATGAGAATTGAAACAACGCTTTAAGGGACTATATTAAAATTGAGCTGGCTGATTCTTTTTCATTTACAATAACATTTTATACATTAGGGATATGTCTGTCTATAATACTCTTCAATTTATTATTTACATGGAAAAATGGAAAATTTTAAGGTCTTTAACCACAATATTAAGGTCCAGAATTGAATGTTAAAAAAGGAAGAAAAAAGCCCTGTGTGATATTCACACTTGAATTCAAATACAAATTTTCAACAATTTTTAAATTTATATAGTATGGAGACATTGGATCCACTCTTTGAGGTATCACATTACATGAGGTCATTAATTAAATCTTTAAAAATCATTTGTGAAAGTTGCCACTCAATTCATTAATCAAAGTGAAAATGATATACAGGAAAAATTAATATCCTGAAATACCTTTTTTAAAAGGAGAATTAGCAGCTAACAAAATATTCACAAAGGAGCCACCTATAAACCAGACGAAGAGGGTTTATTATGTAGCTAGAGAAATGATACAGTTTTGTAAAGGGAGGATTAATTTTTTAAGTCCCCATTTATACTTTAAATACTAAGAAGGCTTTAAACAGGGCAATGATAATTTATCACCTTCCTTAGACTTCAGGTATTTGATGCTATCTAGAGTGTTGCCACATTACCGTGTAGGTGCTCAGTAAAAAGTAATGGAACTGAGTTGAATTTTATGGCTTCTTGGAAAATGGCGTTTGACTGTAGACCATGAAGTGCTATTCTTTGAACAGTACAGATTTCCTGTTCTTTCCTCCATTTGGGTGACTGTGTTGAGAAAAAAATAAGTAAATATATAATGTAAATACCTAACAGTAGTTTGAACAATACGGGCATCCTTCTAACTGCCCAGCAGAAGCAACGCGCTCCTCAGCTTATGTGATAAAGTGAATGGAATAGAGTCGGGAGCATCTTCGCTGACACTATTGAAAAGACAATAAAATTAGGCACTGATTTTTCTGAAAGTTCATTAACTCTAATGACTAAACCAAGAGCAGAATTCAACTATCACCTGATTGGAGAATAAATGTATGTGTGTGTGTGTGTGTGTGTGTGTGTGTGGTGTCTGAATAAATAAAGCAATCCAAAGACAGCAGACCCACGTACACCCATGTGATATCATTCTTCCAGATCTTCTTGTATGTGGGCCTCAGCTTTTCAGAAGCTCTAACATGGGTGAAGATGTGGAAGCAGAGACGCACCGATTGTAAAAGAATGAGAAGTATAATCTCATATAAAACTACACTGTCTTTTAAAAAGTCTTTCGTGTCCCGCAAAGAAGCGATTTTTCACGTTTGTGTTTCAAGAAGAACTGGAGTGTGAACGGCTTAAAACCAATTCTACTTGTTGAAAAGCAAAGAGTATCATAACTTTGGCATTGTGAGATCCTAAGTAATTGAAACAATTGCGCCTCCCTTTAACTTTGACTTTTCTTTCACCTTCCCTAGAGTCTGATAGCATTCCTGGATACCAAGAGGGAAAATGCTGATTCCTCTAGCATAGGCTGATGTTTTTTCCACATACCAAGGTCTTAGTTCAGGTGAAACCGAAGACTACAGGACAACATTTAAAAGGAACTAATTCCACCCATCCCGCCATCCGTATATATAAACACTTGTCTCCCCCAAACACTGCAGGAGCAATGCAGTCTGTTCATAGATTTTTCTTGTGAATGAGAAAAGTAGACTTTGCTGAGTAAGAAAAATGAATGAATTCCTAAAGTTGCAGATTAAAGCAGGTGTAAAAAGGCCTCTGCTCCCTTGTGGTAAGTGCCACCGGTTGACAGGAAGCTTCTCATTCTGCAGCATTCCAAATCATTTGGTCTCTGCCAGAAAACAACAGCTGCTACAACCCAACTGTACCCTTCAGTGTCTGATGAGCACCCATATACATCTAATTTCCACTCACTTTACAAACTGTTTGTTTCCAAGAGATAAATATTGGAAAGAGTGGGCTAGCAGACATTTGGTAAATGTAAAGTTAGATGCTTCAATATATCAAAGGGTGCTTTGTCAGATATCCATATATTAATGAACTAGATCTGATACGTGTGCATGTATATATACACATGCACGTATATCATATCTTATTCTAGAAATGGTTTAAGGTAACTAAATGAGCACTGAATTTCTCTTTTTACTTTCATAGTCTAATTCACCTGCAGACCTTTCTGGGGGAAAGTTCCTGTGAATTCACAGAAGTAGAAAATATGACTAATTGCTTATCTGTCTTCTCTCTCAACTAAGGAAAATAGCAAGTGTTTCTGCCGTCAAATCTCTATCTTGATTAATAAGGAAGGTTTTTGTTTGTTTTTAATATCCTAAGTCCCTAGACCAAGTCCACATCCTTTTCAGCAACTGACTCCTCGTTTTCTCGGCCAAACAATTATAAATTCAAATTTTTCTTTGCTAAGGCCGTAAGCATTCTTTGCTTGGCCCAGATTCGTTCAGTTTTCTTTCACGTGCACTGCAGTGAAATGTTAGCCCTGCCATGCATCCTGCCAACCTACTAATCGCATCCCTGCCACTGTCCAACGTCTTGTGTAAGACCTCAGCCACTCTGAGGGCTTTGTTATCTCCACCAAAGCTGTGCTGTAGACAGCTCAGGCTGGTTGCTGAGATTCAAGACTCTGGGAGCTAGATGATGTCATATTGGCTCACTGAAGTTGACCATGTTGGGAGCATTTCTACCATGGAAATCAACAAATGCTATAAATCAGAACTTTTATTTTTCTTTTCAGACAGCAGGTACACCAGAACACTGCTGACAAATCTTTCTCCCAAACTATGACAGTATCATGTTAAACTGCCATGATCCTAATCAAATTACGTGGATCCAAAGACCCATTTTACTACATGACATTGACTAAGTTACTTAACTTTCCCAAATACTAGTTTATCTTAATGGGGTAATGTTGGTTCCTATCTCATAGGGGTCTTCTGTGGATTAAATGAGATGATTTTTATAAATATATAAAGGTACACAGTACTTAGTAAATGCTAAATGCTATTATCAATGTTTAGTATTATTTCTTATTTTTTTTAATTTTTAGTAAAATAAACTTTTGCACCCACTCCCATCTACTTCTTGTAGGGAAATTCTCACTGTTGTCATCCAATAATATAAAAATTTACGCAATCTAATGATACAAAAATCTGGCAGCATGGAATCAATTAATGAATGGCCATAAAATAATCCCTTTTAGGAAGCAAAAGATGACTCGTGCATGGTTATGTCTCTTCCACAGCAGTAGAGGGCCCTGAATGCTGGATGATGTGTATCTTTTCTCCATACATTTCTATTCTAGCAGCAGGAGAAAAAAATTCTCACAGAATCCTGTTCTACACAGAAGAAAGTGTTCACCATGCACTCATTCATTTGTTCATTTAAATGTTAAGCATTTATTAGGTTTGGCAACAGGCTCACGATCTTGGGGAAGTAAGAGAATAACAACTAACATTAACTGACCATTCACAGGCACAGCTGTATTTCACAAAGTCTGTAAGGTAGTTACCATCATTCTCACATTGCAAATAAGAAAACTGAGGAACAGAGACGTTAAGAACTTGCTAAATCCACAGAACTATGGAAACTGTCCATAGTTTCTGGAAACTGTTCAGAAACTGTCACCAGCCTTATCCCTATCTTTTGAGAGAAGAGAAAATAAATACAAAATGACTTCTTTCAAAATATACCCGGGACAGAGGAATGCAATCTATACCATATGCAATATACACTACAGTGCCATTCCAACGACTCCTACTAAAATTCTGAAGAGCTATAAGAGGAAAGGTCATGATACATGCTGATTGACTCACCCATGTTCATCTTTTCAACAGTTGTGTATGTGTTGGGGGGGGTGGAAGGTGGCAAATTATGTGCCAGTCAACTGGTCATATGCTTGGTGATGGGGAAACTTCAATGAACCAAACAAACTGAATTCCTGCCCTAGTAGGGCTGATGGGTTGAGCATCAAATACCTATACAAGCGAACAACAACATGTGATTGAGAGAAGTCTTCAGAGCCTTGTGACTTAAAGTGCGGTCCAAGGATGGTTGAAATCAACGTGTGCTTTGTGTTCCAGTCACAAAAATCAATGAAATGTATTAATTTTGTAAAAGAGGCCAGGAATACAACAGGATTAGAGACACTGAAAACCAGCAAAGCATGTGATAACTGGGCAGAGGCATTTTTTAGCAACAAAGATAGAAACACAAACGTTCAGGAAGACATGTATTTAGAAGTTATTGGAAGAGCTGTCTAGGAAGAAGGAACATTGACATCAGACTGCATCTGACCACAAATGGGCAATTTACCTCTGGCTTACCAGAAAAAAAATGTAGCAATCTAACACTCTAAATGCCCATTTAGACAAAGTCCTAGAGGTAGTCACCATGTTCTCCCAAATCTATCCCCTCATCCCACCCTGTGGATCAAGCAAGTGTCTGTGTTAATCAAACTACCTGAACCAGGCAAAGGCAGGATACAAGCCTTCCTTCAAGGTTTCTGGCTTTTAAGTGGGCATCGTAAAAGTATAACAGGGGCTTCCCCGGTGGCACAGTGGTTGAGAGTCCGCCTGCCGATGCAGGGGACACGGGTTCGTGCCCAGGTCCAGGAGGATCCCACATGCCGCGGAGCGGCTAGGCCCATGAGCCATGGCCGCTGAGCCTGCGCATCCAGAGCCTGTGCTCCGCAATGGGAGAGGCCACAACAGTGAGAGGCCCACGTACCGCAAAAAAAAAAAAAAAAGGAAAAAAGTATAACAGAACAGGGATTATCCATCTCTCTAATTTAACTATGTAGAAGGGGCATTCAAATTTTGGATCCAGCTCCAGTGTATTTCAGCTCTCTCACTGAAACAGAGCATGGCCCTGTGGTCTATGCCCCCCATGTCCTCAGTCTGTGTTTTGTCTGTGGAAAAACTTAGCCAAAGAATGAGATTAATCAGAGAAGTAAGAAAATGCAGAAGCAAAGAAAAGCAGTCACACAGGACAAAATAATAACAGTTTAGTCATGAAGCAAAGTCAAGGACCTTTAGTTGCTCCTCAAGGGCTACAGGTAATATTCTGAGCCATGTCCTGTGAGCTATCTTATAGGTACTGAAACCCCCACCAGGTGGGAGAAGTTAACTACATGATGAGCAGACTGTAGCCATGACATGAGCTGCCACAATTCTGAGAATTGGCCTCAAGGAAATGGGAAAAAACCGACCCTGGAACTGAAGATTAACTGTACCAAAAACAATCAAGATGACGCCAGACAGATGACCACGTGATCGATTTCAAGATGACTGTCAGAGCTGCCTGTGCTGTTTCTGCATGGAGCCCCCTCCCTTCATCTGTGAAACCTCTTGCCCCCTGGTTGTCAGTGGGGCGAGTCCGCCTTTGGACAGGAGTCCGCCCTTCCCCTGGTTGCCGGCATCCAAATTAAAGCAAACTCTCCTTTCCATCAACCTCGTCTCTTTAGTGGCTTTTGAGCAGCCGAACCCCACTTTTGGTTACATCATGACTATGGGCTGAAATCAAGTCGATCCTGAAGTTCTTTTAGTCTCAGGATTTTTAGCACATTACCAAACAGAAAATTCTAAATACATAAATGAACAAGAAAATGAATGAAAACATGGACCACATATTTCTGATATGGGTTAAATTCTTGAAAGTCTTTTCCAAGGTCCATTCCAAGGGTCTATTTAAAATGGGCATCCGTCTTGCTCTCTTCCTCAGCTTCATCTACTCTTTCTTACTTTGTCTTTTCTTTGATAAAAAGCTTCAATGTGTTTAGTTTGTGAGGATTGCCTTCAGTTTGATCTAAAAAGATTAATACCAGACACTTCTAAAACTAGTGACTTACGAGATTAGTGGACTAACTGAAATGACTTGGTTCATCTTCAGTGCTCCCAGACTTTTCCCTTTTATTCTTCAGTGGAATTCTATCACCTAGAGATGTGTGTATTTAGTTTTATTTGTGTCCCTTATTACAATGTTAGCACCATGAGGGTGGGGATCATGTCTGTCTCCATAGCTGTCCTATCTGCAATATCTAGCACATTATACGGTATAGTAAATACTCAACAAATATTTGCAAGAAAAAAGTATCAATTTCTACCCCACCTACTCATAATCTCAACAGAGTGCCTTTGGATACTTCTTATTCCTAAGAAAAGTATGTGTGTGTTTGTTGCAGGGGGACTATGTCAATGTTAAGTGGACAGTAGAATAGAACAGAGCTCCAGCTAGCATACAACTCTTCAAAATGGCCACTGGGATTCTATATACTATTCTGGAACCCTGTAGTGTGGAACAAAGGATGGAAGTCTCTAGAACGGTGCTATCCATAAAACTTTCTGTAATGATGGAAACACTCTATACCTGCACTGGTCAATAGGGTAGACACCAAGGGCAGATGGATATTATGTCCAACTAGTCACCTGACAAGACTAGTTCAGTTAAGGAATTTATTTTATTTCCATTCATTTAAATTAGGATTAGGGCTTCCCTGGTGGCGCAGTGGTTGAGAGTCCGCCTGCCAGTGCAGGGGACACGGGTTCGCGCCCCGGTCTGGGAAGATCCCACATGCCGCGGAGCGGCTGGGCCCGTGAGCCATGGCCGCTGAGCCTGCGCTTCCGGAGCCTGTGCTCCGCAACGGGAGAGGCCACAACAGTGCGAGGCCCGCGTACCGCTAAAATAAATAAATAAATAAATAAATTTAAATTAGGATTAAAATTGCCACATATGACTAGTGACTCCCATACTGGACAACAAAGCTCTAGGTTCAAAATTGGCGCTAGGCCACATGCTGACATTTGATGTCAAAGCACAATCTACAATCATCCCAACCAAATACTTCAGAGTAGGACTACAGGACAGCCATCGTTTTCACAAAATTATTTTTGCTCTCTTGTGTCTGGAGGATAGAATACTACCTACTGAATGATCGTTCTTATTGACTCCGAGCCTCTAATTAATATAAACAATAACCTTCAAGCTAAATAATTTGCACCTCTTTAAAATTTCTTAAAGGCCAGCACAGTCTTATCTGGTTGTCATGTCAGTGATGGGATTCAGAACATGCTTCCCTAAAACAATGACACCTTGGCATACTGATTAAGTTGAAGGAATTTAAGAAGTGGCAGGTGCAAGAAGGACTTTCTGGGGACTTCCCTGGTGGTGCAGTGGTTAAGAATCGGCCCGCCAATGCGGGGGACACGAGTTCGAGTCCTGGTCTGGGAAGATCCCACATGCCGCAGAGCAACTGAGCCCACGAACCACAACTACTGAGCCCGTGTGCTGCAACTACTGAAGCCCATGCGCCTAGAGCCCGTGCTCCACACCAAGAGAAGCCACCACAATGAGAAGCCCACGCACCACAATGAAGAGTAGCCCCTGCTCGCCGCAGCTAAAGAAACCCTGCCCACAGCAATGAAGACCCAGGGCAGACAAAAATAAAAAATAAAAATAAAAGAAAGAAGGACTCTCTGAATTCCCCCTTCTCCCTTGAAGCAGGTGTTAAGACCCTCGTGCGAGAGGTGCTTCCTTGTACCTGAAAGAAAGGAGCATCCTTATCTCCGAAGACAGAGAGATGCTGAGAGGAATCAGAATGAACTGACTTCACTCACTTCCCCCCAGTTTACTACCCATAGCTTGTGCCCTTTTGTCCTATCATGTTTTTCCATAACGTTTTACTCTTTGTCAAACCTAGTACAACACTCTCAGCTTAACTATTTCTTTGAATCTTGACTTCCTGATGAAGGCTCTCATGTCATAGAAAACTTGTGTTAAATAAATTTGTGTGCTTTTCTCTTATTAATCTGCCTTTGTCAGTTTAATTTTCAGGCCCAGCCAGGGACCCTAAAAGGGTGGAGGAAAACTTTTTCCTTCCTACACCAGCCTTCCAGGAGGCCTGGGAGAGGAAGGGTGTTGTTGACAGTGGTCTGGCTAAGACAGCCAGGGCTGTCGAGCAAAGTGTCAAACCAGTATCCTGCCAATCCCATTGTATTGAATGAGCAGGAACTATTGAGAGGAAGTGAGAAAAACAGTGATAAATGGGAACAGGAGAGGGGAAGGTGTACAAGACAGAGGCGAGGAATGCCACAGCGGGCGTAACACCATGAATGTATTTGCAAGGTTGCCAACTCTATCACAAGTAAAATTTTAAAACTTCTTATCAACTTGAAGAAGTTTATCCACCTTAAACCCTAAGATTGTCATCCTTGTCCTATTAACATCATTATGTGGTATTGGAGATGGGGCAACAGTAATGGCAGGGACAGAAGAGTATGACCCCCGTTGAGGTAAAAAGAGCCTTAGGGCTTCCGGTGAGCCTGACCGGAAAGGGAAGGCAGATTCCACAGCGCGTGCGCAGCCATGTTTCTCCAAGACTTTTCACTCCTCCTACGGAAATACTCAGGCTTAACCGTTTCTCTGAGTCTTCCATCTCCTGATTAAGGAGCCCGTGTCATGTAAAACTGACATTAAATAAATTTGTGTGCTTTTCTCTTATTAATCTGCCTTTGTCAGTTTAATTTTCAGGCCCAGCCAGGGACCCTAAGAGAGTTGAGGGAAATTTTTTCCTCCCCTCCACCAGCCTTCCAGGAGGGTTGGGGGAAGGGTGTGGGTGTTTGTGTGTGAAGTAATCACTTTAATTTCAAACTGCATTGCTCCCTCACTGTTTCCTGCTCTTTAGCAGGGGGTCTCTAACCTGTTCAGAGGTAACAATACTTTAAACCCAAAGAGGTATTTCCGAGTCTCTCCTAAAAATGGCAGAGCCAGAGCTCTCCCGCAGGGCTGGGCGCCCCTGGCCTCCCATTATTCATGGGCGGGCTGCTCAGAACCACTTCCACCATCTGTCTCCAGCTGTGTTGGTATAACAGAAAGTCAAACGTGCTCCAACAAGCTGCAAGCCCGCATTGATTGTAAAAACCACCATTTCTATTTCATTTGGCTAGTAAACAATCTCACACTACTAGGATGGTTAATTATAAATAACAGTCTAGACTCTTTTAATTGAAATCTACATTTATTCAGAGCCTTTTCATGAGACTAGAATTAAGAAACAAAAAAGCATTAGCAATGAATAGCAATGGACCACACTATTCAAGTAGGAAAACCTCAAAATCTAAGCATTATAAAGTGTCTCTTACAAGTAACCTTACTTTCCATTTTAGCAGAAATTTTCCTCTCCTGTTCTTAAACGGCATCAATATTAAGTGTTCCATCATTCCTGAACTGAAGCAAGGGTTGTCAGTGTTACTTGGACACTAAAGTGTACCTACAGAAGTAACTGATGGAGTATACAGGTGTTTTAAAGCGAAAGAGGAAATTCACGAAAATCCATTCTTTCCTTTAAAAATATTCATGATTGCCTATTGCACACAATTAACTGAGCTAAATGCTGTATGGCAGTGATTTTGGAAATTTTGATTGCAATAAGGAACATATTTTATAATATGACACAGTATACACTTACAAATGTATTTATATGACTTAAAATTTTATGAAACAACATTTAATCTTAATATGTGTGATACCTCCTGATACCTTCTATCCTCTTCTAATCAATCATTTATTATTATAATTTGTTTAATAAAAATGATAAAGCCACTAAATTAATTTCAAAACCCACTAATGAGTTGAAATCTGCAGTATGAAAATCATATTGAAGAAATAGCAAGATAAATAATACTCCACTTCCTGTCCTTAAGGAGCTTAGGATCAAATAGCAAAAATAAAACAAAAATATTTTTAAAGAGAAATAATACCAATCAGAAGAAGGAGAGAAAAGGAAACAGCCTCAGAGTTTAATTAAGGAGGGATTATATTAAGAGAATATTACAGGCAACATGAAAGTTGAAAAAAAAAGAGATCACACTCCGTCAAGATGATGGTTTAATGGAGAAGCTGATGTTTATGATGGAACTTGAAAGCAGGTAGGATTTTGAGAGGCAGATATACAGAGGAGTAGAAATGGTATTCCAGATGGAGTTCACAGCATGGGCCAAGGCACACAGATGAATAGGGACAGGAGGGGCAAATTTCGGAAACACTGAGTCATCTACTTTGGCTGGAGAATAATGTTTAGTCTGAAGTAATAGAAAAGAACGTTGGAAAGATATAAGGGACATTGGGGGTCAGAGTAAGTATTATTTTAAAATTCACTAAACAATGAGGAAGAATGTAAAACTGTCCATCCATCCAAGCACCCAACAAGAATTTATTAAGCTGTAACAGGCAAGATCCTCTACAAGGTACAGGAGAAAATGAGTAAGAAACAACTCCTGTTCCTTTACTGTTTATATTCTTGCAAATGCATAAACCTATTAAGCAATTAGCAATAACACAAGAAGAAGCCATTTAAGAAAATTAAGCTGGCAGCCTCTTGGCGAAGAATTTTGATCTGTAAGAGACTGGAAGCAGGAAAGTCAATTATGAAATGAGAAAGACTAATTGTCCAGTAAGCTCAAAGGTGAAATGGAACTGTTTCTGTAGGTTTGCGTGTTTTAACTCTGCCAGTCAAACTTCTTTTGTTCTTCTTTTACTGAGAAATTTGTATGAGTTTGGTGGCTCACCATCTTCAAGGCCAGTTCGGCATTCCTTGGCCGTGATGTCCTTACAGAACCATCTGTGCATCCTCTATCACTCGTTTTTTTTAGGCGCTATGATACGTTTATGTGTATCTGTTTTGTCCGACAGGTTTCATCTTAATATCTTTAGAGCATCATTTTTGCCAGTCATAAACTCAGTCACAGCTGGAGATAACATACTCTCCCTCTTGTCTGCTATTTGTCTTGTTTCATGTTTTCTGTCATGGTGGATTTTATTAACACAAAAGGAAGGGTATTAGATTGTTATTAAACAGATTTTTATTAGCTCATTTCACCATTACATCCAGCCAACCCGTGCCTTGTACTTCTAAGTGCTATAGATGTTACAGTAACTCACGCTCCTCTAGCACTAGGGAAAAGGTAACCTTATTTTTTTAGCTGCGTGATTTATGTTTGGACGATTATCATCTCCTTTTCTCTTTTTTTCAAATCTATTGTATGGTTTTTCTCTTTTATTTTAAAACAAATACTTTCATCCCTTTTTACTTAAGGTAGTGGAATCGGTCATAAAAGGGGCCACTTGGTATCAGAACACCCTCACATATTTGCCTAATAATCCCTTTTAAGTAATCTGGCCCGTGGTTAATGGCTTTTTTTTAAGCCAGTCATACACTTAGAATCAAAATTAGCATCTAAATGAGGATGTTTCAAAACGCATGCCTAGGGGTTGCCGATTTCACCTTTTTTATAGTTTGCCATGTTAAATTATGTAAAATAGAAAGGGTATTTTAGTATTTAATGAGCTAATGCAAAACCTATTGAGACTGCCTCCCATACCCCCTTTTCCCTTCTACAGCCTACCAACTGCTCTTTAAGGTATGAGAAACGGCCATGAATTTTAAAGCTTGTGTCAGAATGCAGAGAACCCTTTAGTTCTCGGCAATACCACCCCTCATCAAAAGCAAGGTATTACTAGGAAGACGCTAAGTGCCGGGGATCTGGGCAAACGTTGTTATCTGATGTTGTGCGCAATAAAAATCAATCCATTTAGTATTAGATTTTTCTAGAAAATTTAATTCTGGTTTACATAGTGTCACAATTCAGTCAGCCAAAAACATTTTTATGAGGTAAATCAAGAAATGATGACACAACCAGAAGAAAAACGAAATATTCGTGCAAAACTATCCAAAGAACATTAAAAAAATTATGGTCAGAAAAGTATATTAGGAAGAGAAGTATAAAGAACGCAGGGGTTGTGTAATTAGAGACCAGTGTATTTTAGTTGGACATCAAGAACATTTCCAGAAAATTAGATCTATCATCTGGTAGTTTGGTCTTACAAGAGAAAGAGGAGCTCCATTGTTTAAGTCATTTAGAAATAGATGACACCAAGTGATAAGGACTATGGCATAGAAGAGGGAAGAAGGGAATGATTAGATGAACTGATATATTGCTTCTTTCTGTAATTCCAAAGATCCTGTTTCGTAGGGTAGAAAAATCAAGATAGAAGAGATTCTATGTGAGATCTGATAAAGATGACGATGATGATGACGATTTCCGCTTAAATAATAAAGCAATCTTTAGTGGAAAGATCCTAGGGAAAAAAATATGTGTATAGCAAAACCAAAGGAGATTTGATAGTGATGAAGGCTTAAGCCATTAATAGCAGTCTGGAATTTCAAAGCACTGGGATCTAGGGTGATTATTTTACTCCACTTCTCCTCTGTTTCTCTTCATTTCCTGGGCTGTTATTGGCTCCTCTCATCCACTCCCTCACTCCCTACACAATCTCTCCGCTCATATCTTTGAACCAACTTCTTGTTCACTTTACGAGATCAACTCCACTTTTCACTTAATTGTTTTTTGCTGGACGAAAGCTAACGTTGACACCGTCCTCATAGAAAATCACATCTTGCCTCCTCTTCTGAATATTTTTTATTTAAAGTATTTTTCTTTTTATGGTATTTTCAGTGGATGATTAAATCAGACTCATTTTTTGTAATGGACAAAATATGCCACTGTATCTAGGTTTAGAATTTAAGATTTTTCCATTCTTCCTGTATCACTAATCACTTCTTAGAAATGGCTACTAACAATATTTTGGTACATATTTTATGTTCATGCAAACATTCCCATGTATACCTGAGTGTGAGTATACTATTTTTACACAATTAATTCTCTGCTAATGGATATTTATATTGGTTCCAATATCATACTATTACACGTGGCATTCGGACTATCATCTTTGAATTTAAATATATGCTGAGACAAATATAAAATACTTATTGGGTTACATCTCTAAGTTTCATTTTTTTCCCCAAAAGCTTGAACTAATGGCCCAAGTGTATATGAAACTTGCTCTTTCACATTCATATTTCACCAAGAGAGAATGAGTATTATCAATCTTTTAATCTTTGACCATCTAATATTTAAAATTATTATCGTCTTATTTTGTGTTTTTCTATTATGTATAGCATTATGCTTTTTTGTGTGTTTATTCCTTTTCTTTGGACAGCCTTATTTAGACCTTTTGCCCATTTCATTGTTAGCTTCTCATCAGTGGGTGAGAGTTCCTTGTATATTACGTGTACTAGTTTTTTGTGTGGCAAACAATTTTTAGAATGTTATTTGCTTTTGAAGTTTTGTTTATTTTTATAGAGTCACATTTATTAATCCTCTTTGCATTATGGTTTTTTATATGTATACATTTTTAATTGGAGTATAGTTGCTTTACAATGTTGTGTTAGTTTCTGCTGTACAATGAAGTGAATCAGCTATACGTATACATATATCCCCTCAGAGCTCAGTGCTCTCTGATGACCTAGATGGGTGGGATGGTAAGGGGTGTGGGAGGGAGGTGCATTACGGTTTCTATTTTTCATGTCATGCACACAAAAGTTTTCCTTGACATGGTGTCTTAATTTTCAATAGAATCACTTAGTCCTTGCTGCTACCACTGTACTGTCTCTTCTGTAGGACTAGGAAGTTACATAGTTATGTTTCCATCTCTAGATTGTGAGTTCCAAGAGGACAGGGATTATGTCACGTTTGTTTTTATATTCTAGTTAGTTGAGAAGACAAAATATCATGACATATAAATAGTAGCTGGTAAATGAATAGGGAAATGAACATAAGTAAATATAAATAAATGAATCAGTGAATGAATGAAATATGGTTTAAAGTTTCACCTCAGCACGATCACCATGAAATGAACACATAACCTTGCTATGGAACTAATCACATTCACTTATAAAATCATAAAGTTTTAATTCCTCAAATTCACCATTATTTAATAATCATTTTCTACCGTGCAGTTTTAAATTTTTCCATTAATCTTTTCTATAGCTCTAATTTTAATGTCTTTTGCCTGTTTCTTTTTTATTGTAATTATTTTTCTCATTTTATAAGTTGTATAGTCTTGTATTCTTCTTTTTTATTTTAGGAGGCATAATATTTTATTAGACAAAATGCTCTGTTAGTAAGCTGAAGTAGCTTTTAAAAAGTGCTGGACTTCCCTGGTGGTGCAGTGGTTAGGAATCCGCCTGCCAATGCAGGGGACATGGGTTCGAGCCCTGGTCCGGGCAGAGCTACCCCACACACCACGGAGCGACTAAGCCCGTGCGCCACAACTAGTGAAGCCCTGCGCCTAGAGCCCGTGCTCCGCAACAAGAGAAGCCACCGCAATGAGAAGCCCGTGCACCACAACGAAGAGTAGCCCCCGCTTGCCACAACTAGAGAAAGCCCGCCCGCAACGACGAAGACCCAACGCAGCCAAAGATTTTAAAAAATTAAAAAAATAAATAAATTTTAAAAGTGCTGAATGCCGTGTCTAACGTTAATTCTACCCAAAGTAATTAAAAGTGGGGGGCACAGTCACTTAGGAACAACACAAGCCAAGTATGTGAAACAATTAGGACTGTTTCCTCACTCTGCTCTACTTCTACTGTCAGTTCATTCTCAGACTGGTCTACCCTCAATACTGTAAACATAGCCATTTACATCTTTTGGGTTCAATATCTTTAAAGCTTTGCATCCAGAGGAATTAAGTCTGTGTTAAAACAAACAAACAAAAACAAATAAAACAAGAGAATGATCAACTGGCCAGGCACAGGTCAGTGAGACACGTCCTGGGATAATCACTGTAGCTGTGGTGACGACATACACTGATTGGGTGATTATGGGCCCTGTGACCCCTGAAGAATAAATCCCGTTATCAAAAAGGATAAAGCGATGTTATAAAAGTCTCAGCAAGTGCCCTGGTTAAAACCTATGGATGTGAAGTCAGACAGACCTGTGTCTTGCAATGCTTTGTAACTTAAACTTCCTGAGCCTCGGAAGCTTCCTTGAGCTTCCTTCCTCATCTGTCAATGAGAGTATTAAAAGTATAGACCTTAAAGGGATGTTATAAAAATTCAGTGACATAATATAGATGCTTAGCAGATTACCATTCAGTGAATCTTAGCTATTATTATCATCATCCTCAACTTCATCCTCATTATTATCACTGCTAAATAATCTGAAAGTTTTAGAAATGGGAGAACATTTTTACAAAGAAAAATAATTGAAAAAATAAAGAGAGCAGTGGACAATTCTGGCAAAAAAAAAAAAAAAGTAAATTGTAAGATGCAAACACTCAAATATTTCAGATGCTATAGAGCCTAATAACAACAGTTATAAATCATTAGCCCCTTAGCACTGTGCTAACAGCCTTATACTATATATCATCTCATTTAATCTCACAACAACCCTAGGAAGCTCCTACCCTACAAATAAAGAAACCGTAGCTCATGAAGATAAATAGCTTATTAGAGGCACCTATAATATTAAGTTAAACCAAGCTAAATTTGCATAAGATAGCTTTGCTCAGTGAGTTAGTTATATGGCCATTGGATATGATTCAGGAAAACCGTGCTCTATTCCTGAGTTTGCCTCCAGTAGCTGCGTGGATATAAACAAACCGTGCAAATTTTCTGAGATTTCATTTCCACATCTGTCATACCCAAGTAATACCAAACTCTACCAGGGGAGGAGAGTGCAATACTCTGAGTGAGCACCCTGAGCACACCCACAGCCCTCTTCTGCACAAGGAGCTGGAAACCATTTACCTACCCTTGGGTGTCTGTGTTAGAGATTCACATCTGATGTGGCCCTAACACAAGTAGGCTGGTCCACCATTCATGGACACTGAGAAATGCACAGGTAACGCGACCAGCTGAAGTCAAAAGAAACACAGAGAGAAGCCAGTGAACAAAACCCATGAATTGGTAGAAACCAAGAGTCAGCAGGAAACATGAAGTTCAAAGTAGAGAAGAGAGTAAATCCACAGGCAGAGAGCCACTGGGACAAACATAAATAGATGTCTAACCCCCGTCACAACTACCAAGGAGGAAAAAGAACCTGCTTTTAATGTACCGTCGTAAGTGCGTTAAATCAACTATGTAAATTTTGAAATCTAAGTTCCCTGACTTCTATTACAAGATTATTAAAATGGTTCCTTTTTCATTTCCCTATACGTTCCCAAAACCCCCATTAGCTGAAGTACCCTGATCATGTTTCTATGAATTGAAACCAGAAAGTCTGACAAGCAGCCCTATGAACTTCAAATAAAGGTAAAATTAAATATGAAAATGCTTTAAAATATTAAAAAAACTACACAAAACAGGCTATTTTATAGAAAGGGATATAACAACTCGATGTATCTAAAAAGACCAAACTTCAATAAATATAAAGAATTACTTAGAACAAATAGGAAAAAAACAATTATACTATTTATATTTACAAAAAAGTGAATATAAAATATATTAGAAAGGCATTTTTAAGGTTCTGATTTCCTTGAGAGTTCCAATGAGGATAACTGCCAGAATATGTTCTCTCTCTCCAAAAAAAAAAAAAAAAAAAAATTAGCCACAACAGTTTTCCATTAAAATATCTCAATTTCTCTATAGTGTTCCTCGAGAAATGATCGAAGCTCCTTCACTTGGAATACTGGCCTGGAAAAAAAAAAAATCATTAAAAAATGCTGGAGGGAACTAGCTTGTACTATCCTGGGGATGGAAGAGTTGAATTAAGTCCTTTCATCTTTATTTAGACTCTTCTGTAATATATTTTCTTTCTGAGAAAGAATTTATCTCCGTCCAGCAACATGCTGGGGAAAATGGCAATACCAAACTATATCATCATGCAATAATCTGTGTAATTCAATTATTTCATGGATCAGCAGGAATGTGCAAAATTGTGAAAAACTGTGAAAGGTAATAGCGTGTCTGACAGTATAATTTCCAATGGCTTATTTATTCTTCAAGGGCTTTCTACACTGATGTTCATTTGACTTCCCTGAACAAAGAAATGTTTCCTGGTCTGCTTTGGTTCTTCATTCCTTAGACAAATGTATGTAGAGAGCACATTCTGTGTAAGGCATTGTGCTAAGTGCTGTAGGGGATAAGAGGAAAAATAGGGCCTCTCTCTTTAAGGAGTCTACGTTCTAATACACAGGCAGAAGCTGCATGGCATAGTGGAGAGAGAAGGACTCTGGGAACACACAGACTGGGTTCAGGTTCCACCTCTGCCCCTCGCCAGCTGGGTCTCTGGCTCTTTAAGTGTCAGATCAGGATTAAAATGAGTGACTATGATGTGAATGGGAAGGTAACATATATAAAATGTCTATAGCAAAATACTGGTATTCAGTCAATCAGTGTGACTTTCCTTACTCCTTAAATAAGCAAAAAAAAACCATAATCAGGGCATTGTGTGCTGAATATATAAGCCAACTGGATCGAGAGCAAGGTGGGAGCTTTGTTACATATAGTTTAACATAGTGATTTCAACTAGGAGAATGAGCTGTCAGAACATCTGGGAAGCTTTTTTAACACCCCTTGAGCAGCCCAGCTACCCCTCAACCCACCCCCCTCCCTACCTCACACATACATCTTAAAATGTATGAGAATCAGGTGTAGAGTTGGTCAAACAAACAGCGAAATGCTGAGTTCTGTCATTTCCTGCTTTTGGCCAAGTCATTCAATGCCTCTAAGTTTTAGTTCAGAGCAAATACTATGATTGCAATAACTAATAAGGACCTACTGTATAGCACAGGGAACTCTACTCAATACTCTGTAATGGCCTATATGGGAAAAGAATCTCAAAAAGAGTGGACGTATGTATATGTATCACTGATTCACTGTGCCGTACACTTGAAACTAACACAACATTGTAAATCAACTCTACTCCAATAAAGATTTTAAAAAAAGAAAGCAAGGGTTTTTCATTCCCAGTAACTAACACGGTGAATGCCCTATACTAGGTACCCAGCAAATGTTTCCCAATTGACTAAAGAAACTGTGAAATTAGCAAAATCGTAACTATATTACAGTATTATTGTGAGAAGTAAAATGATTTCTGTAAAACACCTTCTCAGTGTTGCAGGCATTTGAAATTTAATAGTAATTATCATGGTGGGGGGGGAGGGGCATCGAAGAAAAACATCTCAGAGGAAACAACGTTGAGTAGGATTCTGGTAGGCCAGAGAGTAGAACGGGCTAACTCCGCAAGTGCAGGGAGCCAGGGTCATGGTGTGTTTGAAAATAGCGGATAAGCTAGTTTGGCTGGTGTTTAAGCTCCACATGAGCAGAGAGTAACAGATGATGCTGTAAAGTAGATTTGTGATCAGTTTGTGAAAGTCCCGAAGATACGGTTTAGACTGTAGTCTGTCCATCATGTAAGAAGAAGCAGATGGCGGTTGCAGCACAAAAGTGACCGGATCAGAACCTGGCACTTCTGTTCAGGATGGGAAGGAAACCGGTGAGAGGTTTGAACAACAGCCCAGGATGCTGGTAGGAAGGGTCTTTAAATAATGGCAGAGGCATTAATGGAAGGGACAGGTCAAGGGACATTTCAGGAGAGGAATCCACAAAGCTTGATAACACTGTGAGGTAAGGAAAGGAGAAGAGAATGTTCTAGAATTAACTCAAAGTTTGGTAACTACGGGAATGATTTACAAAAGTAGAGATGTCAACAGGAGAAACTCTTTTGGAAAGGGCGAATACTTGGTTCACAAAAAAAGTATTAAACATTTTAATTTGGTTTTGAACTTACATTTGAGGTATCAGGGAGGCAACCAGGGAAAATAAAAATAAAAGTTTTTGATAATCATTCCAACAGAAATAAAGAAAGGCCCCATCAAGAAGGATTAAGGATAGAGTATCAGGGAATATTCATCTTTCAGGGGCAAGAAGAGGAGATAAGCTTATCTATTTTACTAAAATAAAATTATTGTAGTCCCATAGTCAGATAAGACTATAACTCGGATTTTATTTGTCTATTAATGGCATTGCATTTATATGATAGGAAGTTTTTTGGAAAACTACTGGTTGCTTTTATTTTCAATACAAGTTTTTATTTATTACCTAAAACTTATCTTTCAGAAACATTATTTAATTCATACAGAAATGAGTCCCCAAATGGTCCTAGACAAGTTTTCCAGTTTATATAACTCCAGGAATCCTACATTTATTTTCTTCATGCTCTTACTTCTTTTTGCCACCCGCATGGCAAAACACACATGGATTATTGTAAGAGGAATGATTCATAACAATTAAAATTCAGTTTGCAATGTAGACATTGGAGATAGAAAGGGACCTGCATAGTCTATCATAAAACAAGTTTTTCTTACCCATTAAATTTTGACTTCAATATTAAATTTAACATTTAGTTAATGAAAGTTGCCTTTACACAGAATCACATGTAAATGATGCACATTATTCCCACCACTTAAGTAAGTTATGATAATATCTATGGTATATTTAAAAGCACAGCCATGCCTGGTGGTGACTAAATTCAACTTTCCCAGATAGTTCATTTCAATAATAAACTGAAAAAGAGCATTCAAGGAATTTTCAGGATGCAGGTTGAAATTAACGAGATCGTATGGAATTTTAATAAATTAATTCATTAATTTATTAAGCAAATATCTGTTAAGCCCTAGAGTGACCACAGTGAGCAATATTTCTGCCTTCACAGAACTTTCAGTGGCAGAAAGACTGACATACCAAAGTCAGTTACAGGGAAGGAGATGTGTGTTTATGACAGGGAAGGATAAAAGGCTACAGGGCCAGAGCAGGGGCAGCTACTTAGCTTAAAGGTATTCTGGAATGTTTCCAGTAGCAAAGTGAGATTTAAACTGAGGTCAAAAGAATGAATAGGAGTTGTCCAGGGGAAAGGAGAGGAAGGAAGCATAGCAAAGCACTTTGCCTCTCTTTGATCCTCAATTTCATCATCTATGAATTAGACAACACAGACCCAATGGTCTGGAAAGGCTTTCCCAGGTATAAAACCCAATGCCCTGTTCTCTATACCCAGAATGCCTTTCCTTTCTTGACCCTTCCCCTATATGTCCGTAAAGACTCAACTCAAGGCATCTTCAGCTCCTTCTCGAAGTTCTTTATGAGTTTTTGTCAATAGACTGTGAGCTCACTGAGGGCAGCTTATATTTACCTCCATGCCCCTAGCATCTGTCAACATCTAGATATAGTAGGGGTTTGGTATATCTTTTTTTAATTGAAGTATAATTGATTTACAATGTTTCAGGTGTATAGCAAAGTGATTCAGTGTCATATATATATATATTCTTTTTCAGATTCTTTTCCATTATAGGTTATTACAAGATATTGAGTATAGTTCCCTGTGCTATACAGAAGGTCCTTGTGGTTAGGTATATCTTGAATCAATAAAGCCATGCTTTTAAGAACTCTCAGAAAAGCTTTTCTAGAAAAATGTGTACTTCTAAGATCGTTTCTACACTCCTACACCAAAAGAACTCAGTGGAAGGTGATAATAACGCTATTCTTTTGTCAGTTGAGAACCCTGTCGAGAGTTTTTCCATATTATGACAAAATTTACAGTTGGATAAGAATCCACTGGGACTTTGGTGATCCAGGTCTTTATCAGACCCCACAGCGGTCACTTTTTGAGGATCACTCTGCTTAAAAGTATAATCATCTGTTTGTGATAAATTACTTTTTCTTATTTTCATACTTCACCTTCATTTTTGTCATGAAACTACTTTATTATTCACAGTGGTTTTGAAATCAATCATGTTGATATAAGAACAATCGATCATTAATTAAAAGGGCAAACAAAACTGATTTATAAACCATATAACTAAAAACAAACATTTAATTGTGATGTTGAATCATACATTTTGATAGTAAAATGAATATGCCAATGTTTTACGTGACTGATGAAGGGTTAAAACTTTGCTTATCTAATTCACTTTTTGATGATTAAAAATGTTATCTCCTAATATGAAGGTGGAGAGTTTTATGAACTGAATTAGCAGGTAATTTATATTAAGCATTGATTTAATACACTGGTTTTCCTTTTTTGCAGCCCCATGATATGCCTTGTATGATTCCTGAAATTCCTTTATCAACAATAGGCAGGTTTTAGCATTTGCGGGAGTCCTTCAAATACCTCGTCGGACTAGTTTTCCCATAAAGGCCAATGAAAAATACGGTTGTAAAGAAAATCACAACCTTCTGGTTTTAGTTCATTTAGAGGCACTTGAGTGTTCAATGATGTGAAAAGTGACATATATCTGTGAATTAAGGAACTTTAATTACACCAAGAGTGCACTTCATTATATTATACATAATTCAGGAGACAATCCCCTGTATTGAAAATTCAATCCAACTTCAGTGTTTAAATGTATCCCCTGCTTTCAGGCATATCCAAAACATCGTAACACAAGAGCAAACATTTTGAGGCCCCGTGTACTAGACAGTCAGAGCACAAGAAGGGAGGTCCACTGTAATGGGTTTTGCTAAAATGATTTAAGATTCCTCAGACATAAATATAAGGGCGTTTCTTACTTTAGCACCACAGTAAACTCAAGGCAGCGCGTCTTAGAGGGATGCTGATTTCTGAGCCAGGCCTTTCCCACTATTAAACTACCTTCTGCCACTTTTCCATCATGGTTAAGTCTCTCGTCGGGAAATATTTCCCCTTTCACCATCTTAGAAGCAAAGAAAGGATTGTTTTCAGTTAAACTGGTGGCTTAGTAGGGATTTGTCAATGTCAGCGATTTCTAGGATTAGTGTTTAGTATTCACTGCTCAAGTCCAATGACAGAACAACCACACAGATATGCCCAGACTGAAAGGTGTGCAGATCCAAAAAGCAAAGATGTGAAATGGCTAATAATTGAGAAAGAAATAGGAACTTAGTTCCTTCTAGTTTAGCTCCTTCAGCGCAGGTGTGGGCAAATCATTTAACTTTTGGTAAACCTGCTCAGTGCACACACTTCATCTTTACCCGTTCTTTTACTGTTTCATTTCTTCATTCACTGTTTCTGTAGGTGCTGGTGAAATTAATTCTCGAGGAAAAAGGAGTTTACTCTCAAGAGCAGTCACACGTGTGTTCCCTAGCACCTCCTGCCCTGAGAAGTTCTGAGAGGCCATTTTATTCCTGCCACACTTATGCGGCAGCCGGGTGCCGTCCGGAGATCTTTTTCTTCTTATTTAGTAAAAGAGTATCTAATATTCTCAGTCCGGGTGGAGACAGCCAGTGCCACTGTAGTATACCTTAAGAGACCCCTCTTAGTAACACACTGTGTAGTTGTGGCCCTGGGGAAGGAGAGAGCAAAAGCAGATCAAGTAACTCAGATCAAGTGTGTCCTCAGCTCGGAACCTTCCACCGGCTCCCCACCTCCCAGAGGAGAGCCACAAAGCACCACTTCCCTCACTGCTCTTCCCAGGTCCTCCTGGTTTCCTGGGCCCCTCTCTCTTCCTCCAACACCAAGGTCCCCTCTTGTCTCTAGGTCTGTACACCTGCTCCCTCCCCTCTGCCTCGAATGTTTTATCCTCAGATGTTTGTTTCCAATGCTTGCATGGCCCACATTTTCATGGCATATTTCTATTAATTCTTCAGATCAAGCTCAAAGACATGGGAAGGCATCTGAGAGCTTTCCCTATAAGCTAAGTTAGTGGCTTCCAACTTTGGGATTCCTTAGTTCCTTGTGAGCCCTCTATTACTGGGATCACTGTGTAATTTCACAATATTTTTATTAACATGACTGTTTCACTAGGCTCTGAGCTACTTGAGGACACAAATGGGGAGAGTATTCATATCAAGATTTATCATAGAACATGACATATAATGGTGACTTCACTGAAGTATTTAAATAAGTTGAAGTATTTATTGTTCAATTAGTAAATTAACACAAGCTTGCATTTAAATCATGTGTCACAAAATTTGCAGTTTTAAACAGGTCATATCTGAAACAGAAGAAGTCTCATGCCCAAATTGTGATCCAGAGCTACACAACATTTCAAGAACTTATTCATAATGTTGTTAAAGGTGTAATAAAGATGGGGGAGTGATGGGATGATTGCCCTCAACAGCACTGGTTTTCTTTCTTAAGTCAGGGTACATTTACTGAATTCCTCTAATGTACAAGGACTTGGGCCTGCAGCCTCAGCCCTTTCTTTCGCAATGTGCAAAAGAAATTCTTCAGGGCTCCGTGACGCTACACAGTATTTCCCGGGATCTCTGGAGTAACGTTATTATTCAGTCCACAGATTATCCGTACTTCATCACTGTAAGTGTACTTGGAACTTCTCTCCAAGTTTGTGTAAAGACCTTCCACACAGGGTTCCTCTCAGTGACAGATCTGGTGGACAGGTTCTTACTCCAGGTCTTCTGTGATGACACCTCATCATCTGACAAATATCCAGCAATGTGCTGGGTACTTTGTCTCTCGGTAGGTGTTGGTTGCATGAAGGAACTCATAAGTTTGGTGGCGGTATGTGTAAGACATGTACCTGTTGAATTATCATGAGTGTAGAAAACTTTTTGATTTCATATCGGTCAAGTGTTTCTAGATACTACTAAGTAAATCTTGAGTGATAAATGTTCCCCAGATGACCTTTATACCACCATTGACTATCATTAGGAATCCTAGCAAGTTATCTAGTATAATAACATGGAGAGGGAAAAAATTGATAGGGAAACCCCATATTTAATGAATATTTACTAAGGATACAAAATGCACCCAGTTCTTTGAAGGTACTTTCACACACATTCTTTTATTTAATCCTCACAACTCTTATTAGTTTGCATTATCCCCGTTTTTATCAATGAAGGGGTTTAAGTAAATAAAAGCTTTCCTTGGCCCTTAGAAGTGGGGTGCACATTCTCTGCACTTTCATTAGCACCTCCTGCATGTCCTGTTGAAACTTTCATCCTGGGCACTGCCGTCATTATGTCATCATCAACACCCTCCTTCTCACCATCACAAGGTGAGCACTTCCTATGAGTCAGTTATATAATCTCATTTAATTTAATCTTTGCAATAGTCCTTTCATGTAGATATTTTTATTCCCATATAAAAACATTAAAAAAAAACCATATTCGAGAGTTGAAGTGACTTCCCCAAGGTCACACAGCTAGGACAGTTATAGGCAGTTTTGACATTAAGTCCTCTGCCTCCAAAGACCATGCTCTTAACCACTGGGATGCAATGCGTCTTGTTGATTTCTTTCTCTGCCTGCTTCACTTAACTGTCAGTTGATTGAAGGCATGAGGCATAGGTCATTCCATTTTAAAACTTCATAATAGGTGCTCAGTATGTGTTCGCTGAATGATCAGAAACCTGCTTCCAAGCTTACTTTCTTTGCTAGATTTACTGCCCAATCTTGAGCAACTCTCTTAACCATTATAAGCTTTCAAGAGCAGAAGACACAAGCTGAAATTTTAAATATGACCTGGAGTTAAGTAGAGAAGGATGAGGATAAGCATTTCTCTAAGAGAATGTGGAATGATATATTCAGGGAGCAGCCTATAAGTAGGTATGGCTGGAGCAAAGGGAAGGTGTGGGTGGGTGGAAGGAAATGAGATCAGAGCTGTGGACAAAAGACAGATTATTCACTATCTGGTGTGCTAAGCCAAAATTTCTTAATTTTTTTTTTTTTCTGAATGGTCTAGGAAACAAATGAAGGATTTAAGCAGAGAGTAACATGATCCCATTTTGCATGTTAGAAAGATTACTCCTCTGGTAATATAAGGAATGGATCAGAGGACAATATTGGAAAGACCAATTAGTGGCAAAGTAAGGCAAGAAATTAGTGATTAGAGCCAGAACTAAGGCAGTGGTAGTGAGCATGGGAAAAGGAGGGATGGTAGTGGTGATAGATATCGAGAAGATGGGATCTAAAGAGCGCCGTGACAGATTAGGTGGGAGAAGAAGGAAGAGTCAAAGGTAACTCCTTGGGTGATGGGGTAGCTGTTGGAAAACATTCACAAAAAGAAGGCTTCTAGGAAAAGCAGGTTTCTGGAGCAAAACAATGAATGTTACGTTTTGGATACTAATGATGTAGATAGATAAAGAAATCTTAGATGCACAGAGAGATCTGGGCAGGATACGTAGCCCAGCTTAGTGGAGGTTTGACAAGGTTACCAGAGAGACTAAAAAATGAGAAAGGCAGTGGGTCAGGGCACATGGCCCTTTGGGGAAATGATGAAATTCACAGTTAAGTGAAGAAGAAGAGCCCAAATTGCAGACTGAGTGGCCTGGGAATAACTAAGGAGGAGAAACTTTCGAAAGGAGGCATGATTAAGGGTGCTGCATGTTGCAAACAGATCAAAATTGAAACCAAAAGGACTCCGTGACCATTGTTCTGTCACTGGCCTTTAAGAAGATTAGACATTGCTTTAGCACGTGGTCTCCTTTCTACTGAATTGGACAAGGGGAAGGTAATTATTTTCTGTGGACCAAGACATTCTTAGCAGTAGGTAGCATATGAAGCAAATCATACTCTGTGCTTTTCTCCTTATCTCCCTTCCCCAAGGGCTAAACTTTTTTATACAAACGGAATCTTGTCAAAATGAACAGCAAGAGTATCTTGAAGCAGACAGAATCACAAAAAGAAAATGTATCTTAGGAGTCAGGTGAGGCTGCTTGAGGAGGGGTTTTCTTTCATATACATGAGATGATTATGAACAAGTATGAATATCTGTACGTGGGAACTTCAATGTCTTTTAGCATTTCCTGACACCGCTTCTCTTATTTGCTTTCCATATAATTGCATCCTCCCAAAATGAAGTGATAGCCCTGATATATCAAACATGATTGCCTGATGGACTCTTTTTTTTTCCTCCTTCTCTTCCCTTTTCAAATATTTACATGCAGTTGAAAGTCTGAATGTCCATTAAGATCATAATTAGTCTCAAGAGTTAGTTTTAACAAAACACAGAATACATGTAGGAGAAAATACTAATTCTACTCGATTCCCACTGAGATCTATTTGTTATTTTCCTTCAAACAATCCTGCCAGTGCAGATGTCATACAGATGACTTATCACTTAAAAATGACAGCTGGACAGGAGTAGACTACTTCATATCTGTTTACAATGTATTCATATATTATTAACACATTAAAAATAATTGGGGGGCTTCCCTGGTGGCGCAGTGGTTGAGAGTCTGCCTGCCGAAGCAGGGGACACGGGTTCGTGCCCTGGTCCGGGAAGATCCCACATGCCACGGAGCAGCCGGGCCCATGAGCCATGGCCGCTGAGCCTGCGCTCCACAACAGTGAGAGGCCCGTGTAGCAAAAAAAAAAAAGAAAGTTCAGGATAAATCAGAAAAACTCTTCTCTCAAATTACTAATTTTAAGCTGGTACTATTCACACATTTCTCAAACTAGAAATACTGGCATATTCTCCAATTACTTCATTCCCTTCCACGTGCAAAGAGGTCACCGAATCTTATTGAAGCTATCTTCAAATGACTTTTGAATCTTACTACACTATTTTATCTCTACTCTGGATATCACATGATGAATACTCCCAGTCCTTAAAAAACAAACAAATAAACAACAAGAAACCTCACCGTTGACTTTCCAGCTGTCGAAACATGTCTCTGCTCCTCTTCACAATAAATGCCCTCAAAATGTCATTCATAATCACCAACTCTAGTAACAACCTTCAAATTTCTCTTGAACAAATGACTCTCACGCTCTTGTCTACCACTCCACCAAAAATAGCTCTTATCGATGCCACCTCTCTGATACTGAATCGAATGGCCAATTTTCAGTCCTAATCTTTCTCAATCCATCTGCCGCTTTGTCACAGATGATCACTCCCTGTTTCTCCAAACACTGCACTTGGCTTCTGAGACACTACCCTCTCGGGCCACTCCTCAGTCTTCTGTACTCATTGCTACTAATTTCTCCAACTTCTGAAGGTTTGATTACTCCAACTCTGTCCTTGGATCTTTTGGCTTCCCTATGGACACCACTGCCTGGGTGACACTATCTAGTCTCATGTTTGAAAATACTATCCATATGTTAATGACTTCTAAATTTGCATTTCCAGCCCAGACCTTGCCTCGCCCTCACCTCCAGACTTCTATATGCAACTGCTCATTTTACATCTTCATTTAGGCGTCTAACAGGCTCCTCAACCTTAATGTGTCTATGGCAGAATTCCTAATTTTGCTGCATAAGTGTTCTCCACAAGTCTCCATCAAGTAAATTCGATGGATATTCTAATTTCTTAACATGGATATTCTAATTTCTCAGGTCGAAAACCCTGAGCTACCCTTTATTCCTTTCGTTCCTTCACACTTAAATTGAACCCATCGGTATAGTAAGCTTGCTTTATATCCAGTCATATCAGTCTATATCCAGAATCTGACTACCTGGTCTAAGCCACCCCCATATTTTCAACTGGGATTGTGCTGACCTCCTAATTGTTTTCCTGCTTCCACAATCTAGTCTGTCTTGCTTCCCCCCTCTTTCCAAGTCTCCTCATGAAGATACTTGAAAATGAGTCGTAGATTTTCAGAGACCACGAGGACTCTTTCCACTGACACCTCAAATAGCTTAGGCTCCCCTGACACTTAGTCTGTGGCAATTTCATACATGCCGTATGCATGAGCTGTACCTCTCACCAGATTCACAAACGAACCTGTCCATCCTCAGATTACACTTAACCACGTCTCCTCGCTGCACTTCATTTTCTACTCGGGTTTAACTGCAGAGAGGTTTTAAAGAAAAGCATATGAAGTTGAGAATGGGGGGGAGACCAAGGAGCTGGCTTCTATCCTGCAAATTTGCCCAAATTTGACATCTATAAATTCCAAGCCGGGCTAAAGAGAAACAAACAAACAAACATTAGCAATACAATGAGTCACATCTTTTCTGGAACCTATGATCTGTCCACCCATCTCTATTTATCTCTCATAAGTGGGAAGAAGAGAAGAAGGCAGTAAGCCTTCCAGACTGTCACGAGTAAAGTAGAATCCAGGAGCCCAGCTAGGAATTTAAAATGCAGGGGACAAGAGGAAGACAAACTGGAACAGCGCAAGGGAAGAAAGAGCATTTAAAAAGCCAGCCTTTGATGGATCCTCACTTTTTCCCTATAAACCATAGCTTTCTTTGAAATTAGGGTCTATAATCCTGCTAGAAAGTCTTTAATTTAAAACAAACTAGTGAAGAAGAAACAACCCTCTAACGATAATTACAGGATTCAAGCATATCAAGAGGGTCTTCCCTTCTATAATACCTGCATTTTCTGCAATAAATCTGTGTGCATAGAGTTGCTCTAAAGTATTTCAGTATGTAATTTCATTTTAAAGTACTGAACAAAGACATTTGTGGCAAGAGAAAATCAGCACATAGCCACAGAGAAATAAGAGTTAAATATACATACTAAAAACACACGCAGGACACAGCTATCCTCCCCTGACATGTTTCTGGCAGAGATAGCACCTAGGATGGAGAGTGAAGGGCCAGATACTCACATTCTCAGCCTCCCTTGCAGCTAGAGCCTGGGTATGTGACCCACTGCAGTTCAAAGGGCCTGCAGGGAAATCTGCTGAGTGAGGGGGGATGCAGGATGGAGCGCAGAGTTCCTGAGAGATGCTTAGCTCCATATTTGACATGGTTGGAAGGACGTGATGCCTGGGGCTGCTGCAGCCACCTTGACCACCCGTGAGTCGTAACGTCACTGTCACACTGAGGAATGTGGACCTGAAGGATGGCGAGAGCCTGAGTCCTTACTGACTTCAATGAGCCACTGAGCTGCTCCACAGCCCACTCCTTATTACGTAGAGAGTAATTCATTCTTACTGCTAAAGTCCCTTGAAGTTTGGGTATTTTGTTACATTAAGGAGCCAAAAGCAGCCTACCTACTAAGGAACCAAGCTATGCATTTAGGCCAGAGTTTCAAACTGTCAAATTCTAATAAGCAAGGACATTTCATTTGCTGTTAATACAATTACTTTTTGTCTCAAGATAAACAATGATTCCTACCTACTTCACACATTTATATGTGTTTAAGGTGATTATAGACATAAAAGTAAGTGACAGTGTGAGGAATAAGATTACCACGACTCCTGGCAGGATATAGCTATTGGAATAGACTAGGGTTTCTTGGAAGATTAGTTCCTAAAGATGCTCCCAAAGAAAGTTGCCTTCAAGGCCATGTAAGTTTAGGAAATGTTTCTTATCATAACCTGTTGTAAAGGTTCAAGTGCATGTTGACAATAAAGACATTGAGATGCCCAGCCGTTTAAAAACAAGAAAACGAATTAACTTTACCCTATAATCTCCCCCCAATTTTTTCAGAGATCATTTATTAGCATCCCAAGAACCTGGCTGATTGAAGTCCCTCTCAGCTCCAAAGTTCAAGTTACAAATACTTGATAGTTGTGATACTGTTACTAGGACATATGCCCGTGCATATACCTCTGGTCAACTAGAGTGTTTAGGAGGGCAGGTTTTGGATAAGCCAATGTTCCATAGGGTCTACTCCCAACACTCAAGCACACTTAATGTGCACATTTCACCCAGGACAATGGCTTCTCAAACCTCTCACTATATCTGCATACAAGGACATAGGAAATCAAAGGTGGGTCAGGCTCCACTGACAAGTAAGCTACTTTGTAAGGGCCCTTCTAACACTTTCAATCATCTGGGTTCTGTATCCAATGCAGTAATTTGTAATTTGTACCCATCTATTTTTTCAGCTCTACATTCTAGTTCTAGATAGGAGACTTAGTCATGTTGCTCAAATAACTATCAGATATGGGGCAGTCACTCCAGCTCTCTGGGCCTCAGTTTCTTGAGTCCTGTAAAACCAAACTCTGCTGTTCAACATTCATTATCTGGCATGGGAAAATGTTTCAGTCTGTGGCCAGTTAGCTTAATGGATTAGTTTACGCTCCCAATGATGCCACTTTTGAGAATTAAGTTCCATTTATCAGATGACCCAGAAGTTAATAACATGTCAAGAATAAATGTGTTCTTTCCTCTTTTTTATTAGAAGACTAGTTCTATCAAAAGGTTGCTTGGAAAATACTGAAACAGAATGGAAAATTTCAAATAATGTTTTTCTTTAAAAGTGAATGGGTTAATGGATACAGAGTTTTAGTTTGGAAAAATCATGAAGTTCTGGAGGTGGATGGTGGTGATGTGAATGTACCTAATTATACATGTCACTAAAATATACATTTAAAAATGGTAAAATAGTAAATTTATGAATATCGTACCAAAATTTAATAAAGGGAAACATTATTATGAAAGTATATTTTATTTCCATCTCTTCACATATGAGAAAATGACATAAAACAATTTTGCTATAACTGTATATCCACATACAAAAGAATAAAATTGGAATCTTATCATTCACCATATTCAAAAATCAACTCAAAATGGATTAAAGGTTTACACGTAAGACCTGAAACTGTAAAACTCCTGGAAGAATCCACTGCTTAAAAAAAAAACAATCTATGGAGACCACTGAATATGTCCTTAGTTCCTTAAGGATAGGGACCATATTTATTACTTCTGTATTTCACAAAAGTTAGAAGACTGCCAACAGCATCACAGACATTCACAGAGAACTGATTAATAAAGAATTCACAAGAAATTGATCTGAGTTTAAACAGAACAACCAGACTTCAATGAAGTAACATCTAGTTGAACTCCTAATCAGTCACATTGTCACAAGAAAATTGTGGTGATGGTGGTGATTCTTTCTTTTCATATTCAATATGCTATCTAGTTCACCTCTACAAGTACTAGAGAAACTTAGAAATGTATTTCATGGTAATTTTCGAAAGAAAATCTCTCAAAACCCCCAGTTCCAGAGGTTTTTATGATGACAGCGTCAGCTCATCACTTTTACATTATACAGGAATGTAATTCTTCTTTAAATGCCCAAGAAAGATTTGATGTTGACCCTATGAAAAGAATGGTTGTTGGCCAAGTCATCCACTTAAAAGTCATCAGCTATTCTTCAGAGAACCCAGGAGATCTTTAATTAATGTGTTATACCACATAACAACAAATCAGTTAACATCAATTAAGAAGCACTAGATATAGCTCTAAAGTTTTTAACCAGTTTTGGAGTGTTGAGGTTCCTACAGGACAGTGTGGTTCTAATATCCACGTCATCGTGCTCCCTCTGTGGCTTATACTTTGAGCAGAAAAATTGTAAAAATGTCCCGGTTTCACTGACAAATATGTAAAACAACCAAGGAGAAAACCAAGGCTATTCCAATTCAGTAGAATAAAAATTATTCACAAGACTGAACTCCTCAGTTACAGATATAGTAAAACAGACAGCAGCTATGGCCCCCTCCTGAACTTCTGTCCCCACCCACCCCTGGAAATATGTTTGCTGGTTAATTTGTCAGTATTGCCCTCAAACAAAGAGCCCCGTTTTATTGGCAGGTGTGGACAAATCTTGGAAAAGCTACACAAAAAGGACTCAATAAAAAAAGAGAGATGGCCTTGCTGAGAAGGTAGTTCTTTCTGATTTTCTGTAATAGACTTCACTTTGCCATGAAATTAAATTTATAGTATATCTGCTAGACACTGGGACTCCAACAAAGCTTCGCTATTCCCTGACTTGACATTAAAGCAGGCATTTTCATGGGGAGGCCATTTCAAGCCAAATAACTGGTTATGTGAACCGCCTACAGAAAGCCTTTATTTAAAAAGAAAATGGATAGGGGCTGCCATTTCCAGAAACCATGAGTATACAGGCGCACATTCAAATTTTGTTTTCCTTTGAGAATACTCTTAAAAAGACAGATGTAACATTAGACAATGGGAAGCTTTGGGGCCTACTAAAACACCTCTGTGCTTATTATTCTGACTCATAATCTAGCATTTATCAGGTGGCAGACTACAAATGGAACAGCAATATCTTATTTCAATAGCAGATGATCCCATCATAATAAAAATCCAGCCTGTGATTTCAGCTCTGGGGTGGGTACTGCATCAGGTGGTGTGGAGTGCTGAACGGAATCCATGAAGAGATCCACACCAAGAAAGGACCCACTCCTGAGCCAGAGAAAACTACCAGCCTACCTACGTAGTCCTGAAGAAAATGAGCTGATACTGACCTACTGTGTTTTGGGCTTGTACTGTGGCTTCAAGTTCCATTTATGCAACCAATTTTAAAGTTAAAAGAAATAGAGGAATTAACAAGTCAAACAAATTGAGGGGAAAACTTTGGGGGATCAGGTTGGGGAAAGGTGGGGATAGAACACATTGCATACTTGATATCATGTAACTATCAGAGAAAACTCTAGGTCTTATTGAAGGCTCTCAAGTGACAACATCAGAAGGTTCCATCCTGCTACAAAATATAAGAAGAACAGGAAGAAATAGCTTATTAATTAAACTGCTGGAAAAGCAGGCAACTTCCTACTGGCATGGCTTTTTGAGATCATTTGGTTCAACATATTGATAAATGAAGAGGCTAAGGCTCTAATGAGTGACTTGCCCAATGACTAGCCTATACCATGAATCCCCAACTCAATCATTCTTCCACCAGGACACGCAGCTTCTAAATCAAATCTGGCAACAGTAATAGACTCAAGCTTTCTAAGGGTCTGGAATTCTGAATCAAGTTAATTCCTGAGTTTTTAAACAGAATTTCTTTTGTTCGGAAGCTTAATGTCACCCAAGAAGCACACTCTAAACAATGGTTTACCTACTCTACATCACATGATAATACAAGAAAACTAAAATATCTTAAAACATAGCCAGGTTAACAGCACTAAAGCAAGGATTAACATAATTCTTCTAGCCAAGAATTGGGTAAAGAGAAGATGAATGAACGCCAGTTCATGGCAAACTGTTCTTGTAAGATTAACTAAGATGGGGTCCTCAGAGCAGGAAGAAACACTTTAAGGATCACCGACACACAGCCTGGACACTGGGACTGGGGGCATAACTGCAGTTGGTGGGGAAACACGCCAACCCTCCTGGCATGCAGGTATAATAAATGGACCTGCCCTCCTGAGAAGAAGCTTTGGACCAAACTTTGACAAAGACACATGGAATGAAGGAGCTGGAAGGTATCTCAGTGTGGCTTTTGTTGATTACCTCATTTTGCATATGAGAAAACCAAGGCCCCAAGAGGTTGTGTGGTTTCCTTAAATTCCTAGCTCATTGTCCAGACGATTCCCCTTGTACAGAGCAAGTCTAAGGCACAGGCACTCTCTATTTAAATAAAGAACACAGAAACTAATCAAAAGGAAAATTTTGATAAACATTTGATGTACAAAAGAGTATTTATCTCTTTCTGCACCATGACATCACCACGAAGTGATGCACAAACATGACCTTTATTACTTAATCCCTTCTGGGAGAAGCCATTTTTAAAGTAATATATAATGCTATTTATGGCAAGGATGACAGGGCATAATGAAGGACATAAAGCATGTTCATGGCTTTGGGAACATTATCATTTGGTATGGTCGCATGAGTTTTTAGCAAGAAGGATCTACTGCTGGGATTTGCAAATGTTTCCAGGTACACAGCCTCAATCGAGTGTTTGAGAAATCCTGTGGATGACAATCCGAGAAGAATGCACATAATATACACATAAACACAAGACTTTACTTAAAATTCTTCCAAGTATTTCCAAAAAAGCCCCAGTTACAACACTGTACAAAGCAGAACTCTCTGTGAAGAGAGAATCATCTGCACAATTTGGAAGCCCTTTCTTTTTTTTCTTTTGTTTATAAGATAAGGCACGCCAAACCATAAATCAAGTAACATTCTAAAAGTCACACTGAATTCGGGTCCCAAATACTAAGTCAGCTCCACCTGCTTAAAACGAAAGGAATAAGGGAATGTACACAATTACTCCAGATCAATTTAACAAAACAGATGATATAAATCCCTGTAAACTTCTGAACTAGAAATCATAGATCAAAGCAGAAGGAGAAGTAACTATAATTACAAGGAATCAATGTAGCTAGAAGCATTTTGAAAATTCTAGAACCCTGAGTATGGGTGATGCATTAATTAACATTAATAAAAGTTAAACTTTGGAATTTTCTTCTGTTGAATAGACAAACATCATTATTAACTGATTTCTGAGAGCCAATGAATCACATCACTGTTCACGAATTACACTTATGCATTCAAATACCTATTCTGATCTGATAATCCAGGATTGACTGAAACTTTACTGCTTATTTCTATCCAGAATCACCTTGAAGCCGAGTCTTAATTATTGCCATACTTACTATAACTGATGCCTCTGAAGAGTCGCCTCACATAAGAAGGTAATTTGTAAGATCTCTTCAACCTTTACTTGAAGAGTCTTTCATTATGATGATAAAGGGAAACCACATCATATGATGAACGGCTTCAAGGACTGTGCTCACACAACGCTGGTGTCAGCACCTCTATTAGCATGGTTTCCTGTACTCTAATCATTTGCGTATATATACGTTTCTCCATCTAGACTGAAGTTTTTCCAGAAAAGGGGATGTGTTGCATTCATTTCTGTATCCATACATCTGAACATACAACCTGATATGTGGTTGGTGCTCAATAAACTTAATAACAGAAGAAAGTCAGTCGATTAGTAGATTAGTTACAAAAAGGTAGATTTTGGTTCCACACAGGGGAGAGCACCAAAAATGTATCAGAAGAGTAGAAGTCCAGCCAATCCTACCTTTAGTCAACAGCTACAGAACCAAAACAGTGTAGATGGGAAGCCACGGTTAGGTACAGGGTTATGTAAGAAGACTGCACTGGAATGTACAACTCAACTCTGAAGTTCTATCATTTTCACAGACACTGTGTGTTGACGGGGTATTACGTTTCCCTCCCCGTGATCCACACTGACATACTCTAAATGTTCTTCATACATTATTCTTTACATCTTTCCAAATTGTTTATTCTTCCACAAATTAGTTTTTAATACCCCAAAAGAAAAAGAAAAAAAGAGTAAAGCATTCCTGAACTACTTTTGAGGATAAAAAAACCATAGCAGTGCAGGTGTATACCCAACTATGAGAAATGAACACCTGTTAAATACATAAATATGAAAAACTTTCTGCTTTCAATGCCTGAATTTGATTTCTTGATCATATGAGCAACTTAAGTGTGTCTCATAACAATTTTAAAACCTCAATGAATATAAATCGACAGATTGCAAGCTTGACTTTTCCAGACATTGCCTTCTAGAAAGGATTTTTTTAAACTGTGCCCTTTGTTCTTCATTCTCATAAAAGAATTAGAAGCTTTGAGAGAATTTATCTGAACTTATTTACAAAATAGAAACCGACTCACAGACTTTGAGAACAAACGTATGGTTACCGGGGGGGAAGGGTAGGCCGGAGGGACAGACTGGGAGTTTGGGACTGACTTGTACACACCGCTATATTTAAAATAGATAACCAACAAGGACCTACTGTAGAGCACAGGGAACTCTGCTCAATATTCTGTAATAACCTAAATGGGAGAAGAATTTGAAAAAAAAATAGATACATGTATATGTATAACTGAATCACTTTGCTGTACACCTTGAAACTAATATTGTTAATCAACTATGCTCCAATATAAAATAAAATTTTTTTAAAAAAAGAAGCTTTGAGAAGTTTATATAAATGTAGCATTACCTCACTGACATAGTGCACGGAATACTGGACTAGAAGCTGAGAAATAAACTTTCCCATGAAAAATACTCTGTCCACTTGAATTCTAAACTGGACAGGCTTTTAACTCAGACCTTTCCACTTCAATCCTTGGTATATGAAAAAACAGAAGTAAATACAGCAGTTAAATCTGGAGCAGAGAGAAAAAAAAAATGGCCTGAATAAAAGCATAGAAATTAAAACAAAGTTGGGAAGTAAGGCAAACATCTTGTTTCAAAAAACAAAGTCTAGAAGCTCAGAACAGAGGGACACGCACAGCATTCTTTCTGGCTCTCGGGGATGAGGAAAGCAATGGCTAAGAAACTGTCACTGTGAAGAACCCGAATAAGAGTAGTAAAGAAGAAGGGTCCTGCAGATGTGTGGCCCAGGAAAACAGGGGTCAATCCCAAGCGTGGGAATTAAAACACAAAGGACCAGACTGATGTTAAGTCTAAGTCAGATCCGGAAGCCTGGAGGTAAGCTGCCTTTATGTAAGGGCACACTCATAAATAATGCTCGCCTGTAGATGAATCCTGTTCTTTACCAAAAGGAGAGAGAAGATGCTATGATCAACGCACATGTTGACATATGCTGTATGTTTTACATGTGGGCAAGGAAGAGCAGAGTGTGTTCTCTCCTGCTGATTTGGGGCTTTGAGGATGTGTGTGGTGTAAAGTGGCACTAAAAAGGATCTCAGATTCACACAATCAGTCAGGGATGATAGTCAAAATACTCAATAGCTAGAATAACAGGAGCATCTACCAATCAGGACAGATGCTCTAAAATTAGAACACCAGCTATGAAAGACAGTACCAGGGTACGGTCCATACCTTCTGAATAACAGCTCTGCAATCAGCTCAGAAACCCAGCTCTTAGGATGAAGAAGAAGGTTTCCCTGACTCAGTCTCCTGCTGCCAAAGGCCTACCATGACCTGGACTTTTTTTTACATCCAGTGTCCCCTTGAAGTTGATTTCAACCTGCTTTAGGGAAGGGCATAAAGCAGATCGTACATGGCGGGTAGAAAATAAAATATTATTTGCCCCAAGTGTTGAAAATGTATAGAATATACATATATGATAGGAGAATAAATATGGAAAAGAGTAAATGTAACAGAAAGAGGAATATATAGAAGCTTTATCAGAACAACCAGGTGGAAGTGGGGAAAGGAAATTAACAGTTATTTGGTTGTTTGGTAGTTTTTCTTACTGGACTGGCCTTTAAGTTAGTGACTCTGTGAGGACAAGAATCAGCGATTTTACTTAAGAATCATTGTATGCATAGTGCTTAGAACATAGCAAAACTCAATCAAATTTTTATTCTTTCCATTTTTAACCAGTAAACACACATACATACACCCAGCATGCATTTTGAAGAACTTCTATTTCTGGCAGTATGACAGATTAAACACTTTGTTTAGGAGGGTGTGGCCAAGATGGTGAAGTAGGAAGACCCCGTGCTCACCTTGTCCCATGGGCGCACCAAAGTCACAACTGTTTACAGAGCAACCATCTATAAGAATGACCTAAAAACTAGCAGAAAACATTTTCCACAAATAAAGATACAAGGAAGGAACCATTACAAGACAGATAGCAGGGGCAGAGATGCCATAGAGTCAAGACCCACACCCCAGCGTAGGCAACCCGTAAATGGGAGGATAATCACAATTGCAGAGTTTCTTCCCAAGGTGTGAGGGGCCCAAGCCCCACATTAGGCTCCCCAGCCCAGGGAACACGCATTGAGAAGATGAGCCCCCGGAATGTCTGGCTGTGATGGCCTGTGGGGCTTGCTTACAGGAGAGCTTACAGGGGACTGTCTGAAAGAGAGACCAAAGGGTGCATGCAAAATCTCACACACTCTGACTCCCAGTGCAGAGGCAGTACTTTGAAAGGAGTCTGGGTCACACCCACTTACTAATCTGTCAGTCATATAAACTTCTAAGAGGGAAGTTTATAGTAATACAAGCTTACTTCAGGAAATAAGAAAAATCTCCAATAAACGATCTAACCTTACACCTAAAAGAACTAGGAAAAGAAGAACAAATAAAGCCCAAAATTAGTAAAAGGAAGGAAATAATAAAGATCAGAGCAAAAATAAATGAATACTAAAAAACTATAGAAAAGATCAATGAAACTAAAAGCTAGTTCCTTAAAAACACAGAAGAAAATGAAAACCTTTAGCCAGACTCATCAAGAAAAAAAGAGGGCCAAGTCAATAAAATTAGAAATTAAGGAGAAGTTATAGTCAACATCACAGAAATACAAAGGATCATAAAAGATGACTATAAACAATTATACACCAATAAAATGGACAACCTAGAAGAAATGATTACATCTCTAGAAACATACAATCTTCCAAGATTGAATCAGGAAGAAATAGAAAATATGAATAAAGAGATGGCTAGTAATGAAATTGAATCCATAATTTTAAAAAACTTCCAACAAACAAAACAAAAAAGTCCAAGACCAAGCAACTTCACAGGTGAATTCTACAAAACATTTAAAGAAGAGTTAAAACATATCCTCTGAAACTATTCCAAAAATTGAAGGGGATGGAATGCTTCCAAACTCATTCTAGGAGACCAGCATTACCATGACATCAAAACTGGACAAAACGTCACAGAAAAATAAAATTACAAGACAATAGCACTGATGAACATAAACACAAAAATCCTCAAAAAAATATTGACAAACCCAATGCAACAATACCTTAAAAGGATAATACACCATGATCAAGTAGGATTTATCTCAGGATGCAAGAAGTTTCTATATTTGCAAATCAATGTGATAAACCACATTAACAAATAGAAGAATGAAAATCATATGATCATCTCAGCAGATGCTGAAAAAGCTTTTGACAAAACTCAACATCCATTATGATAAAAACTCTCCAGAAAGTGGACATTCTGACCTTACATATACCTACTGAAATAACCTTAAAATACTAAAGTAAAAATAATAGCAATTTGAGTAAGAAGTGGACAAATTCACCATCAAATTGAAAAGCTTTAATACAACTTTTTAAGTAGCTCATTGATCAAGGGGAGAAAATATCAAGAAGGACATAAAAGTTCTGAATGAAATCATTAATATGCTTTATCTAATGGCTATATAGAGATCTTTAATCCTAAAACTGTACAACAAATTTGCTACTCACACGTTACATTTTTTGAAAGCTGATCATAAGCTGGGTCACAAAACAAATCTTTAAATATTTCAAGAAATTAGTATGCAAACCATATTCTCCCACAACAGAGAAAATAAGTTAGAAGTCAATAACCAAAAGGTATCTATAAAAAGTTTTTTTTTTTCTTTTTAAAGAACTTGGAAGTCAAGGAACACACTTCTAATTAATGAATGTATCAAATAAATAAACAAAAATTTAGAAATTACTCTAAATGTTAATGAAAATCTTGTGAAAACCTGTGAGATACTGTTAAACTGGTACCACAAAGTGTATCTATAGCTTCAAATATTTATAGAAAAAACAGAAAATTAATGAACTAGGAATCTCACTAAGGATATAGAAAGAAAAACCATATAAAACCCAAAAATGAAGAATAAAGAACGAAGAAAAAAATGAAGATAAGAACAAAAATAACCACAATGGAGAGCAAGCATACAATGGAGTTATCTTAAAAAAGATAATTCATCATTCCTATGCTGAGATCATTCCAGCAAAGCAAAGTTATTTGATATTAGAAATGTCAGTTGATGTAATTCATCATACTAATGGATTAATGAAGGTAATTTATATGCTTGTCTCAATATACAGAGAAAAGGCATTTGATAAAACTCAACATCCATTTCATGATAAAAGCACTTGAGAATGGAAAAAAACTTGCTTAGCTTGATAAACATTACCCAAAACTTGCATCAAATATCATATACTTAATAGTAAAACTTGAGTGGTGATGATCAGGAGCAAGTAAAAGGTGTCCATTTCCACCACTTATACTCAACAACATTCTGGCAATCCTAGACAGTGCAGTAAGGCAAGAAAAGAAATGAAATATATTAGAAAGGAAGAACCAAGACAGTCTCGATTCTTTAGATGACTATTTGATATGATTTTTTTAGATAACTATTTAGAATCAATGGGAAGGACTATCAGCCTTGCCAGATTTTTTTTTTTAATCAATATAGAGAAGTCAATTGCATGTCCATGTGACAGAATCATATAGTTAGAAAAAGTAATTTAAAAAAACGCATCAGGGCTTCCCTGGTGGCACAGTGCTTGAGAGTCCGCCTGCCGATGCAGGGGACGTGGGTTCATGCCCCGGTCCGGGAAGATCCCACATGCCGCGGAGCGGCTAGGCCTGTGAGCCATGGCCGCTGAGCCTGCGCGTCCGGAGCCTGTGCTCCACAACGGGAGAGACCACAACAGTGAGAGGCCCGCATACCGCAAAAAGAACCCCCAAAAACCAAAAGACAACAACAAAAAAGCATCAGTTACAATAGTATCAAAACAATGAAGTATCAAGAAATAAATTTAAAATCCATGCAACACATTTTTGGAAAAATTTTTAAAAATATTTTGATAAGTAATAAAATAAACTTACATAATTAGAGAGGTATACCTCATGTTAATTTATTGGAAGACTATATAATCTAAGGATTCTCTCTAAATTGGTTTATAAATTCAATGCTATTTCTGATACTTCGTTGAATTTTTTATTAAAATGGACCTTTAACTCATATCTCACACAAAAATCAATTCCAGGCACATTAAATATTTAAATGTAATAAACAAGGCAATAAAACTTAAAGAAAACTTTATAGGAAAATAACTTCATGACCACACAGTAAAAAAGAATTTCTTAAACAGGAGAAAAAAAATCCAAGCTGTAAATGGAATGCGTGATCAACTTGACTACATTAAAATTGAGAACTTCCATCTTTAAGGCAACATAAAAAAGTCAACCTATAAGCCACAATGTGAGATAAGAATGCATAAACAATCTTGGTCAGCCACAAGCAGTCCATATGGCACCTCTGGACAAATTGGTAAAGGCATCGTTACTCAAATTGTTTGTTTGTATAGTTTTGTACAACTTGAACAACCTCAGTAGGCATCATCCCTGGCTTCATATCCCCATGTCATCACATTCTCACCTAATTATGTGCGCACCCACACACATCCTTGCCTTCCTCCAGATTCTGGGCACACATACCAGCAACGCACACACTGCATGCCTTCTTTTGACCTCTTAGATGAGGCCACCATTTTAGGCAGAGGTGCGAATTGACCCTCCAAGACTGGAGGCAGGAGAGAGAAGTCATTTAGGGGAATTCCAGGGCTCAGTAGATGGCTCGGTGTTTGCTTTCCTGAGTGCATACGTGGTGATTTATAGTTATGCGTACTCATGAGGGATTTTGGAGGAATGGACTCTCCCCCATTGCTTCAGGAGTATCCCTGCCTGCACACTAGCATATAACTTAATAAAATGGATTAAAGATGAACTAGTGTGTCTTTGGATGTGCTGTCTTGTATAGTACACAACTAATCATGTATGTACACAACATGTATATGCTGACCTTGAAAAATCTCTTACAAGTCAACAAGAACAACTCAAGCAACTTAATAGAAAATGGGCAAAAGACATGAACAGGAACTTCACAGAACAGGGAAATACCCCAAACAATTTTATAAAATACAGTGAAGTCAAAGATGTTCATACTAAAGTATGATTCAGCAATTCTATTCTTAGGTATAAACTCGTAAGTGAGCATCAAGATGCATGTTCAAGAATGTTCATTGCAACACAAATTATAACAACAAATAACTAAAAATCGGAAAATGACGTCATTCAACAGTAGGAAAATTAGAAGCCTGAAAATGATGCTGCAAAGTGCCATCTTTCTATCTGAGCAAGGCTTTAGAAGGTCCCACTCTGGCCTTCTTCCAAAGGGTGACAAGTCCATAGGACCAAAGAAATACACCAAGCTAGAGAATGTGCTCCCCTCGCCATATCATGCTTGGGGAAACTGGCACTTCACAAATAAAAATAAAAATTTTTTATTGTAATACGCAAATAAAAATTTTTTTTTGTAATATGTTCACTTGCTGGTCCTCATTTGTCAGCCTTTTATTTGTTTTAGGCTATGAGCACATTAACTAATGCTTCTTAAAGCGGCCAAATTTTCTCCCTTAATTCTTGACTTGGAGCATTCTTTCCTTTTATTTTTTTTCCACTTAGAGCACTTTGCTATACAAAATTTCAGAGAGCTTGAAAAGGTTAAATATCAGTCTGAACAGCATCAGTATGGCCACCACCACATTTCTCCTTCCTAAATAAAACTAGTGTAATTCAATAAATCACGTTTCATTAATAGCATCTTCAATGAATCTCTCTTAGAATTATCTTCTTGATTCCTTATTCCCAATGATTTTACTTAGTAAGTCAAATTTGTACCAGGTTTCATCTTGGAATAATAACAAATCGCAATTTTTAAATACTCTTAATGGAGCAACATGCTAGTGTATCTGGAAGTGGACCACATACTATCTAGCTTGCTTTATTTTTTAATTGCTCTCATTCTGAGTGTTCTGAAGTGCTATGTTGTTTGCCAAGAACTGATGGTGAAAAGGAAAAATAGCAAGAACCTCCTTGAGAAAAAAAAAGAGGAGAAAATTAACTAAAAGGGAAATCAAAACTAAGAATAACCTGGGGGGGAGGGAAACAATTATGAAGTCATTAGTGTTGCATTACTATGAGTCAAAGTTTAAAAAATAGCGAATACTTCAGACTTCTGTAAATAAATGCATAGCAGGATCCTATTCTGGCAGACCCAAAATATGGGGTAAGTAATTAACCTTCAGGTTGTCAGAATTGATACACAGCCATCATCGTTGTGTCTCCAGTGGTGTAAACCCCAAAGGAAAACATAATTCTTGTTGCTGTCACTCTCATTTGTGGTCCCAAATCACACAGAGAAAGTTTTTTCTGCTGCTTTTTCAATGCAGAATGCTGCCTATGAAATTGATTTTTGTAGAATAATAAGACAGCTGAAATGTCTTCTGAATGATAACATTGCAGAGTCCAGATTTAGGCATCACGTCATTGCATACTGAAATTCAATTCATATGTTCTACTGATCAGTTGAGACATTTTCTAAATTCTTGTGGCTGGTTGACATACATTCAAAATAATTATCATGGTAAGCTTAGGAATAACAAACTGATAACTGACCTCCAGCATATAAGCGTTATGAGTTTAAGCATCAGTTCTCACCACATGTATTTCTCAGCTTTAAATGATTTAAAAAAAGTATAAATCCCCAAATTATCTTTACAAACTTGATCTCCACCCTGGGTATACAGAAGATTGAATAAATGAAATCTCAGTATTTACTGGGAATAAATCATCATTTGTCTGGGCAAGAAATGTAAGACTTTTATGTTGTTTGCTTAATATATACAATCAAACTATGAGATGAACGTTTTTCTCTATAAACTTCATGAATTTTCTTAGCACTCATTTTCTTCATTTAAACTAACTTTTTGATCCAATTGTGATCCTTTCATAGACATGCATAGAAACATGCTACTGTTAGTTACATTAAGATTACTAGTACAATCCTTATGGCTTTGTCTTACCCATTAGTATATTCATAGTGATTAAGCTAAAATAAACCAGCACAAAAAAGCTTTATTTCTTAGGACAAATGTGTCCACCTACGCAGAATGAATAATGTATTATTAGTATGTCTAACAGGCTTTCTGCCTAAATACTGGTTCTACCACCTCTTTTCAAAAAGAGCATATGAAAAGTTGTTTGTTCAATTTTATTAAAATATTTAAGTCTAGAATAGTTTCTTTTATTAAGTTACATTCCATTTTAAAATACTTCAGACACAACGACCCCACCAAAGTATATAGAACCATAATAGAAAGTGAAAGTTTAGTAATAAATGCAGTGTGGAAAATTATTTTAAGATTTTAGATAACAGGCAACATTTAAAAAATTTTACTTCTTCTTTGGAAGATAACAAGAGCCACGTATTTGATTCGAAAAAATGATTTGAGGGTAAGAAAAGGCTTGTTTTATCTTGCCTGGTAATAGATTTTTTTTCTTTTGCTGAATTCTCTGCGTGAATAACAAGAGTGGCAGCCATTTTCTCCCAGCTCAACATCAAAACCCCTTTCATCTGCTGTCTAAATGCAAACAAAGCAAACCTTCCACCAGGCCTTTCTTTCCAGATAAATTAAAACTCTCATGTCCTGGGGCCTAAATCAAGCCTACAGGCCTTCCCTAGATAAATCCTCTCTCAACCTGAAATCTTCTTGCCACACGTGCTCCTTGTAAGATAATTTTGCAGTAGCTAATCAATAATGCAACAGTAAATTGCATTTAAATAAACATTAGCAGCCCCTCTTAATGAATAAAACCTCATCTGCAATTTGTCAAAGTCAGAAATACCGGACTCTTTTGATATTCATTGGAATATTGGAAATTGGAGCTTTGACAGGTTTTATGTACATTGCAATTGCCATTGTGTGTACGTGTGTGTGTGCACTAAAAAAAAGGCTTATTTTTATACATCCTGGACTGAATATAGTGGAACGTACAGCAGGTTTCTAGACTGGAATTCATATGTCTGCTACCACCCTGGTTAAAAATATATTGAGCTAATCCTGCTTTCCATTGCAAATTATGAGGCAACCAAGTTGTATGTACCTCATTTGAATTTTCTGACTTTAGATGAAAAAAATGTAGAAATTTTTACTCTTAAATGATAATGAGGGAAAACTACTTGATTTGATACTACGTGTATCATTATTTCTATATTTCACTGAAGAAAGTTATTATTATTAAGGAATTCTGAAATAATTATAGAAATTACAGAATCATTGACTTTCAGACCTAATATTTTTAATTTATAAAGATCCTTTTCTAAAAATATATATTTTCATGTAGATTACGAGTGTTATAACAGGCTTAATAAGTACAATTCCTTGACACTCACTTCTATTATTCTACAGAATGCTAACTTTTGGCTATTATTTTTAATGCTTTAAAAGGACTAGAAGCATTAAGACATATCGTTGGCTATAATCTGTGAGAAAGGATGTAAGACTGTATCCATGTGGTGTCGTATTTTGAGGTGTTCTGTGATTTTTTTTTTTAAAAATCCAATTTAACATGATTTTCTGGATCCTAAACGTATATATTTTAGCGGTCCAAACTAGAACATTCACTTCTAGTCAACATTAATGCCATTTTAAAACTATGAAAATAAATAACACTTTCTCTTTTATAGGAATTTCAAAGCATTTAGTGTGGTAACAAAATGGAGTAATATTATGATATAAAGATTTGCTTGAAGAAGGAAGCTATTCTGTAGAAATATCATTAGAATTAAAGCCATTTTAATCTATATATTCTCTACATAATATTATTGGATTAGAAAAGGGAATTGTCATGTTTTACAGACAGAAAATTTGGATGTCAAAGGACTACCTGTCAATCAGTCAGGGCTACACTCAAGAACCAGGGTTCAAAGCACCCAATCAGTTTCTACACCATTTTCCCGGTTCACATACCAAATGGACATTCAGAAATGTCACTAAAATAGCCTGACAACGAAAAATTAAGGCTGAGAACGCATAGATAAATCAATAGGGTCGCTCTGACCCCTTAAAAACACCCTTCGAAATATTCACACTTTCATACATCTCATCATTGGTAAGGGCATCTCTAAATGACATGTTCAAAAAGATTAATTTAAACATGAGAAAATGATTAGTGTTCTAATTTGTTAACCTTTCTATCTGCCTCAACTCACAGTGACAGGTATTCTGATGTACACCACAGAGACTCCAGTGGCATTCGATATGCCAGGCATCAAGAGCCACGCCTATTGCAAGCACCAGGCATCAGGGGAACGTCTGCTAATGCTTACCTCACTCATAGTTTAAGAGTAAATGGAGATGCAAAGCCAAGAAGACCTTACACTGGGAAAAGGTTATAAGCTAATCAAAAGTCTAGGCCTTGCTCCAATTTGTTAGGTCTTTCTTACCTTTTAGAGAAAGAAAATGGATGGTATGATACCACAAAACCCCAAATTTTGAAGTTCCATTCAAACTTAGAAAATCGTTGTAAAGTTAATAAGGGACAATATAGTTGTTCGGAATATTCGACCCTTGATTCCTGAGAACGGAAGTGACTTTAAAAATTTGTACTTCGGTAAAAAAAAATTTTCAACTTAATATTGTTTTAAAAAACACAGGTTTTAGGGACTTCCCTGGTGGCACAGTGGTTAAGAATCCGCCTGCCAATGCAGGGGACACAGGTTCAAGCCCTGGTCCGGGAAGATCCCACATGCTGCAGAGCAACTAGGCCTGTGCGCCAGCCTGTGCGCCACAACTGCTGAGCTTGCTCTCTAGAGCTTGTGAGCCACAACTACTGAGCCCGCGCGCCTCGAGCCTGTGCTCCGCAGCAAGAGAAGCCACCGCAATGAGAAGCCTGCGCACCGCAACAAAGAGTAGCCCCCGCTCGCCGCAACTAGAGAAAGCCTGCGTGCAGCAACGAAGACCCAACACAGCCAAAAATAAAATAAATTTAAAAAAACAACAACACAGGTTTTAAATGTAAGAGCTAAAACTAGAAACCTCTAAAAATATGGAAGTAAGTTTTTGTGACCTGGAGTGAGGTGATGATTTCTTAGATATGACAACAAAAGCACAAGCAAGAAAAAAAAACAAATAAATTTGATTCATCAAATTAAAAACCTCAGAGTGCCAAAGACACCATTAAGAAAAATAAAGGGACCCATAGAAGGAAAGAAAATATTTACAAATTTTATATCTTATAAGGTGCTTGTAACCAGAGCATATAAAGAACTCTTACAACTCAACAATAAAAAGACAAATAACCTAGAAAAACATAGGTAAAAGATTTGAATAGACATTTCTTCAAAGAAAATACACAAATGGCCAATAAGCACGTGAAAAGATCCTCAACATCATTAGTCATCAGGGAAATGGACAACAAAACCACAGTGCAATACTCCATACTCACTAGTTTGGCTATAATCAAAAAGACAAATAATAACAAGTGTTAGCAAGGATGTAGAGAAACTGGAATCCTCATACACTGCTGGTCAAAATGTAAAATGGCACAGCTTCTGTGGACTTTCTGAAAATTCCTCAAAAAAGTTAAACATAGAGTTACCATATGACCCAGAAATTCCACTCCTAGACATATACCCAAAAGAAACAAAAACATGTGTCCACATGAAAACTTGTACGCAGATACTCATGGCATCATTATTCAAGATAGTGAAAAAAGTGGAAACAACCAAATGTCCATCAACTGATGAATGGATAAACAACGTGCCTTATATCCATATTATGGAATACTATTCAACAATAAAAAGGAAGTACTGATACATGCTACAAGGATGAATCTTCAATACGTTATGCTTAATTGAATACAGCCAGTCACACACACACACACGCCCACACACACATGCCCACACACAAAACCACATATTGTATAATTTTGTTTATATGAAACTTTAAGGATAGGCAAATCCATTCAGATAGAAAGTGGATTACTGGTTTCCAGGGGCTAGACAGAAGGAGAAATAGGAGTAGCCCTTAATGGGAACAGAGTTTCTTTCGAGGGTAATGAAAACATTCTAAAGTTAGATGTCTGTAAGGGTTGAACAACTGTGAACATCCTAAAAACTACTGAATTGTAGATTTATAAAAGGGTGGATTTTTTGGTATGTGAAGGATATCTCAAAGCTGTTATTAAGTGCACATACATACATAAGCACAGGCTTAATCGAAGTTAGACAGAAATTAATTAGACCCTCAACTCTTCCATTCATCAGCTGGGTTACGTTGTGGATGGTGGCTTTTTATCAATAATGAATGTAGAAATCGAGAGCCCCCAGGATCCAGCCAATTATGATTCAGTAAGTAAGAACATTGCTGTTAAGAGGATGGACTCGGCAACCAAACTGAGGGAAACCCTGGCTACGTCACTTAGAAACGTCTGCCCTTGGCCACATTACTAATCTCTCTGCCCTTGGCCACATTACTAATCTCTCTGTGCTAAAGTTTTCTCAGCTGTATGATGGGGGATAATAACTGTACCTACCTCATGACGGGTTGTCATGAGTTTTAACTGAGTTAATATAAGTAAAGTGCTGGGAGCATTTGAGATGTTTAAGACATCAGTATCTGAATGCCAAGAAAGTAATACTTTCTCAAATTTCTTCATCGATTGCCCCAGCACGGTGAATTCCAAATGATAATTATTAGATTATAATGTTTATACTCAACCTTAAAGACTTTTAAATTGAGACATTAGAAAGTCACATTTACTGTACATGTACAAATGTAAACAAGTGATATTTATGTTAAGATGTGGGCCACTGACAAAGTCTGGCCCATCTATGGATGCTGTGTTCATATGGAAGATAGCAAGAGGCCCAGGGGCAAGGCTAAGAAAAAGTTTGATGTAGGTATTAAAAATCAATTTGCATTGAAAATATTATTTTATAGTCATGTTGAAGATACTAGAATTTCCTTAAGTAACAAGTTAGCCTTCAAAGCTCATGGGGAGTGTTCAATAAAAATGTCTTTGAAGTGTTACGGTAACACATGAGTAATTTTTCAAAACCATTTAACCTGTTCATTTTTTCAGTCCCAAATAAAGCATGTCACTGTATTTCAGTGAGATCATTTTGATAATTAACTTTTAGACTACAAGATATTCTCAAATACTATAAATGTTAATGATATGACTGAAAAGCTTTTATTAAGTTATTCCCCCTAGTGAGGGAAAAACGTGCAGGAGGGAAAAGAAAGCTGATAAACATCATATGGCTTAGAAGCGGCAGGGTCAGGAATCAAACCAGCATCTCTTAAATCCTAGGCCCAAACTTCTCTCTGTTATGCCAGAGCATCCCCAAAACAAAACCATATAACAAAACCTTAACGGTTTCATGGTCCACCGACCACATGAAGGTAATTGTCTTTCTAGTATCTGTTGAGATAAAACAAAGACAAAAGGCTATACAAATTTAGTAGCACTCTTAATTATATTTTATTAAGCACATCAGTATCTCCATATATTTGAAAAAATAATAATTAACTCAGCAGAATAGGTTAGCACAGCTACAGCCCGTTCAAAACTCTTTTCAGAATTCCCTCACAGTTTTCACCATCCACCCCTCAGGGCACAGAACTGATGATTTGCTATTTAGGGTTTGGTCTGCTTTATTTGAGGCACCGATCAGCTGTTACCTTTGAAATAGCCCAAGCACAAAAGTGGCTTGGGATATTGGCTTTAACCATCAATATCAATTCTTAGCGCAGTGGGAGAGGGTTTAAGAGTTCATAAGGCCAGCTGGACTAGTTGTGCGAAGCCTAAAATGAGGCCAGCGTATAGCATTTACCCCAGGATTTGGGTTAAGCATTTTCACTTGTGGCCCCCAAATGACTACCAGCCTAGAGGATACCTAAGGATTGACAGAGCAGTTCAATAGGATAGGAAAGAAACATTTCAATTAAACATTCACCATATGGGGGTTTCCGTGATGGCGCAGTGGTTGAGAGTCCGCCTGCCGATGCAGGGGACACGGGTTCGTGCCCCGGTCCGGGAGGATCCCACATGCCGTGGAGCGGCTGGGCCCGTGAGCCATGGCCGCTGAGCCTGCGCGTCCGGAGCCTGTGCTCCGCAACGGGAGAGGCCACAACAGTGAGCGGCCCGTGAACCGCAAAAAAAAAAACCATTCACCATAGCCAGTGGATCATAGACATTTTATGATGTGCATTAGGCATGGCTATGCGGAAATAATCTTAGCAGATTTCAGTAGTTCTTCCTCAATAACACAGTCATTAAAAAACAGAACCAGGATTCTAACCAACCCAGCTCTGACTCTAAATCCTATGGCCTTTCTGCTATACCATGCTTCTCTTCAACAGATCCATCCATAAGGCTCCTTAGAGAACTAATAGGGTAACTTTCTAAGCCTACCCTCAGTCCTCTTAAATCGAAGCCAACCTGAAGTCACAGTTGGGTGACTTCAATAAGGGTATATAACTAATTCTTCCTAGAGTAAGGGAAGTATCCCCCGAGGATTGTCAAGGCTAGATTACGGAATTCTGCTGAGAGTTATTAATATAGACTTGGCCTCCTGTACCAAGTTCAGTAATTGAATGTCTTGGATGAACTCACTTAACTTTTCGGTGCTGCAGTTTCCCCAACTATGAAATGAGAATTACCAAATAAAAAATGTGGCCCTTCAAACCTTCACTAGGTAACATAGAGAAGCTTCTCTATATGAAATTTCAAAAATCTGTAAGAATTTTAAAGAGAAATATAAGGTACCAAAAAGCAGATTAAAATGACCTAAATTTTGGAGAGGAGCATTTTAAAATTTGGCTTAAAGGTAAGGACTTTCTGTCCTGGGTGTTATAATTAATTTCTCATTCGGACTAAGCTGGTTTGTTCCTCTAATCCAAATTAAAACAATGACGTATTTAATAGAGTTAAATTACCAAGAAGAAAATAAAAATTGTAACCAAAATTGGTACGTATTTCACTCTTTGACCAATAAAGTTATTATTTCTGGAAATGTTACAGCACACCCAGAGATATAAATTTTGAAGTTTAAATTCTGCAATAGAAGCAACTTTAAACATAAGGTATAAAAAATAATGGTAACTAGTATTCAATTCCTGATGGACTCTGCTCTTTATAATATTGGTTTCTGTAGAAACTGAATCAATAATAAATAATCTCAGAACTAAGAAAAGGACTGCTAATACGCAGGTGGTCCCAGAGGAGCAGTCTATATATACCTACCCTTAGTAAATTAATTTTGTCATCCTTCCAAGTCCTTTTATGGGGAAGAAGGGAGCTTTTCTCCTATCTGGTTTGATTTTCTTTCATGAGCACCCTTACCATTGCTTTTGTGTAGGAATGACTACGTACAGTAATTTTCGTTGTACTTGAGGCTAGCTGCTAACAAATCGATACTGCTACTGAGTGACAAGAGGTTTATCAATGGAAATGTTACATTCTCAAATAGAATATTTTAAAATATACTGTCTATTTCTTATAAAACACTAGTATACACAGTAATGAGAAATTGTTGAGATTCAGGTAATTTTTCAAACGTACAGTTTCTGAGGGCACTGAGTATGTCACGTAGCCCTCAGAGCATTTTAATCTCCCAGACATCTTGGTGAATCTACTTAAATCCCACCTAAAGTATGCCTCCTTGCTCAAGTTTTCTTATTCCAAATATTGTCCCTTTTGGGGCGATACAGGCACTTGGTGACCAGAGTCCTTGGCAGAGGGCAAAACAGTGTCTGGGGATTCTCACTGGAGCCTTCAGGGAACAGCTGGGGAGGCTCTGGCCATGGAATGGAGCGGGGCCACTGGCAGGGTGGCCCCTTTGTTGATTTTTTTTTCTGTGCAGGGTGACATTCCTCTCCCTCACATCACGCTCTTCTTGAAATCCTTTCTAATCCCCTCATAAAACCCGCTCTTGGGTGGGACAGGACTTTTCTACCCCACTGTAAGCACCAAGGAGCCAGGAACTCTGCTTCTACCTCATCTAAAAAACACAAACAAACATGTAAACATTCTGGAGTTTATGCACCCAAATTGCCGTGGACTGTCCTGACAATTCTCATAGCCTTTCTACAGGTTCTATGTATTGCTTCTAAGCTGTCCCTTCCTCCATGTCACCTGCCCTTAAAACTTCCAGATAGATAAATATGGAATTTAGAAAGTAAAAATGATGAATGAAAGCATTTTTATAAGAAATCAAATACTTTTCTTCTTGTGAAACATTCTAAATTAATTCAATAATCAGTTAAAAAAGAAAAGGAGGCCACTTATGGAGATTCGTTTTGAAAATAATAGCTATTTTTTTCTATTTTTGAATACAAATCACTGAAAACTTTGTGAATACAAAGTTTTGTGAATCATTCTTATTTTATACAAGGCAGGGTCACACATCATCACTGGTTTGGCTAGTAAAATCACTCACTAGCCAAATATTTTGTTAAGGAATTGGTATCTATTAAATACATCTTTGTAATAGTACACCTTCTCCTTTAGGGTTAGGGCTGTTTATTTAGACAGGGGCTCTCAGTGCAGATGGGACATCCCGTTGCAAGGGTTCTCTTGCATGGTAATGATGAAAAAGCAAAACACACACAGCACACAGAATGGTGGCATTTCTTTCTTTAAACAACACTAGAGAGAGATTATCATACCTTTTTTATAAATTTTCTAAAAAAGTATTGGGAGTATAAGGCAAACTACAACTAAAGAGAATATTCAATAAGAAAAGCTTGACCTCTGATCCAATTAAATATTTCACCTCGTTGGACCTCAGTTTTCCTCACATGAGAAATAAGGAATTTGGATGAAATGATTTCCAACGTCCATTTCTGATTAGGAGACAGGTCTCATCCTAAGCATCAGAAACGATTCCTTTTGTTATCTGCCCTTGACTCAATATGACTGAGGAGACGTGTCTCTGTATGTAATTAATACAGCATTTCAATGGTCTTTCACAACACTTGAATGATAATATACCAAAATCTTAAGGACATTTGTAATTTAGGAGAGTTCAAATAAGTTTGCAGCTTCAAGGAAGCTTATGCATAATATTTCCAAGAGAAAATTAGAGTCGGGGATTCATTGCTTTCCCTGGCTATTAAAGGGATGGGTCGGCTCTCAGCTGTAGCAGTGGAGTCTCACGCCTATATGAGATATAGATTTGCAGATCTGCATTACAATGCCTTACACATGACCTTTGACATTCTATTAGGATGTCTTTGGAATTAGGCTCCTAGAACAAAGATATGGTTCCTGATTTATTCATTGCTCTAAAAAAAAAAAGAAAACGAAAGAAAGAAAAGAAAAACCTTTGGATGGTAAAGAGGTCTAGAAATTATTTCAAATCAGATACTCCTTTATATCTATAGTAATGGTTTCTCCTTGAACCATAAGCTTTAGTGTATCTAGGACGTCCTGAGGTTACCAGGATACAAAATTTCCTCTAAGCCAATTAGAACTCCCAAATCTGATTAACAGAAAGAGGTCAGATACTAACAGCCTTCTTTATCTAGTTCTACAAACACCTTAATATTAACAAATATATATGTTTACTTTTACAGAACCATGAATTTGCTTATTTTATTAAGTAAATTTATTACAATTCCTATAAGAAAAGAAGTACAAAAAGAGGTTTTCCTTTATCAAAATATAGCGTAAAAATGCAGTGTCTGGGAAATGTTTCTTTGTTCTTCTAAGATTTGACATGTTTGTTCTTGATGTAAAGGTATAAATGGGCAATGTTCTTTTGCAAGGTTTAAATGAGGTTTTTAAATTATCTGTGAACGTAAATATTGTGATATACTTGCATAATTCAGTACAGTTGTCAAAATAGGATATTTCATACAGTAAACAACATAAATGTAAGTTATTAAGATAGTTAAAAATCCACTACACTTTTGAGTATACCCTCACAAACATACAAGCAAGATGATGAAATCTGAGCGACAAGACCTGTTTGCCTGCGTCGACTAGACTAAGTTCTTGAGTCTTCGGTAGAAGGGTCTTGCTATCTTAACTTAAAGCCTTCCCAAGTGCTTTAGTTACTTCACCGCTTACTTCCTTTTCCTTTTTTAAATTTTCTCCTTTCTCTCTTTAGCATCACAGTTTCTGAGAGGATAAGCCAACTCAAATTGGGGCCTGGGAATTCTGTTGGTACCAGCACTTAAACGAGGATTAAGGAATGTGTCAGTGAAGGAAAAAAAAAAAAAAAGAAAAGACTAAAATATACAAACTGAACTTCTTCAAACAAGGCAGCTATACCTCTTCCGTGAATCAACTAAGAATAATGTGAATAGTATTGTGGGTGACTTGTTTAGGCCAATAAACAAAAACAAGGTGATGAAATCCATTCACCATCTCTCTTATTGCCATGATGTCACACAGAAGAAAAAGACCTCATCAGCTCTTCTGCAGACTCAGGCTTCATGACGTCAGCAGAAGGCCTCAAGTAATTTATAGCATTCTGTTTACTCTGGAGCCATTTGATATGTATTAATACATGCAGCAGCAGCTGTCTCGTTTACAAGAGAAGTGTGCTCACATGAGCTCTCTCACCCAAACTGAGAACATAAGCACACTCGAATAGCAAAAGAGGGAGCTGCTGTTGCGTGAATTAATATATTATAAGTTACTCTCTCATTTGTTATTCTTTTTTAAATCCCCCTCTCTTTTAGAAATAAAAATGCTCAAGGTTTTAAAAGAAATGAAAATTCTATAGAGAACTCATATCTTGGTAGATGCCACGAGGAAAATTATGTCAATTGTATGATGTTTTTAGGGATCGATTCATTTGTATACCAGAATTTTTCAAAATGAAGTATTTATTATCTTCAGAATTGAGGCATCTGGTGTCTTTGAAATGCTCAAAGCACTAAAAGAGAAGAAAAGGGGTTTCCTGATTCCAGTTCTGAGGTAAGACTGACAGTGGGATTGTTCAATAGGTTATACATAAGACCGGAAATCAGCATTAGTATTTTATTTATTCCAATCACCTTCTCAACATAAAAATACTATTTTTATATAAATACTTAGGTAACATTGACTTTCAATCTACCTATGAGTTGGAAATAGTTAATGGAAGTATTCTAAGCGCTTCAGTAACTTAGGGATTCCTGACTCAGAATATAACCCTTACTCACTGCAGCCAAAAGGGTTCATGAGTTGTTGTTTATATTGCCTGTCTTTATGTCAATATACAGCTCAGCTACATCTACATCTATAGATTCTACTTTATGGCATGCTAAGTTACTAACAGCAAAAGCAGTTAATGCGATGAAACCCCAACATTTCTAAATAATCGAGATATTTATGATAATAGAATTTTTTGTTTTGCTTGGGGTTGGTTAAGTTTAACTTATTGTCTGTTCATTTGTTGTTTTAATAAACTGGTTTTTAGAAAGCTGAGAGAGAAATTCTTTTTAGACAAGTGGAGAGTTGGTTCCATTTCCTTGATTCCTTTCAATTCCATTTTATAATTTCCTGTTCTTTTCAGTACTAAGGTTACATTTACATTTTGTAAATATTGTACTGTGTAAATCTTAGACGTCTAATTTTATGCATTATTTTATCATTGTAAAATATCTGCAAATGAGTCTTCTGTTTATCTAGGAATCTTAAGTATTTAATATCTTTTTTTATGTTATGCTAGCTCTGTTAACAATATGGCTCATTATTTAATTCAGAAAGAATTTAAAAGGTGTGAGGTTTGTAACAGAAAGTGCTATAGTGATTTGCATTGACCTAATTAGTTCATTTACATGTTGACCTTTAAAACCAATGAAGTTTTATAAACCCAACTTGTGGTTGTAACTACTGTACCAAAGAGATCTGCGAGTTGGGAGAGAAAACAGGGCAAAGTTGATAAAGAAATATTGATGATAAACTAAGGGGAGCACAAAATTAAAGTCATGTACTACCATCTAAATGAATTATATAAAGTCACCTTAGAAGGTGATATATTTTTATATAAATTTTTCAGAGCAGCCAATCAACCAACTGGACCTTTCTAATTGCTTATTTTTAAGTAAAAGTGGAAAAATAAGTATTTAAGCATCCAAGTTACAGTAGAATTTCATGTTTCTAAAATCACATCTAAATTTCTCGAATTATAAGCAAGCACTGAGTTCACGACATTCTCATAGACTTTGCAAGGATATTACTCAAAATTCAAAGTCTTACAGAGAATGTAAACATGCATCTTTTTTAGAAATAGTACAATCTTACATCATTTGAAAAAAACATAAATTTTCCAGTGGATCTGCAGGAAAATGATATGGACAGATGAGTTTAAATGAATTCCCGTGTCTGAATTACCAGGAATGGTTATATTAGGCCACCCTTCAAAATGCATGCCTCCCACACACACACGCCACCCCCCAGTCATCCCTTTAAATACCATACTCACCTCCCTCATTCGTCCTCCCACTCCTGGCCTTTTTGCCTACTCTTCCGCTGAAACTGCTGTCCCAATGAATCTCCCCTACAGCTCCAAGCACGAGCTTTCCACTGATGCCCTTCTTCGAGCATTTCTAGGTTGCTGGGTCACCCACGTGGGCCTCTCAGGTAAGGGCTGCTTTCCTCCTGTTTTCCGTGCTTTCCCCACAGAATTTGCAGAATGAGGGGTAGCCCAGGAGAGAGTAGTCAGGCTTGTTCTTGCTGCCTCCGGCCCTGCCTCCTTCATAGTGAAATAGCTCATTTGATGTTTACACTCCTGTGAATATGTGACACTCTGTATTTCCATGTCACTATTATACAATATTTCCCTAGTCACTTTACAGAATTTATTGAAAAGTTGAACAACTCAATCTTTTCCTTCAGCTCTCTTCTTGGGCAAGTTTAGAGTCTATGTGGATTACCCAACAACTTAGATTGAATTCCTTGACCTTCTCAAATTTAATGACTTTCTGCCTTACTCCATTTCAGCCCCACCCACCCATGGCTGTATTTTGGAACTTGTCAACACCCGAGACTGCCTGAAATCTCAAGCTCTGGTGTACAATGCCACGTACATACTTCACGTTCGTCATACTCTTGGTGAGCATCCCCATTCCTACAGCTTCATCTATGAACTAGGCTTAACTTCTCCCCTCAGTTCTACTAGCTCGGAGACATTTTTAACGTGGATGCTCCAGGGGCCCTTAACGTTTATCAGGACGCCAATGAAATTCTATGTGAAATGATAGTACAAAGGCATAAATTCTCTCCAGAAGTCAGCTCCTCTGATGTTCATGTCTCTCTTAATGGCATAACAATTCTCTCAGTTACAAAACTTTATATTCACCTTTGATTCATCCCTTCTTCTTTTGAAATAACTATTGAATACCTCTCACTTTTTCAATACCAACTTCATTACCATAGTCTCTATCACCATCGACCTAGAAACAATTGTAATAACCTCCTAAAATTTCTCCCTATCTAGCATCATGATTTCCACAGAATTCAATAAATATCTGTAAAGTAAATTCATGCATGCATGCATGAACGAGTCCTCCCCAGAACGAACGAATCCTGTTGTTGTTCAAAAACTTTATTAATTCCACTTTCTAAGGAACAAAAACGGTCTTTAGCCAAATATTCGAGTTCTTCTCTTGTCTGATCCCAAGCTTTTTTCTAGCCACTTCTCCTTTATGCACAATTCACTCTCACTCAAACACTTCCTAAGCCAGGTGAGTCTCAACGAATGGTCTGCAGACCATCGGCATCTCCTTGGGAACTTGTTAGAAATGAAATTTTGGGGAGGGACCACCCAAGCCCTGATGAACCAGAAACACCGGGTGATTTAGATGCATGCCAAAGTTTGAGATTATGTCTTCAGCATCACATGCATGGTAATATCATTTTTTGCACTTGTAATGCCCCCCCCACTTTCCTTTTTATAAAAATTATACTCCTGTATTTCAAAGCTCAAATCAAATGTTATCTTTTCTCCTTGCTTTTCCAGTAGCATATACTTGACAATTCCGCTTAACGGTCGCTCCTCTGAACTCCCATATAAGGTGAAGTTCTTTATAAAGTGTTAATGGCGCTCATAGCATACTATGGGTAAGCTATACTAACTATGCTTACTTACCCCCCTCTCACTCAGCCCCCACCTCATTAAAACCTTGATTCACTACCGATTATGTCACTGACGTGGTTGCTCTACAGTCACCAATGATTACCCAATTTACCTAAACCCCATGGATTTCTTTTTTTTTTTAACCCCTGACTTCTCTGGAGCCAGTGTGCACGGTGGGCCACACCCTCCTTCAGGAAAATTTTCGCCTCTTTGAATTCTGTGATGACTTCCTCTCCTGGCTTTCCTCTTAATTCAACAGCCACTCCTTCCTGATCTCTTTTGCAGATTCTAACTCCTCCATTTTTCTCTTAAAAGTGGCTGCTCCCAGTGAGTTAATTCTTAGTCCTTTCTTTTTATGACTCAGTGTACTCTCTTACCTACATACTCTTAGTTTAAGACCATCCAAGACGCTTAAATCTGTCTCCGCCTTAGCACCCTTAGATGCCTGATAGAAACCTCTAACCATCTAATATCCCTATCTTGATACCCCACCAGCATCTCAAACTTAATATATCAAATTCATAGTTTTCATCTCCCCTCCTGTATTCTGGAAACCTTGGCTTTATCCTAAACTCCTCCCGTTAACTCATCGCATCCCCAATTTGAAACATCTTTTAAGTGAAAGAAATGAAAAATCTTGTATCTCTATGTGCACTTCTTCCAATAATTCAGTTTCCATTGTCTCATTCAGGCTTCAACACTGTTCATCTCCTAGAGGGAGGGTCTCCTCTTCTTTCAGCAAGGCTGCCATCTTCAGCCCCCTCCTCAATCTTTCTTTCACAATGTTTCAAAGTACTTTTTCAAAACTGCAAATCTGATCATGACACTTCCTTTCTTAAGACCCGTTAGGAGTTTCCCACAGCCTTCAGAACACAATGCCTTAGCTTATCACTTTAGATTTAAAATGGACTATCTCCCACTGATTTGTCTAAGCTTTTCATCTGCGAATCTCTGCTCAAAGATGTCACTCTCCTTCAAATTTCCATTTGCCCCTTTGTCTTGTTCTTTGTCTGACTAATACATACTCACTCACTTGAGAAGTACTCCTGGATATCCCTCCAATGCCTTACTTTATTGTCCTTCTTCTATGCTTCTATATAGCACTTTAGGTATAATTTTTGTCATCGTTTTCCATGTACTCTAATTTCCTTCCTCCACTCCTAGTTTGAGATCTGCTCAGGGCAGGGAATGTGTTTCATTAGACATGGTAGCCCTCACTCCTAGCAGAACACCAGCTTCCTAGGAAACCCTCACCAGATGTTTATTGAATGAATGAAGTCACGTAAGTACAGCGATGCTATCATAAGTTAGAGGTATAAAGCTTTCTAAAAGGCAAGTAACTCTGAGTATACTATATTCACTGAGGTAATTAGTTAGTAGCCATATCAATGATTTCTGTCCAATTTATTAAACAAATTTCTGATCCCAAATATTTCAAAATGAAAATGTGCCAGTTATCTGTATTTTGAGATGTGGGTTAGAATGAGGATACTATGAGACTTAAGAAGCCTAAACTTTATATTTCATCATGTTGTTTCAACAGAAGTGTACTACAGGCTTTTGTAATAGGTTCATATCTATAACTAAGTAATCAACGCTGAGGCCAAAGCTTTAATGTATCAAGGTTAAAGGCAAGCTCCAATCCAGAAGGAAATCATGACATCTATCCATTTATCTATCTATGTATCTATCCATCTAGACAGATTTGTCTATCATCAGTAAAACTGAAACTTAACAAGTATCCTAAGAAAACACACATAATTGAAAATAGAGATGGCACTTTCGTGAAACGCTGGTGATGGCAACTCAGTGATGGAGTCTGTGAAAGTGTATCTCCCTCACTATGCTGCCTAGGGAAGAAGTTGTAGGAAGAGTCTCATGATTAAAGTCTGTCCCCCATCCAACTGCCGGCAATAAGTACATTTAAATTTCTCACTTGTACTTGGAACAGGGCTACAGATTAAATAGATACAATTCAGCCAATATTTACAAAGCACATACTATGTGCCAGGCACTTTTTGGCTACTGAGAATTTAACAGTGGAAAAATTTGTTAAGAACACAATCCTCATTGTAACATGGAAACGGGACTTAATGAAATAACTAAGGTTTACATCACATACCGACCATTTCCTAGAGTTAGTGTATTCCTAGGACCACTCATCCATTACCTACCTGTACTTCAGGTTGATCATGTCAGTCACGTCAGCCTAGAGGTGGTCAAATGTATGAATCCTCAGCCACTTACATCGCAACAAAATCTTGCTGTATTTTATGTTTTATAGGTATTTAAATCCTATAATTTTAGCGAGACCTAAACTTGTGCTTTCTTATTTTATTAGAGAAATGATAAATTATTAGTTTCTTTGCCATTCAGTGTCATCACTTTAATAGATTCACAGGTAGGTAGTGAAGAGCAGTGATTCCGGTACTGGGAACTAGGAAATGTAGAAAGAGGAAGAGATGCAGTAAAGTGAATGTGCATCCACGTTAACCTCTTCTTACTTTGCAGAATAGGTAACTCATTCCCTGATTTGGGACCGCTTTTTTTTTTTTTCTGAGTTCATGGGTCCCAGAATGCCGCTGAGTTCAGAGGACCATCTTGTGTAAGTGTCACAGTGGTCTTCAAAAGGCAGAGGTCTCTGTATGGGTGATTGTAGAAGTTCAGATAGAATTTTAAAGAAGTCAGCCCATCTCTGGGCAGGAGGAAGATGCTCTCAAAGGTCAATTAATATGTCCTCATGTTCAAGTCTGTAAAGACCTCCTCATTACAGCTTCTGATTATATTTAGCACTACACACTAATATTAAACCAAAACAGGATAATAGCAAATTTCAAATGAAGACCTTTAGAGTCAGGATCACCAGCTTTACACTCAAGGCTATAAAACAACTCAGCTATTAGTTTTCTCTCATATTCTTAGACCACGAAGACTAAATAAATGCAATAAGCAAGTGGATGCGGTATACCACGGCAGGGATTCAAAATATATTCTTTCATTCAAAGTAAACATTTACGTATTAACAATGTACAACATTGGAACTCTTTCTAATGGGAGTTAGAAAGATTGTCTGTTCTAAACACTGTAGAAAGGAGACCATTCCAGTAGTTATGGTGACTGCTGAATTCCTACATGACACATACCATCACATCCAGTCCTCAAGGAAAACAAGTGCTTGGAAATAGATTCCACAATTGGAAGGGTGCAGATTTCTCAGGGTTTTAACTCTAGAATTAATACGTGCCATTTTCTTCTGAGGGATAAGGCCTGGACATGGTTATATCCATTGGATATATCGTAGAAAATGGACCAAGATTTCATTTAGGGACAATCCAGTCAAATTCACCTGAGAGATCAATTCAATCTCACCCATCTTCCTTCTCAGCCCCCAGAATCATTTCTTCATTAATCACACTTCTACTTACCCACTTCTCTTTCACAGACTTTCTATAACTATGCTCTTTTTATGTGGATAATACTTCAGAGGGTGTACAAGAAAAATAATGGAAATGAAGTTGAACCCAGTCAAATTTGCAATTGGTTAGTAGCTCTACATTTCAATGGGGAATGAAGTTAAAATTACTTGCTTTAAAATGAGTCTTGGTAATTCGTTGTAAAATTTAATTGTTCATGTTTTCCCTACTCCCAGTTACCAAGGTTAAACAAAAATTTGTTGTATTTCTTTGATTATCCATTTCTTCCTATTGGGGGAGGAGAAGAAAAAGGCACATTTGCATTTAAACTTCAAAAAAATGGAAGGTTCTGAAACTTTTATAAATACCTTTAAAAATATCGTATTCCAGCAGCTATAAACTCAAAGTTAAAAAAAACACAACAACTCCCTTTTTCCTTCCAAAGAAATGTTTTTTCCACAGTAACCAGTGTTCTATTTATAATTTTTTATTCATGTATCACATATATAGTCTTCAGTTATTCTAAATTCCCAAAATTTTAGCCTACTAAAGTCTCATTTGGGCCAGAAAAAAAAATTCAATGCATCAACTTTATTTCTAGAAATCTTAAGTAATTCTTAAAATATCACAATCAATTTAATTTTTGAGGAGCCATTATTAAATAAGTAAAATGAATTTAAGATACTCATTCAATGACCCATTGTCTAAGTAAGCTATTGACCATGCTGTTATCATCTAGGACTCAAACAAGTACCCCTCTCATATCTTGCAAGTAAGACCAAACAAACAATTAAGTTTTTAGTCCAACAAACTGCTAGAAGCCAAGTGAACACAGAAAGAAAAGAATATTCCATTCTGTTCTCGAAGAAGCTAGTCAGGGGGAGCATTAGAGATACCGGACGGTACTAGCTTAATTCAATTCAATTCAATTTAATTCAATTCAGCACATACTCAGCACCTCCTATTTGAAGGGGCCAAGATCGTGGAACAGATCAGACGTTTAGAAATCCAGACTTGGAAAAGACTTTGGAAATCCTCTAGTCCATTGTGCTTCAAGCTTCATTCCAAGGCAGTACCTGAAGAGCCCTGAAAGAGGTGACAGGAAGGCTAAGTGGGGGAGGTTCTGAATGAATTCCCTTCCCTCTTTGGCAGGAGATGCTTTGCTTTAAACTGTTATATATCGCAGTAACAAATAAGATTTTCATACTAAAATGTTATTGTTACTAAAAAAGTTTGAAAAATCTCTAATTTAGCCCATTGCCCAAAATGTACAGATGAGGAAACAGATGGAGAGTTAAGTCACTGCCAAGGTCTTCATAAATGCTTTATGGCAAAATTAGAAGCTCCAATTAATACAGTTTTCAAGTCACCACAGAGTCATGGAGCCTAGGTCAGTGCCTTGTAAGTGTTAAGAGTTTAAAAAAGATTTGCAGGAAGACAGCTAGCTAAGTTGATAAATTATATCCAAGAGATTCTATCTTCTTCTTCTTTATAGCACATTGCAAGAGTCTCACCGACAGAAAGCGCATGATGGAAACATTATATCAATTGCGTATATCCTTAGGCTCACTCCGAGCCTTAGGAGAGGTAAAATGAAGGGAACAAAACAACAAGTATAGAATATGAGATCGAAAGTTTGAATTTAATGGGAAAGCAAAGAGAAAGCCTCCAAAAGAAAATAAGAAATGGTGTGTGTATTGGTTGTATTGCAAATGGAATGGAGAATAATGAAAGGAGTGCTGAAAGCCAAACTGAGGGTGGAGATGGGGACCAGAATAAGAAAAAGAATTTATTTTGAGAGGAAAATAATATTAATGGCCATAATAATAATAGCAACCAAAATGTAAGTGCATATCAAATGTGCACATATCAACACATTACCTAAAAAATTCTTTTTGTCTTTATATATTATTCTATGTTTCAGATATTTTGTGAACCAGACCACTTTAACGGCCTACTATCTATAAAACATGCACATCCTGCTGTTTTTCCAGTTGAAATGGGCATGCACAGCCCATGAGTCTACTAGTGATGGACCTCTATGATGTATTTGGCTGGATGACAGATGCACTTGGTATCTAAAGAACAAAGAAAAGCTGTATAACTCATGCTGGGATATTGAACCTTAGACTTTAATCTCATTAGCCTGAGCTAAGTAGCTTCATTTCCCCAAGTAAATAAGACCTACGGAGAAACTAAAAATTCACCCTAAATTTTTTTGCATGCTCCGGAAAACAAGAACACGTTATAAATATGCATAATTCAAATCAACCTAAAGTAAATTCGATATGCTACTCACAGTTAGCAAATCTTAGATTTCAAAATATCATGAAGGAACAAATATGAAGATAAACAAAGGTGGTTTATTGTCTATCCCTACCCATTTTCTCACCCTGGCGTCAGCCATCACTCCCATCTACCTGGCCTGTATCTCCCAGGTAGATGTTTCTCTGATTGCCAACAAAAATCAGTATTTTCAATGTCCCCAGTTACCCACCTTTCACTTTGAGATGGTCTCATTCTGAAATACACAGAGGAGGTAAATAAGATGATAACATAACCTTAAGAACACTAGAGGTGGTACCAGGACAAGAATGTGGAATAGAATAAAAAGGTTTTTTTTAAAAAAAAAAAAAACACGATAGCTTTAATTCTAGATTTATATGATCTGAAATTGTAGAGGAACATTAAAATGAAATGTTACACCTGACGAACATTATGTGGCAAAGGGAATTCAAATACACATTTTGCAATATATTAGTTCACTACAGGGGAAAAAAGCAACAGAAAAATTATGAGCATCACAAAGGCACAGAGCTCACTTTAAGTAACTGAAAACAATTGACAAAACTTATTCATAATTATTGTAACTCTATTTCTCAGTTGACGAGCATGCCTTGGTGGCCTATTTAGCTTAATGCCAGATTGATATTTAATACCACTGTAGTGACATATCTTGTTAAGACAGAGTATAATGGGATTGTCCAAAAAGTTTCTTCAAATTACAAACCTTTGTTTTCATCTGAGACATTCCATTAACTACACAATCTCCAGAGAATAGCAATATTTAAATATGTGATGCTGTGTCACATGAACACGGTCTTTTTTTGTGAAGAACACGTATTAGGTCTACTGGAGAGGAATTCTTTATGAAAATATTTGGAATTTCCCCACTCATCCCTAGCTCAAACTTTTAAATAAGAGTGTGATAAATCATCTTTTCAATTGAGAAACATTTTTCTAATATCTTTCAGGAAACTTTTAATTTCCTATATATCCACAGTTCTCTAGTCAACAGCTCACATAATAAAATGCACGCTCATTAAATTCATGGCACCCAGTTGGGCATACCGTCTAATACTTTGAGAGACAGTATTATCATTTCAAATGACCTCAACATCTTGTAGAGATCAGAAACAAAAGGTAAAGAAGAGAAATTGAAATTCAAAAGGCAAACCCAGTTTCATAGAACTAGATGTGGGTATAGGGAATAAGTAAACAGGTAATGATTCTGGTAGAACTTTATCCACAGTATTGGAGAATTAGAAATTGAATGATATGATAAGGAATGCAGGGATCATTGAGTATTCTGTTATTGCATCTGGTCAGGGTTGGGGCTCTCCATATCAAGATGATATTAAAAAACTCATCCTTTAGAAGGAGAAATATCTACACCAGGGGTTGGCAAAATGTAGCCTGCCTGTCAAATCCAGTCTGTTGCCTGCTTTAGTAAGTAAATAAATTTTTATTGGGATACAGTCACGCTTATTCATTTCTGTATTGTCTTTGGCTACTTTCATGTCAAAATAGCGGAAGTGAGCAATTACTGCTGACTGTGTGGCTCACAAAGTACTTATTTACAACCTGGACCTTTACAGAAAAAGTCTGCCAATCCCTGGTCTAGACACTGCATACACACCAACATTACCTTTGGAATAGCTGGATTGGTAAATCTTCCAAATCATTCCAACAACAAGCTTTCCATCTATAGAAGCACTTCATCATTCATTTTGCTACTGCATTCTACCTTACTCCATAAATTTCAGATTTTCTCTTCCTTCATATAACACAAAAGTGATGTCTTGGTGAGCCAAAAGCATTAACTTTGTGCTAAGTTCTGAATGATCTTTAGCTGGCTTCTCTCTTCTCTAATTCTTTTCATTATCCTGGTCACTTCTAGCATTTATGTAGATGACACAACATTATAGCTTCAAAGTCCTTGACCTACTTATCTTCAAAACTCTTGCTCACCTTTTTTGAGACATTTTTGCTCACGTACAAGGTAGAAATAAAAGTGCCAATCACCTCAGATTGTTTGGAGAATCAGTGAAATAAAGTCCAGTAATAGTGTTTGTCACATGGTGATTTAAAAACTAAAATTGGAGAGGACCCAAGGTATCAGGGTGTGGTACAATGACTCCCGTGGCTCCTTTCACCACTATTCCTCCTTGTCTTGGTACCCAGGGATGCTTCCATACATCTACTATCTGTTTATAACACATACTTCTTACCTTCATGCTTCAATGAAACCTAGCTTTGTTCTTTCCACCTCCACCCTTGTCCCCACTTAGTTCTCAAATTTCTAGCTGATATAGGACTATCATTCAACCCCCTGCCATTTCTCCACTCCCAATGCCCCCTGAATAAAGTAAATAAATAAATACATGAAACAGGAAGTTGTGTTGGAATTCTCCAAATCCCATTACCATTTTCATATCTCTACTTTTACATGCCTATCCAAATTCTCTTCACCTTCAAGTCCAGTGACATCGTGCCATCCTATTTCCTATTTTTCTTTCTCATTGCAATCTGCCAATTACAAAACTACATCCTCAGATTTGGTACTGCCTCACATTCCCTATATCCTGTCTTCCAGCATCAACCTAGTAGATTTTATCAACCATGCAAATAATAAATTCAATCATCTATTACCAAAATTTCTGGAGCTTCTCAACTCAGACGGTCTCCTTCCATCCTGCCAGTTCAGTCATATGCTTTTGTGGTAACTTTGAATTTTGTTATCAAAATTTGTGTCTGTCCCATTTCTGAAATATTTGGCTCCAAGTTTATACTCAGGTCACAACTTATATCCTCCCATTTTCTCAATCCCTCACTTTCACTTCATCTGCTCAAAACTCACTAAGATGTCAAATAAATTTAGATCCTCTATTCTTTCCCTTTGCAGCCTCTAGTTTCATGTCTTTTCCCATCTAACATAGACATCACACTCCATCATAAAATCTTTATCACCAAATGTCATTTTGCCACATTCACTACAAATCCTCATTCTGGAATAAATCCAAACATCTACCTCCTGGGGATGGGCACCAGTGACAGTCTCTGTAAGAATGGACCCAGTAGAGAGAGCGAGCAGATCTGGGGAACAAATGATACAGTAGGCATGTTTTTTTCTCTAACCAACTAATCCTCTGAGTCCTAAGTTTGCCATTGTTATTCTGCTAATAACATGGATGGTAAATTAGGGTTCATTGTTGACTCTTTCCATACTCTCACCTATTATATTTATCACTATCAATATCTACATTGGTTGATTCCTTTATGTTTTTCCTGTTGTCATTGAAATTGTTTTTATCATTTAATATTTAAATCATTGCAAAATATTTTAACTCATTGCTTTTTCCTCGCCCCTTACCCAACACTGCCACATTAAATTTCTTAAAGTAATACATTGTTCATATCTCTATAATTCTCAAAAGTCTCCAGTGGATTCCTTTGGCATTTAGAATTAATTTCATTACCTTGGCCTCGTACTGAGGAGTGCCAGAATCTGTTCAACACACCCATATTCCAATTTGTAATGACCCATCACGCTCCTATATACTGCTTATGCTTTTTAACCATTCCACAACATACTTTGCATCTACTTTTCTAACCTTCATGCTTTTACTCATGTTTTTCTGCTACCTGAAGTGTTTTCCACCTTTTCCTCATCATCTCTGCCTTGTGAAATTCTTCCTGTCATTCAAAGACCCTTCCAAATGTCACCTCTTTCATAAGATACTTCCCACACCTGAACTGTCCCTCTCACCTCTTGTCCCTATAGCCCCTTGCTACAGAAAGTGTGGTTCCTGAACCAGCAGAATCAGCATCCCCTTGGAGCTTATGAAATTGCAGTATCTCTGGCCCCATCCCAGACCTACTGAATCAAATTCTAAATTTAAAAGAAGAATCCCTAGGTGATTCATAGGCACACAAAAGTTTGCGAGGCACTGCAGTAGTACAACTGCCATGTGGCAGCTATTACAATGGTACTTGCATTACTTTGTATAGTAATTTTAGTTTAAAAAAAACATTAGGGCTTTGGAGTAAAAAAAAAACCAAAAAACAAAACCTAGTTCCATTCCTGACTCCATCTACCTACATTATATTTGGGAAGTCACTTAATTTCACTAAAACTCCGCTTCCTCTACAAAAATGGAGAAAATGATGCCTAACTTGAAGGAGTATTTGAAGATTAAATGACATTCCTTTTGTGAAAGCACATTGCACAGGACCTGGTATATATAAGTTTGATTAACATTGATTTTATGTTTTTTTCCTTCCTGCTAGAGTGACATTTCTCAGAAGGGAGGAATTGTGTTTTATACGTTTTTGAGGTTCCCCAATGACTCTGGGCAGCGTTAGGGTCTCCCTTGGAAAACAAGCTCCAAGAAAGCAGGAAGCTCTGCTGTTTGTTTACTACTCTATTCCCCCCTAGAATGTGCTCAATAAGGGTGGATTGTGAGGGGGAAAAAAAAGGCTTTCTAGTAAATGATTATTGCTTGAGAAAGGCATTGCCATATAGGACATATAAAAAAGATTTAGAAATCATAGATTACTTAGTCTGGAAAAGAAAAGCCTGGGATGGCTTGAATAACTGAATTCTAACATTAACTTATTAAGAAAAGAAGAAACTACTATTTCTCAAGATGTATGTGAGAGAACTACATGAATTTTTGGACCATTGTATCCATAGTATCACCATTTATTTTAGAGAAAAGAAGACATATACAAAAGTATGGTCACATATGAGCTAAAGGTACGACATTGCTTTTCCTCCCATTTTCAGTTTCCCAAATGTGACTATGGAAGGTGGGGCTGAGTTGAAGTTACCGGTGAGGTCAAGAGAAGATGGGAGAGATTTGTTTCTGTCCAATAGGAATTTCTTTAGGAAAATAAGAAGTAATTTCCTACAGACACTGCCAGGCCTAACTCAATGGGAGAAAGAATCTTAAAATGTCTCTTACTTTTTGCCAAGTAATTCTTCAGATTAAAGTCAAAATAATCGAACAATGGTAAAAACTGATTCTTTTCTAATAAGGGTTCTTTAAAAAATAGGTCACTGTAAAATGTAATATTTTCTTTCCTTGGGACCTTTGTCAATCAGACTGACTTTGACAGATCTAGATTTGCTGTTAAGAGTTAAATTATTCCTTCTAGCTTTTCAACCAAGAACCCTGTGATTCCCTATTCCAGTAGGCCTGAGCTGCAGACACTTTAAAACATACAAATAAGTTGATTCCCTTTGTTTCCACGTCCTTAATTCAACGGACATCAGCAATGAACTTAATTCTCTTTCTCTAAGAGTTTACTAGATTCCATGAACTGTGAGAGATCACATCATGTCCATTGTCCTAAGTACATTCTTAACCCCAAATCCGTATATTTTCCCTTTAGCCCATCAGGGCTTGATATGTCATTTCACGGAATGTAATTTCACATAAACCATAGATGACCTTTAACATTCCAGTGACTGCATCAAATGTTACGGTAAGTTTTTAAATGACTGAATAATTTGGGGACCCCTGTAAAAATATAAAATAAGAAAAGGATGTGAGGGGAAAAAAATGAACTGCTTAACCAAAGTGTTACAGAGATTTTTTTTCTTTTGTGCCTGGGAAACCTCTCTGTGTCTTCGTAACCTCTATCTTACCTCTCCTTTTCAGCATTTAATATTACATCATCTACAAAAAGCAAACTGTCTTGAGACCTACGTCTTTACATCATCAATCATTCCCCAAACCCCACAAATTCAATTCTAGAAACGAAGAGTAATGTAGACCTTTACTGTACATTTTCCTGAAGGGGAAAGCAGAGTTTACACAAAGCACTGATCTGTGCTAAAGCCGTACGTGCCGAGTAGAGTTTCGCCAGTGCAACCTCCGAAGCCCTTCTCTCTGCCCCTCGTGAGCACACCCTCTCCAGGCAGCCTCCACACTGCCTTGTCTCTCTTCCTCCACCAGGCACCCTAGCCGCGGTCCCTTCTGCCAACACCACCCTCTGCGCAGTGTGGCCACGCCTTATACCCTGACGCTTCCTTACCAAGGATAAGCCTCCTGAAGAGATGGAAAATACACTTTTGCATACATGTCAACGGAACTCAAAAACCAAGAAACATTTATAAAGTACGTATAACCTGTGTGCAAAGTTGATGGCTAAGTGCTTGGTAAAAAAATCAACTGCGGAACAAAGAACATTTGCAATAATTTGGGCCGCCTAAGAAGGTTATGGAGTACATGTTTGTGTTACCCCCAAATTTATATGTTGAAACCCTAACCCCCAATGGGTTGGTTTCAGGAGATGGGGCCTCTGGGAGGTAAACAGGTTTATATGAGGTCATGAATCCTCATGAGAAGAGAAGTGTATCCTCATGAGAAGAGAAAGAGGCCAGGGCCCTCTGCCTCAGTCAGGTAAAGATACAGTGGAAAGGCAGCCAGCTGTAAACCAGGAAAAGGGCCTTCACCAAGAGCCCGCCCGTGCTGGCACCCTGATCTCAGACCTTCAGTCTCCAGAACGTGAGAAATAAATGTGTGCTGTTTGAGCCACCCAGTCTATGTTACTTTGTTATAGCTGTCCAAATTGACTGAGAAAAAGAACATGCAATACATTTAAAATTTTGTTTAAAAAAAGGTGGGGTGTCAAAGATACAATTAAACGGTGTAGAAGTGCTCAGAAATAAATGACAAATTTTAGTGGGGGGACTAGGAAATGAATATGTGAGAACACGACATTTAAGCTATGAGCACAACTTCAATTAAGCATAAAATGCATGTCAGACTGAAGAGAGATGATAAACGTAGGCAGATAAATGGGAAAGCACATTGTGTGTTTGGGGAGCATCATAGTGACATTGAGATAACAGAAAAAATGAAGAGCGTAGGGAAATGGGAGGATGGTGGGAAACGAAATTGGAAAGTGACTTGCAGTCCGTTCAGTCATTAAGCAAATAATAATTGGGTGTCTACAGTGTGGCAACCATACGGTGTTAGGTGCTAGGGTATAAGGTGAGCCAAGGCACACACACAGTTCCGGCTCTCATGTGATTATGTCATAACGTAATGCCGTAAACAAATAATTGTGAACTGTGACAAGCAAATGAAGGAGGGGTTAACAGTGTGAAGGCGTGTTGTATGGGAACCTAGCCTACCTGAAGGCTCACTAAAATCTTCCTTGAAGAGGGATATTAGAGTGCAGATCCCAAGGATTATATTTCATCACAAAAAGAGGTGAGAGGACAAGAACATTCTAGGTAGAAGGAATAGCACATTCGAAAGGGCATGAAAGGATGACACTAGGTAAACAGGAAAGAAACGATGCATGACGCCAGGTCTATCATCAGAGGTCTGTGGAACCACTGAAGACAATGGGTAGCACTGATCTGAAAAAAGAAACTTTTTCCTGGACCAGAAAAGTCTTTTAGGTTAAAGACTTGGCATACAAAGGGTATCCCACTTAGCATACTAGATGCACTTCTAGAAACGGAAGGACTGATTCAGCAATAACTGAATCATCCTTATAGAGACATATGCTCTCAGCATCATCCAGATAGACAGAGGGAGAGAGTCACTTTTTCATCCTCTTCAAATCTCCTGAAATCATGGCATTCCTCCAGCCACACGTGCCTGTAACTACAGTTTATGTAATGGTTGGCCAGTACTTCCATGCTGTGATGTTTTTGATACCCTTTATAAAACAAAAGCACTAGCCCCTAATTGCCTGTGATCTTTATCTGGCTCTCCCTACCATTTCATTAAGCTCCTTCAGCCACTTGCAAAAATTAATCTTTACGTTTGGTAATATATCTTTTGCTTGATTTCTTTTGGCGGGGTGGGAGTGGCAGGTCCATTACATTTTCTGGCAGCCATCCTGAGTCAAAATTATTCACAGGAATATATAATAATGGCAAAAAGAGAGACTGAAATTGAGAGCATCTGCAGTATGGTACGCTGACACTCATTGGCTGAGAGAGCAAGTATAGCCCAGATTGCCGCACTAGCTCTTATTGGCTGAGAGATCCTGTTAGCACACAAAGCACCTCCAGACAGTTTATAGTTGTGCTGTACGTGAATGAGTACACATAGAGGTTACTTTCAGAAAAAACAGTATTTAGAGACAAATAGCACTATAACATGTCAGGTCCTTATACCAAATCAGGACACTAAACTGAGCTTATATGTATTAGTATGGATACTTTGTAATGATACAATCCTATGGTTTTTTAATGATGGGCAATATTTTTGTATGTTAGTAGAACTATCATAACTAACTTAGTGCATTTAGGAGAACATGTTTTGGTACATAAAATATATGAAGGCATTAGCAAGGTGAGCTAGAAAAGGAAGATACTCTGTTCCTGCAATCACAGAAACGACAGCTCCAAGTTGAGAAAAGATCCTTGCAGAAAAAGAACGGCATGGTATCACTTCTGGTAACTTCTGTTACAAGATCTGCTCCTCGAGCTTCTAACATTATAATGAGCAAACACATATGCAAATGTGATAACTAATAGAGGCAGAGTAACATGTGACCATGTGAGAGTCACATTCAGGGGAGGGAGGTGGAGTACAAAGGCTTGGAATAAAGAGAGAATAAAAAAGTGAGATAACAAAACAGGCAAGGACTTGAGTGATGAATATAGATGAACCCACAGAGCCTGAAATCTTGGGGACTTTGGGGATTTTTTGTGCAGAACACTAGCTTGTTCATTTTCACCAAATGAACAAACTCTAGACAGAAAGTCAATGGAACGTTAACTCTCTTGGACGATAGCAACTGTGACATTTTTCTCCTTTGACTGTCCCCCTCACCCACTGACATAGCCAAAGAAGTCCAAGCCAGGCCAGGAGACTTAGGGTAAGAAAGTCAAGGGAAGGAAGTTAAGGCAGTAATATGCATGTTTTGGAGGAAAAAAGATCCAACTTCAGCGTGGAAAAGGGATTTAAGAGAGGGCAAGAATGGATTTAAGGAGGCCAGTAAAGAGATTAAGACAGGGCTTCCCTGGTGGCGCAGTGGTTGAGAGTCCGCCTGCCGATGCAGGGGACACGGGTTTGTGCCCCAGTCCGGGAAGATCCCACATGCCGTGGAGCGGCTGGGCCCGTGAGCCATGGCCGCTGAGCCTGTGCGTCCGGAGCCTGTGCTCCGCAGCGGGAGAGGCCACAACAGTGAGAGGCCCGCGTACCGAAAAAAAAATAAAAAAAGAGATTGAGACAGCAGCCTAAGAAGATGGTTTCTTAGATCACTTCACGTCCTGGTAGATAGCTCTAGGCTTCCTTTGTCATCCCTGATCGGTCATTTTGAAGTTCCACTGCACAACAAAACCGGGACAATTTCTCCTAGAACCAGCTAAAGGTCAAGAAGAAACATCTGCTTCTTCTCCCCGCTCCACACGACTCCAATCCGTTGCCCTCTGACAATCCCAGCCATTTGTAGACTCACATTCTCTGCCGCGCTTTCACTACCTGCTTTCAGAGCTGCCTGGCAGCTCTCCAGCGCCTCGGCCAGTGCTCAGGGTGCCGGCTTGATGGGCAGCTCTGGCATTCCGCTCTCAGGTAAGCAACAAACGATGATCGAATGCCTCGTGCGCACCTAGCAGGGTACATTGTCATTTAACATCCTCACAGTAACTCTGCAAAGAAAGCCTGATGCCCACTCCCCGGATGAAAAAGGGGAGTCTTGAGGGAGTAAAAAGACCTGGTTCAGGTCACACATAGCTAGTCAACGACTGGACTGATTTGAACCCAGGTCTTCCCTGACCTCAACGTCCGGACCTTCTCATGGCACTGTGCTACCTCCTAGTGGAGCATACCCGCACGTGGCCCACGGTACCCTGTAGGCAGTACTTTTATTTTTTGTTTTTAATATTTACTTATTTATTTATTTATCTGGTTGCACTGGGTCTTAGTTGCGGCATGCATGTGGGATCTAGTTCCCTGACCAAGGACCGAACCTGGAACCCCTGCATTGGGAGCATGGAGTCTTATCCACTGCCAGGGAAGTCCCGTCAGTGCTATTTTTGAAAGGCTTTGAAAATAAAAAGAATATCGATACCCAGCTCCCTGTACAGGGCATACTGTGGAGCTTAAAAGAGGATATGCCTTTTCCTCAGATTTTCAGTTATTTACCACTGCCAAGGGCAGGTTGATCAATAAGCTGTCTGCATCAAGGCTTAGAGTAAGTTTTTATAGGAAATAGGGTGTAATTTTTTACAATTCTCAATGACTCTATTTCCACTAGTGATAACAGCAGGAAATACAATATATCAAATGGAGATCAGTGGACATGCCTTAATAAAATGAGTATGGGATGTTAGATACTCAACAAATAGAGGATGGAAAATAAAAGCTCAAAATAGCAATATTACTGAAATAACAATAATACCACCTACTACCCGTCAGCAGTGTTCAGATGTTGAATCCTTTTATCTCCTAGGAGGCAAACATTCCTGTCTATTTTACATGTGAGAAACCCAAGGCCCAGAGCAGTCAGGTAACCTGTCCAAAGACACACAGCTCATGAATGCTGAAGCTGGAATTATAACCCAGGCTACATACTTCAAAACCCTTGCTTTTTCTACCGTGCAATTCTAGCTCCCTACTTAGAAATCTCTGTGCAATAAATTAAAGAAATTTTCAAATTTCTTTATATAAAGCACTATGAAAAGTACAACGAGGAAAACAAAGATGGAGAAGAGAAAAATAAATGATGGTGTGTCCCCTTCAAAAACTCACCATGCAGGAAAAAGCTCTAAAATATTTTTTAAGTCTTTCTTATTTTAGTGGTCTAATCATCCTTTAAAATTTCTTTTCCCATATGCCAACAAAGGGTACTTTTCTCATTACATGCTTCCCATCTTAAGTTGAACAAGCCACCAATTCAAAGTAAAGTCATTAAAATTTTTAACTTGACCTTTCTATACATATATCTATGTATATATGCATACATCATAGATACATGTATAGATACTGATATATGTATATATACATAGATGTCTATATATGTATCCATAGGAATAGATACATATATGTGAATCTATATATCCTACATATATATATATCAGACACAAACGAATTAAATTTTAGGGAGTTCATAAATGAAGACAATAACCTTCTTTTAAAAAAATGTATTCTTTACAGAAATTGGGAAACTGAGGTACACAGCTCAGCTTTTGTTTTATATGGTCAGATGAATGGACTCAATGCTATTAACATGTAGGGCATTTTCAGCATTTCTTTATTTTTCATTCAGTTCCCTAGTTGTGGCATCATATTTCACTCAGAAATATGCACAAGTTGATATATTCTATTTTTATTTTATTTTTTCTATATTCTATTTTTTTTAATTAACGAAGCGCCGGAACAGTCTCACACACGATTCCATCACAGCTAGACTCGATCCTTTCTCCAAAATCATTATGGAAAAAACAAAAATAGCAACTTCTATATCCAGATTATGTTGCAAATATAGGTAGTAATTTTGATTACTGAAGACATATGTCAACTGAAAATAAGACCAAGACGATTAACTCATTTTACCTTAACCACCAAATAGCAGCCATAAAACAATAACCAGCACTCATGAGTGACTAGTCCTGGATTTGAACTGGTGACCTGAAAGTAACAGGCTCTTTACTTCCCACTGCTGAAGCCAGTTCCTAAAGTCATGCCCTCCCCCTAGTCTGACATCAACAGATTAGTAATTGGACACATAACAAAGCGACAGATGGCCTTTAGATTTCTAAAGATATAATGTTGAAATATTCGGTGTTTTCTTTTTGGTCTTCCTTTCCTTTCTAGTTTGACAGTTAAAAAAAAAATATTCTATAGCATTCTGTTTAGATGCTGTAAGTTGAATTTTTGCACAGCCAACCAAAAGCATTTCAAATGAAGGAGAAATGAGTCCTTGCTGGATAGCCTTTGCAGAGTAATGCAATCCCCAGAGAGCCAGAGCCGCACTCAGAGACAGATGCTCAGTGAACTGTCTCCTAACTGCAGGGGTGGCCTACCTCCTGTATAAATGTAAAACCCCATGAAAGCTAAAAATAAAGGGAACATAGAAAAGTAACATAATGTGTTCACCATTTTGGGCTTTAGAAGTGCGCGGCAAGATTTCCCCTTGGGATCACTCCACTTTGTAGTTTGTTTCTCTGTATGTCCTACATCATTACCTTCTTTCAGACACCTGAACTATTCATGTTTCCTTAACTGGAGCTATGCTCTCAAGAGCAACCCTCAAAATCCTTCATTGCGGAGAAGGTCATTATATAGCAGATAGAAACCTTAAGGGGAAAAATCCTATATCAACTGGTGGTATAATCCCCAAGGGGAAACAGACTTTAGTTGAACAATCAGAAACCTGGCTTGCTTTATGGTGTTTACACTGCTGCTTGCTAATGGATCACCATAAAGGAAGCAAAAGGGCTCTTACACCATTGAGTAGGCTATCATGGGAGTCTTCTGAGTGTGCCTTTTTATTTGCTGCAGTCAGGTTAATGAGCTCACCAGCCCACTTGATGTTGAGGACTTTGTAACAAAGCAATCTCTCATTAAATGCTGCCTGGCACCACTCTCTTGAAGCAAAGGGACATTCAGATTATTGAATGCCTTTGTATTCCTCATTCCTACCAGGCTGTGGAGTCCAGCAGTGGCATCAGTTCCACACACTTCCTGGCAGGCATCCAGCCATCCGCCTGCCCTCTTCAGACTGCATGGGCATTTGCCAATCTAAGTAGCACTGGTAGGCAAACAAGCATGGCACACGACTCCTTTGGCCAAGAGCCAGATGTGCAGCTGAACAATCTAATTTGTTTCTACTGTAGGGAGAAACAGTCTTCCCCATTCTTTCCCGTTCAGTTGAATTTACACGTAAAAGTTTTGTTATGGTACAAAGGAATGTGCATTTTATCTACATTTCCTGTCTGCTTTTACACCTTTTTAGACTCAACAGTGCAGGTCATGATTTTGTCTGTGGCTTTATTTTAAGTACCTCCTGGCTGACAGTTTCTTCAATGAAATGACCCCAGAGTGTTATCAGCTAGCTAGCAGGTGTGTCTCTATTCAGAATCTTGCAGACAGAAGTGCATCTTGGGTAAAGAGCAATCTATGCAGAATCCAGCTTTTTTCAACATCACTCATGAGATTTAATAGTTCACTGTCATTAAAAAAAAGCTAAAAAGATCTTCTTTCAATTTTGATTTTTCATCGTGTTGATAATGCCCTGAGGCATACTGACCTCAAATAGGATCACATAATTATTTTTAAAATGCATTTTATTACATTTTAATAAACAGTTATCCTTTGCTATTAATAATTTCCCTTTCCAAGCTATTAAATGCTTACTTTAAAAAATTTTGAGAGCACATAGAACAGATGCTCAAAAACTAGTACAATTTTGGCTCTGGTGTTACATTTAGGCATAGAAGAACATGTAGGGATATTTTGAGAGAAATTAAACTATAACCATAATTATACATTCTTATTCTGTTCAACTTCCAAATAAAAATGAAACTTATTTCACTATTTTAGGATAGCTCTGAAAAAAATAATTATAATAAAAATCTAGAACATTTTGAGAATTTGCACATATTCTGAAAGAGGCTTGTCTATCAAATCACAGGAAAATAGTCCACCTATATTCCTAAATTTGTTTGAGAACATAAACAAGGCTATGAAATGCAAGTTCAAAACTGCTCCCTGAAAAAGATTCATAATTTAAAACCAAACTAGAGTAAACTAAAGTATAAACGTGTAGTTTGAATGCACAGCAAATAGCTGTCAGAAAGAAAACAGTCTTAAAACTAGCACACTCCTCTCTCATGTTTTTAAATATTAGAATGGGGGAATATAGTGATTTAACAATACTAACTTAATTGTTTTCAAGCTTGCATGTCATGCCATATTTCTATTTATATCATGCTATTTAAAAAATGCAGTATTGTGGAGTATAAACCCAAAACCCTGCCTTATAGATCGTTTATACTGCTTAATGCACAGTTTAATATACATGTTTATAGTTTGCTTAAATAATGTTATTTCAAATACTTCTAAATTTTTCAAGTATTATCTGTGTTCAGATAAGTTGGTATCAAATTTAATGTTTATTAAATTTTTTCTATATTTAAATTTATAATTATTTTTCAAAAAGCATTTTCATTTCAAATCACTATACTACAGATTAATTTTATGTCTGGTTCTAGGTATTATCTGTTTACAAAATGAAGTAAATCTTTATTAAAAAACAAATCTAGCTCTCAACTCAGTCATTAATTTAACATCATTTGCTACATAGTATTTACGAATTGTCAATTAAAGAGCAATGCAGAACAGAAAAAAGCACATTCATAGTCTAGGATATCTGTGATCATTAATTTAAGAAAAGAGTAGATTTGGATAAAATGTATACTGCCCGCCAGTTTTTCCTAAAGGAGGGGATGAAGATATTTTAAAAACACAAACTGCTAGTATCAAGGTAAAAGAAACAAAGCCTAAGAACAGTAAGAAATGAGCTGGTATGTAGATGGAGCTTTTCTTACTAGATGAGTGCTCTGTGCTGTTCCTAAGGATGCTTCAAACTGATGAAAGTTTATTCTGTTTTCCAATATATATATGTATATTATATATATTATATCTGGGTATTTGAAGACCTGGAAACAAAGCATTCATTTGATCATCTAACTATATGGAGTAAGCTGACCACATATTTTGCTAAACAGTAGACAGGCTATCTAAAGGATTTCAAGGAAGTCTGTCTTGCTGATTTTTAAAGTAGTGAAATTCTCTATTACTATGACCCAGGTAACTTGCTATCATCTTTACTGGTATAAAATCTATGGAAAATTGAGAAATGCCTCAATCGCAAAACACTGCATTGTTAGCATTAATCTAATACAAACAGTTTGCAATTTTGGAGTATCTGTAGAGAAACTGATTCACTTGAAAATATAACCACGTAGCTGTCTTTGAAAAAATTGCACACAAAGATGTTAGAATATGGCTGATTAATGTGAAATATGATTAAAGAAAATGCATATAAATTCTTTACCCTTTCCAAATGTTCATTTCTTTGTTATTACTTCAGCTGATTTTTAAAAGCCTCACAATATTGAAGAGAGTCATCTTGTCTGATGTATTATTTATTCACTACATTTTGTTTCTAAAGTAATGAACAAATAAGAAATCTATATGTGTGTGAACATGTATGATCAGATATTAGGACATAGCCTACCCAGTTAGATGCTGGCCAGTACCTATTTAATTTTTTTAAAGGGTTGCCTTTTAAAAGAATCAAGTTATAACGAAGGTATATATATATACAGGCATATTTCACATGTGTACTCAAAGATTCTACTATTAAAATAACAACTTACAATGAAAAACATGGATAATAAGATTTTAAAAACCAGAATTGTAACCTATCTTAAATGGTTCAGATAAGCAGATTGGTTGGCTAAATGCTCTGCAAGTAGTCTTCAATTTTTTATCCAGCTATTTATAGAAAGCTGCAGAAACAGCTGAGCTGACTGAAGTGATGTCACATTTGCTGATGGAATGGTTTGTTCCAGAGCACGCTCAGAGGCTGCATGAGTCTACTTAAGGTTTGGTAGGCAACCCTAAGCAGTGAGAAGGTGTAAACATAGGCATTTTTCAGGCCCACCAATCAATATTGCATTGATGACTTTCTACTGACCTTTAACCCCATGAGGAATACCAATAGCACCATACTGAATCTTCCCGTCTTCAAGGGCTGCCTAGCATAAGCTATCAATTTTACAATCGATCAAAAGTCATCTCTGTGAATAAAGCTTGAGATTTCAGGCAACAGCAAGCAATTTTTGAAAGGTCAGGGCTGGGTTTTTATTTGCTTGACCTGTGCTTTCAACTTGTATCACAGTTCTTTATAACCACTAAAAGTAGTACGAAAATTTCAGATTTTTTCCCCATGTATTTTTAGTAAGCCTTTGGGCATTTTCACTGTCCCTAAAAGAATATGGTTGCATGGCAACCTTCACAGTTGCTATGGAGACTCCGTGTGTAAGCAGCTGCTGCAATCAGCATTAACTCCAGGCTTGCAGGTTTGTCATTCCAATACATAGGGAGGGAGAAACAAATAGGACAGCACATTGCTGTAAAGGGGAAGTCACCTAGATAATGTCACTCACAAACATATGTTCCACAATTATTCTTTCCACTGTTTTATTGCTGCAATTATAGCTAAACTAAGATTACCAAATTATATGGTTTTAATTTGCCTCTATTGACTATGTTTCACTTCCGTTAAAATTAAGTCTGAACCCATTTACGTAGAAAACTGTTGGCTTTCTGGAAAAAATTTTTTTGCTTTCTCATTTAATGTCAACAGGAAGAAAAAAAAAATCAGTGCCTGCAGAAACCTTTGTGTGAAGCAAGCAACTTAGCCAAAATATAAATTAACCTAACGTGTAAAGCACGGCCCCTCTCCCAAAGTTCCATCTGCATTTCTAATATTTTCAGAGTTGTCAGGATAGACCACAAAGATGCCTCAGATGACACTGATCTGAGTCTTTAAAATGTAAGCAGAAATGCCAGTTAAGCCACCTTAAGCCTCTATCCCTCACCCATCCCATCAAGCTTTAAACTATTGCAACATGTGATCCCAAAATCAAAGTCCTTAAAAAGGAAACTCAAGAACAGAGATGGCAGGAAAATTGATGTTGGTACTTCCTTCAAACTAATTGTCTAACCCTTGTGAGCCAGGATATTGCAAGTCTCTTTGATACCACAATAACAGATCAAGTTATTCCGTAAAAGACAGGATCTCGTAATGCACAGGCACGATATTAACTTACAAATCATTTACAATATAACACTAGTTGGCCATATTTTTGCATCACCAAAATAATGATCAGTTACTACTCTTATTCTAGTATTTGTGTCTTTTTCAGAGATAACACTTCTTCATAGAAAGTTAAGAATCATCACAAAAAATCAGCATTTTACTTAAGGGCAAGGTAACTACTTGCTTTCTAATTTATAGGACATAATACTCACTAGCAGACATAAGTAGTTTTCATTGTATTTAATTAGATTCAAGTGGCATCACAGTATTTTTGCTCTACAACATAGAAGTGCCATGATTTTTATTCTCAACTTTTGGATTTTTTAAAAATAATCATGAATCCACAAAATAAAAGATTTATCAAAATATACTTCTGCTCTTATATATAAATTGTTGACTTGGAACTGTGTTAAAATGAAACCCTTTGTAAAACTTTAGGATAAACGTAGGTAGTATTAGGTGTTAAAGACAGAAATTTGGTTTTAATATTCATGTAGAAAACAGCCATTACTATTTTTTAAATTATATATCACTTAGAAGCTTACACTCAGACATGTCAGACAAGATATTTCTTGAATGAAATGATAATATTCAAAATCTGTGTGTGTATATATGCATATATAGGTATACCTATACATACATACATATAAAGTATCAGGGGCATTATCTTTATATTAGAAAAATAGTACATGATAATACAGCATTACTACCCATTCTAAAAAGCTTTACTTAGACACATGTAAAAGGTGAAATTTAACAATAGCTAAAAGGTAGCACATTAATATGTTCATGATTAAAATATAACACACAAAAATTTCAGAAACTTGTAATTACCATTTTAATGGATATTCAAGTAGATATCTAATTGCACAATTCATAGACCTTTTTAAAAAGAACCAAATGTTGAGTTATCCAATGTTAGAATGATTTTGTTAATCTAATGTTTTCATTTTTCACCTCTTAGCATACATTAAAGCAAACATTCATTTTTTAATTGCAGTATGCTATAAAAATACACATCCTCCTGCAGACCTCAGTCACTATCATTTGGATGGAAGCTTATTTCGGTTTAGGGAATCAAGATACAGTCTACAAACCCTGAAAATGAAAACACTGATAGACCCTTAAGCATAGCAGCGTTAGCACGTGCTGCTGTAGTACACAAATCCAGATAACATTAAGTGACCTATTTTTAAAGCCTGTCCAAGAAAAAGCGACATCAAGAAATTGAATTCTTTGCCCTTTACTTTAATAGTTCCTTGTCATGCAATCTTCAAATCAGAAAGGGTGATCACCACAAAACAAATCCCCAACCTGATACATACAATAGGGGCATCTTTTGCAGTCCTGTAGACTGGTACTTAGGGCCTATTCATTACAGTTTGCATTTTACTGGAATATAGGTCAGAGAATTCACACTCAAGTAAATGCAAACTTACCAACCAGGCTTTAAAACCAGGGCTTTTAGATAATAAGAAATGTAAAATCATATTGGATTGTTTTAAATATTGATCACTTCTCAATGTATTTTATATTAACCTGGAAGATATTACATTTCAATTTGTATAATAAAGGCATTTCACACTTTCAGTTTGCACAATTTTAAAGTCAGATTAGAACTTAAATTTGCCATTGCTAAACTACTCAAAGCATGAAGTCTTTGAGTTCTATAATAATAGAATACATCCTAATTAATATAGTAAAGGATATACCTATAGTCAGAGATTCAAAATGCACGTCAAAATGGTTTTCTGATGAACGAGCCATAAGCGCCACTTTCTGTAAAAGTGACATGAATCCGTGAAGCAATTATTTGGATAATTTGCGTACTCTGCCCCGTGACTGAGAATGAGAAGTTTTTATCTGAGTTGAATAATAGGAGTTAGCTGTGTCCGTGGAACATAGTATGCCAGTTACAAGTAAACTATTTTTATGGCTCACTACAATAAGACAAAAATGTAATCTTTTCTCCAACTAATTTGAAAATTTTCAAAGCTATAAAAAAAGAAATAGTATAACAGGTGACCATATATCCCTCACTTAATTCAACAATTGTTTACAATGTTTGCCACACTTGCTTCCCCTTGGTCAAAAACTGTTGAATATTGGCAACATGCTTCGACCTAAAACGTATTTTCTTACCCTGAACCATTTGGACTTAAGCTATAAACATCATGACATTTCTCCCCAAAATACTTCAGTGTGTGCCTCCAAAAAGCAAGGGCAGTGCACCTCATAAACCGTAAGACCATCCACACCCAATCAGTTTCACATTGTTACAACAGTATTGTCTATTGTAAAATCCACATGTAAAATGTCTCCAGTTCTCTTCATGACATCCTTTACACCTTAATTGGTCGGTGGGGAGGAGTCTGAAACGCAATCAAGAATTACAGACTATATATTGCATTTAATTATATATCTCTTTAGTCACCTTTAGTTTAGAACACCTCCTCACCGTTTGTCTTGAATGCTTTGAAATGTTCGAATAACCCATGTCAGTCATTTAAATGTCCCACAATTTAAATTTCTACTAGTTGTTTTTTTAATAATTAAATTTAGGTTAAACATTTTTGGCAGGAGTACTACAAAGGTAATGTTATACCTGGCCGTAAGAGATTACTTTCTGATAAAGGACTACCCCTCCTCTACCCTGGGTGTGTTCATTTTTCTAATTTGAATGAATTGCTGGAAAGCACAGTCATTTGCTATTGTCACTGAAAGTATGAAATCTTACAATTCATTTAAAATAATTTGGTTTATTATACTTTGGACCTGGATCCTCAGCCATTTTACTCATGTGTCTTATAATGAAAATTTGTGGTGCCTGAACACTCTGTGATTAAATTCCCTTCCCCCAACCCACCCATTCCCTGACAGCTGATAGAATGGCCAGACTGGAAATAAAGGTGTTGCATAGCATGTTTGTGTTCTAAGGGCTAGCACAGTGAATTTTTCTCCCAGCACTGTTAAATATATACATTTACTACATCAGTGCTGCATCTTTGGAATACTTACCAAAAAAGCAAAAAATGAAAATTGTTTGCAAAAAACAACTTTCCTCACTCTATTCCAAACAGCCTACTTAAAGATAGAACATAATTGCTCATATTTAAAATCCTTTAAGATAATTATATAATTTAAAAGTATTATTAAATAGACTGATATAAAGATATTTTATTGATTGGAAAAATTAGGAGGGAAAAGTATTTGACAGAAAATAAAGGAACTCCAAAAATGTCAATATCATCCAGCATCTACCTGTTTTCACCTGACAATTTACATGTATAAATGGAGTTTTGTCATTTTTTTGACAGCAAAAAGTCCAGAAGATATCCCTAATATCTTCTTACTAATCCCATTCAGTCATACGTTATCTAGTCCTTGGTTCTGATTTCCAAATAGAAAACTACATTTGAAACACATGCTCAACAGGCCACTTATACTGAGTAAAGTACACGGGTCGTTGAGCCTTTATAAAGCCTTTCTATAAAATATAAAATAATACGCATTTATCTTTGTCAACCTATCAAGTATAGAACTACCACCAAATGCCATAAGTTCATTTACTGTTGAAGCATTTTAGAAATTTTTTGTTTTATTAGAACTTTTGAGCTTGGAATCCTCTATGTCAGGACGCTTTGTAAACTTTAAATCTTTATACAAACCCTGGGATAAAGAGGCCAAGTGGATTCAAATGGACAAGGATAAAAACTCAGACTTACTGGTGGCACTACATTTGGCAAGTCACTTAACCTTTCTGAGCCTTAATTTTCCTTATAAAATTAGGATGATAATAGCTACCATTTAGGAGTAAAATTATGAAAAGTACATGACATAGAGTAGGTGCTCAGTAAGTTGTAATCTTACTACTTTAAATCACTATTTGTAATCTTTTTAAAAATCATGATCATAGCCCTAATTTTATATATGATGCTATATACTAATAATCATTCGACTTGTTTAAATAGGTAGGGGGAATACATCTACTGTAAACTTTCTTAGGTAAAGGTATTCCTTCTTGGAAATCTATGGCTAATTTGACACATAAATGCACATGAACTTATATACACAAAATTACACATATATCAATGGAAATTTTTGGTGTAACTAAAGTTCTGAAATGATATAAGAAATATAATTGACCTCAGAGGAAAAAATAGCCATATACTTTGTTTTCCAGAATCCCCACATACCTGTTTGACGTCCCATAAAAGAAACATACGATGGAAATCTGGAAAGTGGAAGCTCTGCTTATATACCACAACTAAGAATTTTATACCAAAACATATCTCGTGCCCTTAACATGCATATCAAACCAAAAGCAGGGAATTATCTAGAACATGCCAAAGCCCACCATTAATTCTGCATTAGTAATGCAAAGCAACAATCAGTACTAATGTTTAAGAAGGGCTTTTTGAACTCAATTAATTTTTAAAATTGTTGCTGTGTATCCTTATTTTCATTTCAATTTTTAGTTCTACTTGTATTCAAAATAGTCAGACAGTACTATGCTTTGCCTAATATCCTTCCTTTAAATGGAAACCGTAAGATTTTCTACCTCTTAATGTTTTTAAATGCTTCCCTTTCCCAACGGACCTATGTTTTAATTTAAAAAAAATACTGGTACTAAGTATATAAACCTTACCCGGTGCAACCTGTAAACTAAATATATGTTTCCAAAAAAAAGAAAACTATAGCAATTAAAAAAAAAAAAGAAACCGAAACTGTAGGCATTTAACTGCATTCTCATAATTCTGACAGTCAACTCTGAAATACTGATGCACAATGAAATAAAAATACACAGTGTGCTTACATAGAAAAAATTCAAAAATTCAAGTCATTTAATAATTTTTAATAAAAAGCTAAATCATTTATAAAACTTTGCTCTGAACACAAACATATGAATCGCACTAAAGGTTTATATTTGGAAAGAAAATTGCTCATCTGACAGCCTGCTTTAAATAATTTTAGTATGATTCTTAGCAGTAGGAAAATACAAACCAATTTACAATAGCACGAAGTTATAACAGCACAGTTTCTATAAGGCAAAATATAGTGTTATATATTAGATAACTAAATCAAAATACGTATTTGTTTATTAGCAGCTATAAAGAAGCAAGCTTTTAAAAGCTGATTTCTTTTGAAAATTGCCTGCTGTCAGTATCACCGCCTACTGTCAGTATCACCTCTAAGGTCTGAGTTAAGATGATTAGAACTCACAGTCTCTATTCCCACCAAACATTGTTCTAATTGACTCTGGGAGTGACTATACAAAATATGATCTGTTATTTACAGACCTGCATTTATGGCAGTAAAACACAATAGTAATTGCGTTTAAAAATATATTGCTTGAAAAAAAATATTACTTGTTTTTTCTGATGTTCAGCTTAAAGGCCCTAATCACCTTCTAGCTTCTTTCTTAATAAGACAAATTGGTTTGGACCAGCGATCATTCAAATGATTTAACAAATTTAAAAAATCGAACAGCCTGAAGTAAGTACCTTGGGAGGGTTAAGAAAAGGTAGGAAGGTAGGGTTCTCTCCTCTATCCTCTCTATCAACTAAATTTTTCCAAGACGGAGAGGGAACATGTCTGTCTTACCATCTACTGTAACCATAAAAATTCACCAAAATCTTGTAGCCTTTTCTAGTGGCATGGTTTCCTATTACTGTCATTTTGGTCCTTTTGCGTTTTATAGAGGAAATCCTCTCTGGTCCTAAAGACTGTAATGCCCACTCTCATTCATGAGCAATGCCCTTATTTTAGAGACTGGTGCAAATTAAATCAGTGACAAAGGTGTAATACTGACCCAAACCCACCAGAATTTTCATGGAAAGAGGATAATCACATTCCAAGCTACTTTTGTGGGCTTTCATGGGAAATTCCTTTTAACAAAAAGTGATATAAAAATGATACTCACACAGCAAGGATAAGAACAGCAACTAAAGGTTTGAAAAGCCCACCAGGAGAGAAAATTCAACCCACTTATAATAAATCAACTGCTATATATTTCTCTAGGTTTAGTACCCCCCAAAAAAATATGAATCCATTTTTCTGTTCAGATTCTTTTTAAACCTACAGATGAAAACTACCCTACTGTTTCCAAGTGCTTTTTCATTCTAATGGTAAAAATAGCTACCAAAAAGATGGGATTTCACTGTGCCTCTCTTACCAAGGACACACTATTGCAAAGTATAAAATATTTACACATCCTTTTTAAAGTCACTAATTGCTAACTTGCATTTGTTAAGCCTGAACTATTTTCATAATGTCATTAGCTAGATTAACAATATTCCCTCAATGGTAAAACCTCAAATATCAAAATATCATCAAAGAATTCCACTGTTAAATAGATTTTATGCACAGGGCACTTTGAAAGCAATATAGTTCTCACAATGAATATCAGCAAACTGAGTTTGTTTGGCAAACTATTAACCTGCCCAGTTGCAAACTCTTACTTCTTAAAAGCGTGATATAGATTATTCATATTCTCAGTAAAATGTAACAGAGAAAGAGGCTTTTGACAGACTAATCAAATTGACTTATAATAATCCCTCTATTGGAGAGGATGAGAAAATTATGATAAAAGATTTTAAAACAAAGTTCTGATATTAAATGGTATATTCCACTTGTATTAATTGCTCTAAACAGTAACTTTAAAAAGAAATGAATTTACATCCTCCATCTAATATCGCATAACTGTCAAAGTATTACTCTATTTTGTAGCTCACATTTTTAACATACCTGATTTTTAAATATTTGTTCAAAAAATGTAACTAAAACTTATTCTCTTAATGGGCTTATTTTATTTATTCTTCTGGAAAAGAATGGCTCATGCTGACACTTTAGAAAGACAGTTATTTTGACAAATATAATACTCATAAAAATCTCACCAAATATATTTTTACTTGAGGTGGTGGTAATACTTGTAAAACCAGTTCTCTAATACGTTAATTTCTTCTCTTGCCTAGACTCATATAGCCATTGTCTTAACTCCTTCACCTTCATTTATTCACAACACATTTATCATGCCTGGATGTTGAAGATGTGCTTTTGAAATTTTGCACAATTGCAATGAAACTTAAAAGGTGTCGATGCAGAAGTAGAATTCTTTATAATATTTTAAAAGGCTCCGTGATAATCTAAATTGCCAACTCTTAATATTGACCACTCTTTACCTTTTAATTCTTAACTCAGTCAACTACTAATAGACTTTAATCTACTTTTAAGAATAAAATGATTACGTCACTATTTTTGATTACCCTAAATCATAATTATTAATAGTCAGGTATTCCTTTCTTCTCATAATATACCTTATCAGCTAGCTGCAGCTCTTTTTCTAAATTGAGAGAAAACACTGATTATTAATTATAGCATTGTGTATCACTCATGTACCTGATCTTTCTGACTATATGTCATTCTGAATAGGTTAACGTAGGTAATGGTTTTCAATACAATTTCAAAGGTATGCACTCTAAAATTTAAAATCTGAAGAGTGCTATGACATGATGGTATTTTAACCATTCTCTAAGTTTAAAGACAAATCTTCCTTCATAATTAGTAATGTTTGTAACTCAGTTTTTATTACTCAAGAGCAGGAAGAAATTCGGAAAATTGGAAATATGAGACAAAACTTTTAAGTAAGTTAAGTTTTAAAAAAATGTGGACTTGTTGAATGATGTCGCTTACTGCCCACAAACATTAGATATCTTTCTCTCCTGGTGAGAACCAGGAAACCACACACATCCTTGCTCACTACAAATCAGTAAATCTGAAAAGGAGTAAAGAAACTGAATAGAAAATCTCTTTATAGAATAAAAAATGCATGGCATGTTATTAAGGAGAACTGTAAGCCCTATTCTATTCATGGTAATTACAGGATCAGATCAGGTTAATGTGGGGACCTAGGTCAATAAGAGTACTGTAGGTTCACTACCTTAATCTCCTTCAGTCCTATCGTCTGCGGTGCCGGCTGCTCTACTTGACTCACCAAATCACTATAGGTAACACGAATGTCATGGGAATTGGGGGCAGAGTAGAGATTTATATATTCAGTCAGTCTCAAGTTTTAGATGAGGAAAAAAACCCTAATTTCTCAGAATAATTTGACAAGTTTTTTTCTCTCAACCCAAATAACAAAGGCCAAATTTCATCTCTAGGTAATGCCATTTTTAGTCCCCTTTTCACAATGAAATCTGTTACCTTATTAAATATTTCACCCACCCATCATTCACAGAAGGTATTACACAATCTTGATAAACATAAATGAGAACGAAAATCAATTCGAATTTGGCCTCACGTGCCTTAAGATAATCCCTTTCATTTTCCTATAATTTTCTCTAAAATTTCTGTGGAGGATGAATAACTAAAAATTCAAAACTGGTTACCTCATGCCCAGAGATAATTTGGGTTGTTGTCTTTGAAAAGTGTTTCCCAGATTGTATTTCTCCCCTAATATTTTGAAATTTTCTGCCAATAAAGGATTCAAAGTTCTTGCTTGTAATTAGAGTATTTTAAATTGTGCTGGGTGAGGGTTATGAATGATTATTATTCTTTTTTTTTTTTTCAAAGGTTTGTTTGGGGTTAGTACCAAGAACATCTTACTCTTGGAAAAATTAAAAGACTATGCCAAATGTACAATTCTTTAAACACTTGTCTCATTGTATGGTGATCCATGTAATGTGTATTAAAAATGGGAGACACTCAACTTCTGAAAATGCAATTAATCCTTTCAGTTTAATGCCTATGAATGAAATATACATTGCATCGTTCACCCACCCCAGGCCAATGGTCCTTTAGTGATGTTTTTTCTTCTTCGGGGTTTTGGTAACTGCTTTTGCCACTGTTTGCTTCTTAAATTACAAGTCACTATAAAATAGTTTACATTCATAGCCTATACATACTAGACTCTGGAAGTAGCCCACATGAAGAGACCCTGAAAAGTAAAGCAAAGAGAATATGTGCATATGTGGTTGTATCACTCCTGAACCCTAGCTTTCAGATATTTCATACTCTGCCTCTCTTGCCTCTCAAATAAGTAGAGTATTGGCGAACAAAACAGACAAGAATCACAATCAATGAGGAATTGCCAAAATACCCCCGGAGGCTAATAAGGTGTTGTCATCATGGAATAGCCTATTCCGGATCCTGGCCGTTTATAATTTCACTTTTTAATCACTTAGCTTTTCTATAGATTGCTAGGCATTTATATCTAATATGTGTATCTAAATAGACTTGGCACTTGGCTTCTCTCTGCTAGTATGCAAGCACCTTGAAGGTAGGAACTGTGTCTTCTATTTTCCTTTAAAGTTATCATGGACTTATTAACTTGAATCAAAATTATCACTCACTATATATTTCCCCCCAAATTTAAACAGATGATTATTCTTATTCATTTTAAGTATTTATCACTCAAAGTGAATAATATATCTTATGAGCACAAAACAGTACGTTGAAAGCATAAAAGTTTTTTCTATGAAAGTTAAATTTGAAAAACTACTTAGCAGCATTGGACATTTGATATAACAAAGAAAAAGATGTATTTTAAAGCCGAGGTCATCCTAAAAAAATGTTTTTAATGGTTAAAAGAAAACCAAACCTACCAAATATGTTATAACTTGAATGATGTGAACTGTGGTAAACGCCAGCATGCAATATGGCAAAAACGAATCAATCAGTTCAGCTTAGTTCAGCCTCTGCAACTGGCCATCTGGCACAAAATCAACCGAATGTATCCCTGCATATTCATCTTCATTTTCACAAATACTCAAGAGAATGTCATTCTAGGGCAAAATAAAATTAAATCACCATAATTTTTAAGACATCTCTCCTTTCATACCCTCTTGAGAATACTGTGCTTATATGAGAATACTTATTGCTATAGGGTTGTATAATTCTTATTTGAATGTATTCTCTCTTTTCTAAAGATTGAAACCTCTTCTAGAGATTGAAAATAAAACATTTAATTATAAAACTTTTTTATTTTTCAAAGACTATTCTTTTGGGACAGAGAAGCTTCTATAAATAGGTCAGTTTACTTTTAGTCAAGTCAATAGTAGATCGAATGACCAAAGCCACTTTCATAGAATTTAATAATTTTGTAATTGCACTAATCTTGAATGAAGTTGGCCTAACATATGATTAGTTATTGTTCAACATGATCAAAACAATACAACAGTAGTTCATGTTTCAATTCCTATTTACATGAAATCAGAAACTAAAATTTTGTTTGGTCAAACAAAAGTTTTACATAATATTCATACTATTATATAAAATCAGCCAAACACTTCTTCAAATACTAAAGACATAAGGCTAGATGATATGACATTATTTTGTAATAGTGTAGAAACTCTATTAAATTTTTTTTCAAGTGGAAGCAAAAGCATAGTTTGTACTTAGACTCCTTGGGTCATTTTGAATTAAAATAGAAGAGTAGACTCATATCCTATTTTTAAGATTAATACTGAATAAAGGACTGAATCAAGTTTATTGTTGATTTTATCCATTTACTTTTGTCCTAGATCTGAACCACTACATTTTAAGCTTTGACTCTTTAAAGTAAATGAATTTTAATTGACACATAGAAACATACTAAAAAAATCAGCGTTTCCCAAATTATGCTTGTAAGTATAACAAGACCTATATAAATCATTTAGTTAAATAGTAATACTTAATTTCCACTCACTATGATCTTGCTAACTAATTTAATTTTGTTAAGTTGCAAATAATAGTCTATTCTGTATTTGAGAAAAGAAGCTTATCAGCAAATAATTTCTAAGCTCAATGTCCTGTTCTAAAATGTTTCTTTTGAGAATTATAGACAGATCTACATCAAAGTATTTTTTTTCATTTTTTATTCTGCAAGCTTTTCTGTCTTAAAGTTACATTGTACCTCTAGCAATGTTTCTTGAAACACTTTCAGCCCAGAGCCAGCTTATGGCTTAGGATCATTTCTACAGACCTCGGTTTGCCTTTTTGTGAGTGTGTAGCCTTCAGAGATGTTACCGTTTTCTGTTTTGTAAATTGACTCATAGTTTGAAAGCATTCTTTTGTCATTAAACGCACATGAAAAGGGTGACTCTCTCCAGGCAGAATGCACCATCAAATTGAATGGACAAAAACTTGGAACAATCATCAGTATTGAGAATCCGGACGCATCATCTTCAATCTCCTCAAGTTGGAAAATACCAGAGGCAGGTTTACTGTGGCTCATCTTTCTGTTGCATCAACGATTTAGAAATGTTGCCAAGTACACGCAAATCTAAAATAAAATGAGCTTGGCTATAAACGATTTTTGTATTTATTTATCTACTTTGTGAATCACTGGACCCATATTCTTGGAATCTTTTTAAGGCTTTGGAACTTTTTGTTCACAAATCCTACAGCTTCTAACTTTTGAACATTAAGTTTTTATCCTAGCAAAATCAGCAGCTATTGATGAATAGCTTATATTCGTGTATTTTTGTATTTCTTCTAAATAACATACATGATCCCACTGGATCCTTATAATAAGGTGCAAAAGAATCTAAGTGCCTTCGTCCTCATTTAAAAAGCAAAGAAATAGAGTCACAGAAAGTTATACAACTTGCACAAGTTTCCCTTCTAGTTAGTGGGGGAGGTACATTTACAACCAACATACCTAGACTGTTAGAATTTCTGTTGTACCACAATCTTTACCCCTTGTAATAGGCCAAGCCCAGAAAAGAGCTTGTCAAACTCCAGTAACCTTGGTTATCCATCCACCTGCTTCTTCTGAAAATCTCTGAGCTGGCTACAAAATGAATGAGCTGATGTCACCCAGAACCCCCTTCATTCCGCCACAACCACTGCCTGCCTTTTATAACTACAATTTTGAAAAAGAAGTTAAACATACAACCTCCTTTCTACAGTCCAGTCACTCCTCAAGAGTCCTCAATCTGGCATCAGTCTTCTCAGCACTGTAAACCCGTAAACATACCTTTTCCTTGCACATTTATTCCCCTACCGGACGGAGTTCTTCAAGATAAAGGACCCCACCCTCTTTTTTTCTTTTTTAAGAGATTTTGCATTATGTGTTTTAGTTTTTTATACTTTTTTTTACAATTAATTTATTTATTTTTGGCTGCATTGGGTCTTTGTTGCTGTGTGTGGACTTTCTCTAGTTGTGGGGAGCGGAGGCTACTCTGCATTGTGGTGCACGGGCTTCTCATTGCGGTGGCTTCTCTTGTTGCAGAGCACGGGCTCTAGAGCGCAGCCTCAGTAGTTGTGGCGCACGGGCTTAGTTGCTCCGCAGCATGTGGGATCTTCCCGGACCAGGGCTCGAACCCGTGTCCCCTGCATTGGCGGGCAGATTCTTAACCACTGCGCCACCAGGGAAGTCCCTCCCATCCTCTTAACTGTTGTGTTCACCACACTTAGAATACTGCCTAACACCTCACACACCTCAAAAAATATGTGTTGAATAAAGGAATGAATCAAAGAATTATAATGAGAGTTAAAAAGCACTGTTTTAAGAAAGGAACAGCCTTTGATTGGTAAGATATCTCAAAAAGCTGTTTGAGGTAAAAAGGGAGAGCTGAAGACATGGATTAGAAAACAAGAGCCCAGCCAGCAAGATCAGAGAACAGCTAAATTGTTCTGTACAAGATGAAGAAGAATTTGGCTTTTGTAAGAGAGTTAATGAAGAACAAATAGAGAAAAGGAGCACATAAGGATGGTTAAGAGAATCACTGAAATGGACCAGTTAGAGACCCCTGGTGGTGGTAGGTTCCATTTGAAGCTGTTCACACTGCTGGAAAATAAAACCCTCCATATCTCCTATCCATACGCTCCCACCCATTGTTTAAGTAAAATTTTCCACACTCACAATTATTATATGTAAGGCTCTTTGAAAACTGTGAAAGGACTTGAGTTTCATGTATGGGCTGACTTGATGCAGATAAAGAATAATAGTCACAAGAGCTGGGGAGTCAGTATTCATGAGAGCAAAAGCCTACCAGAAATGTGACAAAATTCTGAGGAGAGCTTTGAATTTCTAGAAAAAAACAGTAATGTAGGCTCAAGCCAATCATACATAGATCTTAAGGAGGTAAGACACCAAGAAGACATTCCAATTTTGTAATAAAGAAATCAGTGAAACCAGGCAATATGAAGGGAAAAAGAGAAACTGAATTCATTTATTCATACAAACGTTCATTTATTCACTCTGTTAACCATCATTAAGCACCAATATATCTCAGTTGCTAGAACTATAGCTACAAAACAGACATGGCTCACCCCTTATAAAGCGTACAGTGTAGGGGAAATATAGATAAGCTGACAGATGCTATAATAGATGAAAGTATAGAATATTATGGAAGAATGTAGGAGTAGCACCTAAACCTGACTCAAGCCATTAGGAAAGACTTTTAGTGAATAATGTCTAAGCTGAAAACTAAGAGCTCAAGTTGAGTGATTGGTAAGAATATTCCAGGCATAAGAAACAGCACACATGAAGCCCCAGAAATGAGAGGGAGCCTGGCATATTGAGTATCTGGAAGTAGTGCTGGAAGGCTGGAATGTAGAGAGAAAGCTCACATTGGTGAGAGATGAGATGGGGTGGTAAGTAAGGGACAAATCATGAAGGATGTGTAAGCCACGTTAAGAGGCTTGTGCTTTATTCTGAAGGTAATGTGCAGTCCCTAAAGAGTGTTAAGTGCAAGTGTGACATGGCTAGACCTTTGAGAAAGACCACTCTGGCCGCAGTGTAAAGATGGGATTAGAGAAGGCAGCCTGGGGGGTAGAGAAAAGAGGTGGATTAATTAGTATTCCCAGCGAGAGAATGACGATTGAAGTAGGGAAGGAATCATGGGCATACAGACAATCTGAATGACTTGGAGATTGAATGACTTGGAGATATTTAGAGAGTGACTAGCTGAATATGTACATGGGAAGGGAGAGAGATATCTAGGAAGACACACAGGGTTGGACAACTGGGTGCTGCAACTCACTGCTATAAATCACAGGCAAAGAGGCACACTGGGAGGAAAAACTAACAGCTTTTTTGGAGACATGGAGATATTTATATGAGAAACTCAAGTGGATGTCTCCAGAAGATAGTTGGGCACCAAGGGAAGCTCAAAAGAGAGAACTAGGATATAGATTTGAGATTTGCAATCAAATAGGCTGGTACCTCAAGACCAAAGAGTGAATGAGATCATCCAGGGAACATGTGACAGTGAGCAGAAGACAAGACTTTAAACTGAACTTTGAGGAAAACCAGCTCTTGAGGGAAAGGCAGAGAAAGAGGAGGCTGCAAACCAGTCTGAGAGAAGAATCCAAAGGGATTGGGGGATATCGGGAGAGAAAATTGTCCAAAGATCCAAGGGAAAAGCTTTTTAAGAACGAAGAAGTGATCTACAATACCAAATGCCACCAGGAGATTCATAAGATGAATCCTGAAGGGTATCCACAATTTTTCTATAAAGGCATTTCTGACCTTTCTTAAGGAGTTTCAGAGGCAGGATTAGTTAAACTGGAAACCAATCTGGCACGTTAAGGACTGAAATGAAGACAAACATGTAAAAAATAGCAGGAGTATATAAAACATAAAATATGTTTAACTATGATAAGGACACATAAGCTAGGGGGGATGTGAGGATTTGTAATATACGAGAGATCTGAGGCTATTTAAATGCTGATAGGAAGGAATCAGTAGAGAAAGAAGAGGGAAGATAGAGATGGTCAACAGTACAAAGAATGGGCTTCCCTGGTGGCGCAGTGGTTGGGAGTCCGCCTGCCGATGCAGGGGACAAGGGTTCGTGCCCCGGTCCGGGAAGATCCCACGTGCCGCGGAGCAGCTGGGCCTGTGAGCCACGGCCGCTGAGCCTGCGCATCCAGATCCTGTGCTCCGCAACAGTGAGAGGCCCGCGTACTACAAAAAAAAAAAAAAAGTACAAAGAATGTCCTATTTAAGTCAGGAAAGGACACAAGAACTGGTCTAGGAAAAGAGGAGACTTCATATAGCAACAGGAAAAGGGAACAGGAGAGATGAGAGTATTCCTGCCCAATAACTTCCAATCTTTCTGTGGAATATTAACCAGGGGTCATCTGCTGATGAGAGGGATGACAAATAAGAGAGAAAACGGAAATTCAGGGGTTCAAAGTTTTAAAACAATGCTGAAGTTTGAAGTAACATTTGTGGAGAATGAGAGTAAGAAGTGGTTGGAGAAAGACAGTAGCACTAGAGAGTAGTGTTGAGAGCACAGGTGAGGTGGAGACCATACATGTGTGTTACTCTACCTAATTCATTTTCTCCAGTGGCGTGAAAGAGCTTAGGAGTAGGTATCAAAAAGGCAGATGCCCAAATTAATTCAGGCGTGTTATTTGCCATGTGGATGCAGTGGAAGAAAAATAGAACCAACACGTTCAGGATTTTGGCTAGAAAAATAAGGTGATGAGCAGTGATGTCTCAGCAGAACCAGACATACAAGCACCTGGCTTAAAGGAGAGCAGGAGAGGCTGATGCCAGATACCCCTGATGCCACACACGCTGCTTACTTGGAAACAACTCTAAAATTGCAAGGACATTCATTTATTTTTGAACGATAACAACAACAAGAAAAAACAATTACCTTTTAGGATACATTACCTAAATAAACAGCTTCTCTATGACTATGTAAAATTTAGTTCTACATGTTTAGAAAGTAGACAATAAAGAAAATCCAGTTATCAATCTTCTCTTAGCCCATGGAACCAGTCAATCAAATGTACTTCCTTAGGCCTCTAAGAGTACCACCTGCTTAGGACCGTTCTACATGAAATAACAAAAAACTGGGCTCTGGCTCTGTTATGCAAACAAAATTGCATTTTCCAAACACTTATAGACATCACTAATGATGCCAGTTATCAGTGAAGACCTTGAGGATAATTATAATTGCTGGATTACATAATTCCAATTTTATTTATTCATTAATTGAACAAATGCATTGTGCCTTGTTGCTGGGGATACAAAGATGAAAATCACAGCTCCTGCTCTCAAAGAGCTCACAGAAGAGACAAAAACCAAAAACCCTAATAATTCTAACAAGTGCAATAATGCTATGAATGAGGTATGAAGAGGACAAAGGAGGATAGCCTGACTCTGTCTCAATAGAATCAAGGAAGGTTCTCACTGTGGCTTTAAATGTACCGTACAGTTAATCTTACTTATTTTTAGTTATGCACATGGATATGGCGACATTACCAGGGTTAGTTGAGATCGTATTCTGAAACTTTTAAAACAGTAAATACTGACAATTCTAGACCCATAGTTCCAATATCATAATATTCTATTTTTTATATGTCTGTGAAACCATAAATCTATCACCAGAGCTTAACTCGAAATGGGTTTGTAAAAGCTTAACATCGTATTCAAAAATCAGGATTAATCTTTCTCTGTTACATTATTGTTTGATTACAGTCCGCCATCTGGTATTTTTGAGTTATAGTTGATCATGGCATTGCTGGAAGCAGCAGAATTCACAGCAGATCTACCCTTGCAGAACCCTATATTCTAAAATTGCAAGGTGCTGTACACACGAACAGTGCAAATGACAGAACTAAGAACAATTAAATGAGGGCTTTTTGCAATCTTTATTTGAAAGCTGATGTTCTAATGCTGTAGGTCAAGGAAGGCACTAAATATACAATTCTCTGTCCATTGTTATTCAGTGTTTTTAAGCTCCTCTATAACCAGTTTATTAAAAAGTACAAGAGAGATATGAGATGAGCTGGTAGAGCAAATATTATATTAGAAAACATTTATTAAATACAGCATGTTATCAAGATAGTCGAAAATACATTAAGTCAAATTCTCTCGAGTGCTTAAGAACTTGCAGAAAATGTGACATTTGATGTAGTACGTTAACTCTTTCATGGTAACGTTGAGCTCTTTCTTCGGTCCTTGTGCATTAGTGAATACACCTCGTAAAACTGGCTTCATTCTGAGACCTAAATCCTCTCACCCATTAGTAGATGATGCTACTATTCTGACAGTGATTTGTGATTCCTGAAAAATATTTAACTAGCCTGGTCCCTTGAAGATTTCACATTTTCTCTTCCTATAACTAAGCTTCTAACATTGATTTTTTTAAAAAAAGTATGCAGTTGTATAAATTTGTACATAAATACATTCATAATCTTCAACCCGAGCTGGGTTCTCAACCCTTCCTGGTAATAGTTCCATCTGTGTAGTCAACTTTCTCGACCATTTGTCATAATAACTATTTTTTATTATATATAATTGACATACAATAAATTGTACACATTTAAAGTGTACAATTTCAAAACTTTTGACATATGTAAACACACGTGAAACCATCAAGACAATCAAGATAATGGACATATTCAGCACCCTCAGAGCTTTCCTTGTGCCTCTTGGTAATCTCTCTCTCCTTTCCCCTTCATCCCCAGGGCAACCACTGACCTGATTTACTTCATTAGAAATTACATTTTCAAATTTTATAAAAAGAGACTCATACAGTATATATACTTTTTTTTCTTTATTGGAGTATAATTGCTTTACAATGGTGTGTTAGTTTCTGCTTTATAACAAAGTGAATCAGTTATACATATACATATGTTCCCATCTCTCTTCCCTCTTGCGTCTCCCTCCCTCCCACCCTCCCTATCCCACCTCTAGGTGGTCACAAAGCACCGGGCTGATCTCCCTGTGTCTGACTTCTGTCACTCTACATAACTATTATAAAATTCAATTTTGCTGTCTGTGTATCAATGGCTCATTCTTTTTTATTGCTGAAGAGTATTTCATTTGTGAATAAACCACAATTTATTCATCTCTTAACCTATTGCTGGACATCTGAATTCTCTTCATTCTCAGCTATTGCAAATATAGCTGCTATGAATATTCATGTATAAGTCTTTGTATAGACATATGCTTTCATTCTTTTGCATAAATACCTAGGAGTGGAATGTCTAGATCATATGGTAAGTGTATATTTAGCTTTTTAAGAAACTGTCAAACTGTTTTCCAAAGTAGTTGTATCATTTCAACTTCCCACCAACTTTCTTTTGATTAGTGTTAGCATAGTATAGCTTTTTCTATCATTATTTTTAACCTATTTGTGTCTATATATTTAAAGTGGGTTTCTTGTAGACAACATATAGTTGGGTCTTCCTTTTTTTATCCATTCTGAGAATCTCTGCCTTTTAGTTGAGAGTGCTTAAACAATTTACATCTGGTGTGTTTATTGATATGGTTCTGTTAAAATCTACCATCTTGCTATAGGTTTTATATCTGTCTCACCTGTTCCTTGTTCATCTTTGCTCTTTTTCTGCATTATTTTGGATTAACAGTATTTTTTCTGATTACACTTGTTTCTCTTTGTCGGCTTATGAGCTTATTAGCTACAACTCATTGTGTGTGTGTGCACATGTGCGTGTGTATGTGTGTAGCAATTGCTTTGGGTTTATAGTATATATATTTAACTAATGACAGTCTACCTTCAATTAATATTATAAAACTTCACATATGGTATAAGAAACTTAGGAAAATATAGTACTTGCATTTCTGCCCTCACAACTATTGTGCTATTATTTCAAATATTAGACTCCTAAATATGTTATAAACCTAACACTATTTTGTCTTACTTTTGCTTTCAATAGTCAATTATCTTTAAACATTTATATTAATTCACATATTTCCCATTTTTGGTGCTCTTCCTTCATCTGTGTAAATCCAGATTTCCCTGTGGTATGATCTGTCTTCAAACTGAAGAACTTATAACATTTCTTGTCATGCAGGTCTGCTGATTATTAATGCTTTCAGCTTTTGTTTGCCTAAAAAGGGTTTATTTCACCTTAATTCTGAAAGATATTTTCAGTGACCGTTTTTCTTTCTTTCAATATTTTAAATATTCTGCTCTCCTGATCTGCAGTGGATGCTCTGCTGGATTGTTTCCAATGAGAAGTCTGTTGCCATTCTTACCTTTGTTCCTCTGTACTTAATACGTCCTTTTTCTCTGAGTCCTTAAAGATTTTTCTTTAACACTGGTTTTAAGGAATTTAATTATAATGTGCTTTGATGAAGTTTTCTCTAAGTGTCATGCTTGGGTTTGTATTTTTCCTCAAATTTTGAAAAATTTCAGCCATTATTTCTTCAAATGTTTTTCTGACCCTCTCTTCAGGAATTCCAATTTCACGTATATTAGGCATCTTTATATTGTTCTACTACGATACTATATTGTTCTATATACGATTTATTTTTCAGTCATTTTTCTTCCTGTGTATCATCTTGGATAGTTTATTTTGCTTTGTCTTCAAGTTCATTACTCTTTTCTTCTACAGGTTCTAACCTGTTATTAATAACTTCCAGTATATTTACTTCCAGTATATTTTTCATTTCAGACAGTATTTTTTTGAGCTCTGGAAGTCCAATTTGAGTCTTTTTAAATATCTTTTGTGTCTCCACTTACCATATTCAATCCTTCCCCTACCTTCTTGAACATACGGAATATAGTTAGAATAATTGTTTTAATGTCTTTGTCTAGTGAATCTATCATCTGTGTCATTTCTGGATCTGTTTCTATTAATTGACTTTTTCCTTTCATTATGTGTCATATTTTCCTGCCTCTTTGCATGTCTGACAATTTTTATTGGATGCCAGACATTGTAAATTTTATGTTGTTGGGTATCAGATATTTTGTATTCCTATAATATAAATATCCCTGGGTGCTGGATATTTTTGTATATTGCTAAATAGTCTTGAAATTTTTTCTAAGCCATAGTCAGGTTAGTGGGAAATAATCTGATCCTTTTGAAGTTTTATTTTGTAGGCTAGACCAAAGCAGTCTTATTCTAGGGAAAATTTTTCCTCACTACAATAGCAGTACACTTTTGAGTACTCTACCTGGTGCTTTATCAATTACAAGTCTTTCCACTAAGACCAGTGGGAAGAGATACTTTTCCTGATCCTGGATGAATTACAGTTATTGTTTTCTCCATTACTTTTAAGTGATTCTTCCCTCAGCCTTGGATTTTTCCCTCACATGCATGTGACGATCAGTGAGTACTAAACTGAAGAACTGAAGGGACTCTGAAGATCTCCAGAGCTGCTGCTTCTCTTTCCCTTTCTCTCTCCCCCGCCCCCCCCCTCTCTGTTCCTCTGGTACTCTGCTCTGAAAACTGTAGTTACTTTGGCTTTGCTGAAGTCCCAGTTTTGTTTCCTCAATTCAAAGACTTTGTTAAGCTCCATATGGATTCTCCTTTCCTGTATATGGCTGGAAACTCCCCAGGCAGCCAGCTGGAGCAATCATAGGGATCACCTCATTTTTTTTCCCCTCTCTTGAAGAAGGAATTACTGCCCTTCCTCTCTTCATGTCCCCAGTGTCTGAAAACTATATATTTTATATTGTCCCAGTTTTTAACTTTTTAAAGCAGGAGGTTAAATCCAGTCCCTATTACCTCATCTTAACCAGCATCAGAAGTCCACAATAAATGTATTAAATCTTTAGCGTTTTCTTCAAGTTTCCTACCCCACCTTCTTCCTCTCCATGCCTCTTTCAGAAAAACCCTACTCAAAGTCTTGTGTATATTTTGTGAACTTCCTGTCTCTGCATTCTGTAATTTGTCTACATCCATAACCACTTCTTAATTCCTTCCCTCCCTCCCCCTAAACCAAACTTCTCAGCTCCATTAGGTTGTCAATTTCCAGTTACCACTCTTCACTTTGTATCTTCAGTATCTCCCTCTATCCTCCCTCTTTTCGCCTGGCTATTTTTTCTCACATCTAGCTCCTCTTCTTTAAATGATGTTAATTCTCCAGAGTTATGTCTTTAGTCATCTTTTTTTCTAACCCTATAGAATCCTCTTGACGCCATTAGATTTCTCACGCTGCTGTAACAGTATACCACAGATTGTGTGGCTTAATCAACAGGAATTTATTTTCTTAGAGGCTGGAAGTTCAAGATCAAAGTAGGGTCGATTTCTGGTGAGGTGTTGCTTCCTGGCTTGTAGACAGCTGCCTTCTCACTGTGTCCTCACATGGCCTTCCCTCTGCTCATGCACTCCTGGTATCTCTTCTTACTCTTATAAGGACACCAGTCCTATGGGATTAGGGCTTCATCTTTATGACATCATTTAACCTAATTACCCCCTTAAAGCCCTATCTCCAAATACAGTCACATTCGATATTAGGGCTTCAACATGTGATTTTTGCAGGAACATGTTTCATTCCATAACACTGACTTACTTCATCTTATCCATTACTTCAACTGCTGACTGGTACCAAATTCAAGTCTCTTCCCCAGGGTCTCTCCTGAGCACCAATACACCTGCCTAAATCCCTACAGGACATTCCTATTTGGATATTATACCTTCACTCTACTCACTGTGTTTAAAATTAAACCTCATTGTCTATCCCCTCCACATCAGGTTTCCTGAGTTCACTTTCAGTAAATAACACCACCTTTCATCCAATCCATCTACTAGAAAATGTGGGAGTCATTCTTTACCTTCATGCCTCTCATTTGCCCATTTCATCCAATTGTCTGCCCAGTTTTGTCAAGTTTTTCTCCTTAATATCTTTGAATTATGTTTCTTTCTCTTTATTTCCACTGCCATCACCTTAGTTCAAAAACTTATACAATCTGGTTAGGTTGCAATATATTTTGCCCCTGGCTCACATCTTTCTAGCCACGTTCCACTCTACTGTCATGATAATACCTTTAAAAGACAAACCTGAAAATATCATCTGCATGTTAACACTCTTCAAAGATTTTAGACTAACATTGATGTCAGGATAAACACGAAGCCCTGAACGTGACCTATAACGCTCTTCCATAACCTAGTTACCAGATACCTGTCTAGCTTTTCTCTGCACCTCCTCTCTTTCCAAACTCTCTAACACCTCTATCTTATACTCTGTAATAAATTATTTGTAATTTGTCATATGCAGCTTGTTATAGGAAGTCTTCACGATGTTGTCCATGTTACTCTCTCTGGAGTGTTCTTCTCTTGGCTAATTGCTTTGTTCCTCAAAACTCAATACAGAGGTACTACTTCTTCACAATAAATAATTACTGAACTGGACTTCATTCTTCCTAGTCTGGACCAGGTGTCCCCTTACAATCTTCCATGGCATTCCCCTATCATATCTCTAATGATATTTAGCATTTACTTGCCTGGTCCTCTATTAAACATAGCCTTCTGGAGAACACATATTCTATCCTTTATTTCTATAACCAGCACCAAGTACAGCAGCAGTTACAAAACAAAATTTGATGAAGGAATACCTTAAAAAATAGAGGGATGTAACTGATTTCATTGGGCCATAGACTCTTTCCATAGAACTACAAGAGGTCTAAAACACACTTTTATGTATTGTAAACAAATATGTATTTTACATTTCTATATTAGAAAAATAGCTACATTAGAAAGTGTATTGCTAAAATAATATCACTCAAGCTTTGCTCAGCCAGAGATAATACAGAACAACTTGACTCTCATGCCAGGAATGTCTTTATTTTTTCATCTTAAACTTTAGGTTAGAGAGTTATTTGCAAGGATAGTTATAAAGACATTCATATTTACTCGATGCAGTTTGACATAACAGTCAAGCATTTAAAAGGCTAATCATCCAGGTTTCATTTCCAAGTCAGCTGGCTCATTACTTGATACCTGCTCTTCAAGTAATATTGTTCTTTCTAAGGCCTCAAGCGCTCTTAGAATCTTAACTCCAGTTTAAGATTTCACTGTCACTCAATCCCAACTCAGTGATACTTTTCCTACCACTTTTTTTTTTTAAATCAAGTGAGTTTTCTTTCCAAAACGCTGCCCAGATCCTTTCCAGACTCAACAGCTTCTTCTCTCCTCTTGCACAGCTTTCCAGATACTCACAGCCAACATGGGCATTTCTTTACCCATCTGCGCTGTCCTTGTCTTCAGACTCGTCGCTCATTTTGAATTCTTTCCTCAAGCTATTCCACTTCTTCACATTACCTGCCAACCCCAAGAGTAAAGTTGCTCCACTCCAGGTAAAAACGTCACTATTTCATAGGATGCCTGGTACAGGAGTTCTCAATGGGACAGAACACTGACATTCTGAAACCTAAGTAATACTATGAATAATCCTGCCCACGGAAACTCTCAATCTCTCTTCGAATTTTTCAGGAGGACATTTTCAATACACATTCCAAGTTGAATGTGTGAGTCATAGTGAACATCAGTGCCGACATTAATTATACCTAAATCCTCCCAAGTCAGCCCTACAATGATAAGTCAGAATCACCTAGACACTTATATTACCTGTGGCATATCCAGCTTTGCAGCCTTCCTTTACCCCAGCAGCTAGGATAAGCTCCATTGTTCAGTCTGTCCCTGGTCTCTGAGACCAAACCAAACCTTCAGTTTCAAAAGGAAGTAGCTTTGTTATTTCTCTGCTCTGGACCCTGGGTCCCAGTTCTGATGTTTGATTTTATGGTTGGATACTAGAACTCTGTCTGACTTATAACTTGTGATGGTTAATTTTATGAGTCAATTTGACCGAGCCACGGGAGGCCCAGATACTTGATTAAACATTATTTCCAGGTATGTCTGTTTCTAGATAGTGTTTCTCTCCATCAAAATGGATACCCCCTCAGCCCTGCAACTCTGCCACGAGCTAACTCTTTGTCTGCCCCTTCTGGTCTATAATGAATGGAGAATGTAATTTGGGAGCCAATAACCATCCAATCCCCAAGAGTTAGATAACCTATTTTAACACAAAACGCCAGCCCGAAACTTTTAAATGAGCATATATATCTTCATGAACTTTATGAGATGTCAGTGTAATTTAGTTCTTGAGAAGAAAGTACAAGGTATGACAGTTTGCTGAGTGTAGTCCACAGATCAAAAAACTAACCAAAAATTTGACTTTTTAAATTTATAAACCTACTTAGTTCCTCCTAATTATTACTCAGTGCTTTACTTGCTGTACTTTTAAGCAATACAAAATAAGGAATAGGCCCTAAAATAAGGGATAGTTATTCATCAATGATAAAGAACACTATTTAAAACAATTTCATTTCAATATATAAATGCATATTTAAAAAGTGGTTATATGCATATACATACATCTAACAGCTTTAACATGTTATTTTCTCTATCAGTAATATGGTACTATATATATATCACTTAGTAAACCATGAATTTTACATCAAATGATATGGTGAACTTTATTAAACACAAAAGTTCTGACCTAATTTTTAAAAAAAAACACAGAATAACATAAATAGTAGAAAAAGTAAATTGCATTGAATATTTTAGAATAAATGATTTTCTATAAGGTAAATTATGCTATGCAAGGATAATGACTAAATACTAGTCTCCCTGACTACACTTCCTACTTTCAAAGATTTGGGTCTCCTTCCTGAATTTTAGTATCAGAGGTATGTAGTCTTCCATCACTTTGCACACACTTTCTCCAAATAACTCATAATAAAAAAAGAACTGATAATTTCCCATAAACACTGCGGCCCAGTTTTCTTGAGTGCTCAGTTGTAGGGGTAGGTAAAGATAGGCAGTGAGAGAATGTGGGTGAAGGGAAGGAAAGGGGAGAGAAAAGAAAAGGGAAAAACTTACCATTCATCAAAAGCCTACCGTAAGCCAGGCGCCATGTTGATTCAGTTATTTTATCTAATCCACAAAACTATCTTAGCGCTTGTTAACATTTATTGTGTAGATGAGGAAACTGATGCCTAGAGAAATAAACCAACTCCCCACAAATGACATGGTTAGAGAGTGACAGAAGCCAAAGCATAAACCCAGCTCTCTCTGATTCTACAGTCTGTGCTTCTTCTATAAAACTGTGTGCTATGTATATCCATACGTAATTCCAACCCATAGCCAATACACTTATGTATATCCCTATGAATATTCAATAAACATAGATAAATGATCTTTATTAGGAAACAGATGTCTAATGCTACCAAAATAATAGGTGAGTCACTTATTGATACACCTCTTTATGTAACACCTATTTATTTGGCAGTTACCATCGTACTGTGTTAATCTCTGGAAATACAGAAATGATAGGCCACTGACCCCAAAAAGCTTATAGTCTAGAGGGGCAGAGGGAAGCAAACACATAATTTCAATACCATATTATAAGTGCTAAGGTGGAGGTGCACACAGACCACCATGGGAATGTCAACCAGAAGACTTAGTGACGAGGGTTACAGTTAGGACAAGACAGGATAGAAAGTCTTAGAAGACCTCTTGGAGGTGATGTTCCAACTCACAAAGGACAGGTAGAAATTACCTAAGTAGCAAAAGAATGGGAAGGCATTCTGGATCCGGGCACAACAAGTGCAAGACTGAGGAGAGAAGGAGCCTGACCACCCGGACAAATGCAGGTTGGTTGTTACTGCAGATGTGAGAGCTCAAAAAAAAAAAAAAAAATGGAGGACTATAGGAGGGGTCCCACTTTGTTGGTCTGGGTGACTGGGTAGATTACTGTGCCATCTTTTTGGACATAAAATTGATTATGTCACTCCTCCACTGAAAACTCATTAATGACTTGTCTTGCTATTAGATTAAATCCTAAACTTCTGAGCACGACCAATAAAACTTCTGCCAACACCCCCATCTTCCTCCTCCATGATGCTCCTGTCCTTACAGTGCACTCCCTTTCTGCCCAGCCCAGCGTCTTACACCTACTAATCCTTCTCCTGGAACAATCTCTCCCTACCCCTTCACATCCACCACCTCAGCCTAAATGTTACTCACTTAGGTAGGCTTTCTCTGGTCTCCAGATTCGGGTATGTTACTACACTACATCTTCTCATGACACTGTCAACTTCAGCTTCATAGTTCTTATCACAGCTAAAATTATATAGTTATTTTGATTTGTATGTTACTCAACACCTGCCTCTGTCAAAAGAGTATGTCATTTTGGTCACTCTTTATCCACAGTACTTAACTCAATGCCAAATATTTATAAGGACCCCATAAATACATGGAGTAATGGATTCTGAGAAGGATATAGAAGGAGTTTCATGGTAGGAAGAGAGTTTGGGGGTAAACAAGTATACCTGTGTAAAATCCATGTGGAAATATTCCTATTTTCCTTTTTAGAATTTTTGTTTTTGTATTCAGGTGGGAATTCTGAGCAGAACACAAATCTAAGAGTAAATAGTAAATAGAGAGCATTAAAGCTATGGGAATTGATTAAGTAAACAGAGGAATAAACAGGAAAGAGGAAGACATCATTACTGGGTACAAGGCACTTAAAAAGCAGATAAAGAAATGAGACCTAATAGGAGCAGCCAGAGAGGTGGGAAGAAAACTGTAAAAAATGGCATCAGATAGTCAAGGTAAGAAAACTGTCTAGTAAGAAAAACATAGTCATGTAAAATACATTTTTTCTTTGAAAGAAATCAAGTAATAAGTATATAGTGAACGAATGAATATATAGTGTTGATTTTTCAATTTTTTTCCTAAATTTTCCCCAGTTTTATTGAGATATAATTGTCATATAGCACTGTATAAGTTTGAAGCGTACAGTGTAATGATTTGATATTATAGTGTCAAATTTTGTAATTCTAAGGGTCACTGATCACCTAAAAGGGAGACACTTTCTTTCGTGGAGCAATAGGAGGAAAGCCTAGATTGTATTAACTGATTATGCAATCATTTAGTGCAATGAGTATAAACTAAGCACCAGAACCTGTACTTACTGGTGGAGACCCAAAAATAAACAAAATAAGAATGCTTCCCATCTTCGTGGAGTTTAATGCACTCAGATCAGGGCATAAATATAGCTTTGTCACAATACAAGCGATTTATTTCCTATTTTCTTATACCCAGAAGCTTCAGGAATTCATGTTACCTGCCTGGCTCCTATAGGTATGGGTTATTAACTCCAGAGAATAGTGTAAAAAGTATTCTAATTGGTTATAATCAAATACGTGCTCCAATAGTACATACAAGAATTACTACAGTCAGGAAGTCAAGGAAGGCTTCCCCAAAAATGTAGTGAGTCAGGAAAATGAGAGATGACAGCAATAAAAGGAAGGAAATGTTTGCCATAACTAAATGGCAAAATTGTCAAAATTGCATGGGTTTTAACAGAAGTATGCACAAGCGAAAACAGCGAAAGGAAAAATGAGCGAATGTTAACACCTACTTCCACCTCTGTGATTTGGGGATAGAAGAAGGAATAGCTTCCACTTAGTGTTATAGCAATATTGGACAGTAAAGTTTAATATGTTTTCGTACATCCTCCCCCCAGCCTCCTCCATCCATCAACGGGAGGACTGGTCTGGGCCAGCTGAGAACTGCGTGGGCTTTTGTGAGGCCAGTTGTAGGAACCAAGGTCATTGGTATTCCACTGAAGGAACAACCGAGCTGAGTGGACCCCGAATGGCCCTGCCTAAACAGGGCCTATTCCAAACAGTTGAAGAATATAAATAAATCGACCGTATTTCCTCACCAGTGCCCTCAAATTTTTGCCACTTGGCCCATCTACCTGAGACACTTTGGACACTAAACAGCACCTTCTTGAGATTCCTTTCCAAAATCCAACACTTGGTTATATAGTGCACCTTTTTTCCTTTGTCTTTATGAAATAAGGAACTTCCTTTTGCCTATCTTTTTGCTTTCCTTTTACAAATTTTATTATTTGAAATAACAAAAATCTTCTCTTGAGGTGGCAAACCAGAATATTTATTTAAGGAATCCCATCTGGTGCCAAGTTACTTGCCAATAGAAAGGTGACAAACATACTTATTTGTGAGTTTTATTTCAATATCTTACTTACGGTGTTTTTAGTAGCCATTAGACAAAAAAAAAAAAATATATATATATATATAAAACTACCTCTACCTTACCATGAAGTTATATTTAAAACCTTTAAAATGGGATTCTCAAACTTTATTTAGATCCTGTAACTGTTTACAGTTTGATATGAAAGATGATAATATTTAAATTAGGAGCAAGAAATATTATTAAATAAAAGCAGAGAAAAAGCCAGAGAGAGGGCATGCCTTCTTTTTATCAGGTGCAAGTTACTCAAAAGGAAAAAAAAAAATCGCTTTTTCTTTCAATGTGTTTGCTTTTTTGTCATATCTTTTCTTTATTACCGTTCTTCATTCCTCTGAGTGATTTTCCCTAATCATTCTTAAAATCCTGCTTTACTTTCTATTTTCCTCCTAATCTTCAAAATAAAATTAAATGAAACAGCAAGAAAATAAAATTTGCGGGATATATACAAAATATTTTCAGTTCGTATTTTACATATACTTGTAATTACAGAGCTTTCTTATAGGTTTTTTTTTTTCTCCCTTCCTTTGTTGTTGGACATGGGATAAGAATCCTTTTTTTCTTTCAGTGTTAATATCTGGTAAGACAATTCTAAGCCAGATCTCCACAGATATTTAAAAGGACCTTCTTAGGGAGACACAGTCAGCATATGCTTTTCCTAAGGAAAGCTGGAAGGACATAGGAGATTTTTTTTTTTTTTAGAATAAAAGTACGAAACAAAAGTCTAGAGTAGCTTCCAAAAACCATCTAGCGACAGAGTCAAGACTGCAAGCATGCTTCATAAGACCATCATGATGATCTCCTCCACACTCAGTGTTTTCCAAAATAATTCCCAAGGAATCATGTCTTAACTTTAGAAAGAATCAGATGCAGAAAAGTAGCTAATAAAAGTTGAAATACCTGTTACACGAGCTCTCAATTACACACCGGGAGCATGCACTAAAAAGTGGCCTGTGTCTCAGAGGATCCCACCAATGGGGGAAGGGCTGTTTCTCCATTTGAATCCAAGACAGAGCCCATAATGGAATAAGCAAAAGCTAGACTCCCCCAGATCTACCTGTACTGGGGAGGGCAGGAGGCTTCAGCAAGGTCTATACATCAGGAGCAATGATGGCAGCAGATACAGGGAAAGCAGCAAGAGGGGCTAGGACCACAGTGAACCAGAGGAGATGCAGGCAACTAAGCAGTGACCCAAAAGGCCCGTTCTCCACAGCACAAGAGCTACTTCCAGATGCTCTCAAGCCAGGTGGGAAGAATGGGTGAAATACGTTGTTTTCACAGAGTAAAAGGAAACAGAGCCAGAAAAAGTAGTTTGTTTGAGCCTGGCTCTATCTTTGTTTGTATGGTAGTATGCCCATTGTAAACATAGGTTACCTGATTTACTCAAGGCTTGTCGTTGTTGTTTTATTATTCTTGGTGACAGTTAATAATGATAGAGGCCAACATTTGTAGACTACCTAAGAATGGTTGTTTTCAGCTGCTGAGGTATGGCTGCCCGTTGCACCCTGAGCATTATAAGAAGTTCATATGCATTAGCTCATTTGTCCTTTACAACCCTATGAGGCAGGCATTAGTACTATCAATTATAAAGGGAAAAATGAGGTTGAGAGAGTTTAAGAAACTTGTCCAAGTTTACAGAGTTAATACATGACAGAGTCAAAATTCAAATCTGATCCCTCTGGTCAAACTCTCAACCAATTTATTGCCCAAGTGAGTATTGTCCTAGTAGCTGGGAGTTGGCAGAATAGCCATATGCTTTGAAGCTTTTTAATAGTAGAAGAAAGCCAAGACATAAAGTGGAGGATAGTAGCTTTAAAGAGGAAAGGAAGGTGGGATCACTCCTTAAAGCCTATAACAGAAAAGAAAAATAGAACTTGAGAAAGGGAGCTAGTGCTAAAATTTAAACTAGAAGCTTCTCAATCGTTCCTCCACATCGTTCCTCCTGGCTCCTACCTGGATGCCGCTGACTCCTTCTTGAGTGATGTGAAACACAAATCCCAACGCCCTTAATATGAAACTCAGCAAAGGCATCAGTCTCTTGATTATCAAGTCTTCACTGAGAATTTATGATGCGCTCCATCTATCATGTCAATGGTAACGCTGGTATGTCAGTCGGCATGCTATGAGAACTTGGGCTCCCACAGTCTTCTCAGTCTCCCTCTAGCTCTCAGTATCAGGATAAGCTCACTGGGCCCTCTGCCCTAACTCCAGGCATCCTACAAGCCTCAGCCCCTCTCATTTAGGGATGCTAGGATGATCGCTGTTTCCAGGTGTCCTTGTCCTAACTTCCTGGGTGACTATGTCTCCCACTGTCTGTGCCCATAGTCCTGTATATAGATCTCCATGACTGCGTCATCACATCATGTCTTATTTGCTTTCAGAGTGTCAATTTTCCTTCCTGGAAAGCAAGAATTAATACTATGATGGATTTAGCAGAGTGCTTAGAACATAATAGTCCCTCAATAAAGTGTGAGTGACTGATTCAAAAATTATATCTCTTCTTGCATATAGCACTTAATATAGAACTTCGCACATAATTATATTTGTTCTGTACGACATACACAAAACACACAAACAAAGGAAAAACAACCACCATGAATGCATGACTTGTTACAAGTTTGCTTCCTCTATACTTGCTTATGATCTTTCAGTTTATTTCCATTATTTCTTATTTTTCAGCAAATGATACTCAATTTTTCAAGTCAAAAATCAATAAAGTATCCTTTACTTCTCTATTTCCCTTATTCACTACAGCCAACCCATCATCAAAATATATCAAATATATCCAGTGTTCTTTATCACTACTGATCCCATTCTAGTCCTATCCACCATCATCTCTTAGGTGGATAGTAAGACATGAGGACACTGAAATTAGGCTTCTAATGTGTTTCCCTGATTCTACTATAGCCTTGATAATCGAGTCTCCATACAGCAGCTAGTGACATCCTTTTTTTTTTTTTGCGGTACGCGGGCCTCTCACTGTTGTGGCCTCTCCCGATGCGGAGCACAGGCTCCAGACACGCAGGCTCAGCGCCCATGGCCCATGGGCCCAGCCGCTCCGCGGCATGTGGGATCTTCCCGGACCGGGGCACGAACCCGCGTCTCCTGCATTGGCAGGCGGACTCTCAACCACTGCGCCACCAGGGAATCCCCTAGCGACATCCTTTTTAAAGTCTAATAATTACTACCCTTCTTAACATGCTTCAGTAACTTTCCACTGCCCTGAAAACAAAAGCCAATCTAGCCTCCATGATCTGACTCTTACTTCCCAAACCAACCTCATCCCCTACATTTTCCTCATCCATTCACTATGCTCCAGACACATTGACCTTTCTGTTCCTCAAAAGGTCAAACTCGTTCCTACCTTGGGCCTTTGAACTTGTTTTCCTCTCTGCCTTGGCAGCTCTTCCATTTCTAGCTCCTCTCCCTCCTTCAAATCTCAGATAAAATGTCACCTCTACTGAGAGCCTTTCCTTGACAACTCTTTCTATTCTCTACCTAGTTATCACATCACCTTATTTCCTCCATAGCACTTTTTATAATCTGTAATTATCTTGTTTATTGGTTTTATTGTTACTGTCTGTCTTTTTCCTACCCCAATCTTCCACATACAATGAAATGAAAGTTGTATGAGGACAGGACTTCATCTATCTTTACATACACACTGTCTCTCCAGAGTCTAGAAAATATTAGGTACCCAATATGGATTTCTTGAAAGCATGGATGAATGTATATTTAATGTTTATTGTATGACTTTACATTTATAGTAAACTCTTTGCAGGCAAAGACCATGTTTTGTTTGGAGAGAATTTGAGATGGCATCCTGGATACTACCACATGACTACAGATGCAATAAATGTTATCGATTTTGAAAACTCTATCAGGACCATCATTTAAAGTGTCTCTGTGGTCTCAGTTTTCACAGTGGAAAATCAAGTAAAAGTAAGCAACAATGGAAACTTCTGAAAAATCTGCCCATAGGAATAGGACCCTTTGAATACATGGCTTTAAATACTATCATTAAGATGTGAGGATTTTTTCTGAGAATGCTTTGAAAATCTGAAAACTTTTAATGCTATTTGCAACGAATGGGTCTGTGCTGCATTTATCTCCCTGCGTGCTCTGAGCCCCCGTGAATTTTAGTAGTTCTGTTCTTAAGCAGTTCATGATGCCTAGAGAATCACTTGGCCAAGGGAAATGAGTTTAGTAATTCCACGAAAAGAAAGTCCAACTGAGGTAATGTACCTGAATTTAGTGCCTAAATTAAAAGTTTGAGACTCGGCTTTCCCAGAAGTAATTTCTTCTCTCATCAGGGAATGTATATGCTATCAATAAGATTCTGTAGCTCAAAAGCTAATCGTTTGAGAACGCCTAATTGAAAGTAATAGCTAATGAGAGGGTTGCATTAGCGACTTAAAGTTAGTGATCACATTAGGATCCTATATTTATACAATCATGGTTTATTTCCTCTTTCTTAGATGGCATTAGTGGATACGTAAATTATTCTGGGAGAGCTGCAGTGGCTGATGTGTGCTGGACTGGATCAAAGGACATTAAGAAACATAACCAAGAAAGCTCCACTCCTAACTCACAGATGCTTAGAACTACAGTGTAATTCTGCCTGAACTAAAGCAAATAAAGGATCTATGAAAGCACCCAAAGAATATTAAGAGCAAATAGTAGAGTCCATGGTTTTAAACCTAATGTTTAGGGAAACACAGACAAATAAGAAAGCCAGAAAACAAATTCAAATGTTATCTCCTCTCACAGTCTCTGCATTATATGAATGTGCTCCACACAGGGTGGGGTTTGGGTTTAAAAATGAGAAAGTTTCCTTCCGTCAACAAACCTGGCCTTGGATAGAGGCATACAAAACAGATTCACACATCACTGTCTGACAAGATGTTCATTGATAATTTTAGCAATGCTGTAGAACTTATTGATACATGCTTCCTCTTAGAAAAGCATCTTAAACTCATGGGAAAAAAAGAATTCAAGTACAAAAAGGAAATGTGGAATTTGAAACTTTGTAAGAAAGTGGGTGTCTGAAGTAGGACATCTTATAAAAAGGTCAGACAATATGGCGATGCTTACAAACAATTGCCTTCTTATCAGAAAATTTCTGTCCAGACTTTTGAACATAAAAACTATTAAATAAAAGTAAAACTATTTGCAACATGTTAACATCAGATTGACCTTCTTCAGTTTACAAACTACAGAATACAATGACAAATGTTACAGTTTTAGGTATATACATGCCTAGGTATCTCTTACCAGAGACACACCTACTCCCTTTACAATGACCATTGAAGAGAAAGTGTAACCATGGGTGATTGGTTTGGGTAAACTACATTAGCCACTAAAAGAAGTTTTCATTATTTGTTAAATGTTTACTACTACATAAACTAACAAAAGAATAGATTTGTGTATCCAGCTCTCCTGCATTTTGAGTTTTCGACTATCTGAAAAAATAATCCTCCTTCTATAAGAATTTTAAATACATATTAACATGGTTGATTTATTCACTAATCTACTCATTTATTCAACAAATGTTTATGGGCAGCAGCTATGCAAAAGGGCAGAAATACCTACAAAGAATGATCAGGTATAATATTCCTAATGTATTATTCCTTTCTGTTCAATCTTATGAATCTCCCCCAAAGTAGGTTAAGTATCATTTCCCTCAATTTGGGGGGCAATAAAAAGGGGAGCCAGCCCAGACAATCTAAAAGGAAAGAATAATCACAACAGAATGAAATCTTAATGCATTAGGAAAGTCAAGCTGGGGGAGGAGATTGACGGGGACCCATGATACATTTAATAAGCAAAAAGGCTGAAACGTTGGACAACGTATTTATTTCCATATCACTTCCTTGTGGGGAAGAGACTTATAATTTATCATCAGAGATCTTTAGGACTCTGGATGAATTGGGCTTGAGAGCAAGTATTCTCAATAATGATGACAGCTCAGTGAGGCCAAGTAAATTAGACACTTAGACATAAGTTACTCTTGGACCTCTGTTACATGAGACCTTGACAGCCACTCCCACTTCCACAGAAAAGCTACTAGTGGCATCCATTAGCACCTTGGCAGTGTTTATATGAGGGCCTGAAACTTTTAATGTTCAGGAAATTTTGAGGGGATAAAACTGATCCTTCACTTTCACATCTGAAAAATTATAAGCAAAGTATAATGGATAAATAAATAGCTACCCCGAACCACATCACAAGGATTTTATTTTTACCTTTAAATATTCATGTTGGGCTGTTACCATCTAGGCAGGGAAGGCATGCTCCCTCAATATTTTGAAAAATATTTAAAAAACTATATAACTATAAATTACACCATTTATTTACATGACTGTGTAAATTAAAGTGGTGTTTAAGTTTGTATTTTTATACTGACTTAGGACAATATAGCACAGATGAATTTAAGAATGTTTATGATTAAAGCGGTATTACCGTCATGAGACACAACTTTTAAAAATTAAATATGTCTTAGTTTGTGTCAAAATGTATTACTTATGATTCTAAGTGAAATACTAAAAGCTACCAATACCTGATGAAGAAGAATAATTCATAAACATAACCTCAATAACAAAGTTCTGGGGAAAATTTCAAAGAAAAAAACAAAACAAGTTATCCTACAGATTCAAAGAGGATTCTTATAACTAATTATGGCCCAAAACCTGTCACAAAGTCCTCTATGTTCTCAAATACCAATTCCCAACTGGGGAAAGAATTAGACCTCCATCATGTAGGCCAATAATACTGAGAGAATATCAAATCCCAAGATCTTGGACAGAAATATTTTTTTTAATGCAGGAAAATGCAGACCTACATTTTAGTGAGGTGGATGATTAATAAAAACCATGTACCTAAGAGAGTGTAAAACTAAGTACAGCATGACTATTTAGGTCAGCTATTTTTCTACCTACTTCAGAATTAAAATCAGTAACATGAACACAATTATTTCATGCTAACACAGGCCAGCCCCTTCATTGTCAACCAAATTTAAAACTAGCACATAGTATTTATAAATACCATTATACAAAATATTATTTTCTCCACCAGCTATGGACTCAATGTTTATGCTCCCGCCTACGCCCCACCCCAAATTCACACGTGGAAGACTAATCACGAAAGTGATGATATTTGAGGTGGGGCCTTTGGAAGGTAATTAGGTCGTGAGAATGAGCCCTCATGAACGGGATTAGCATCCTTATAAGAAGAGACATAAGACAGATTAGCTCCTCCCACATGAGGAAACTTCAAGAAGATGAGAAGATGGCCATCTGCAAACCAGGAATAGTGTCCTCACCACTCATCAGGATCTGCTGGCACTCTGATCTTGGACTTCCCAGCCTCCAGAACTGTGTGAGATAAATGTTTATTGTTGAAGCCACCCAATCTATGGTATTTTTGTTATAGCAGCCCAAACTAAGACACCACCATGCCAATATATTTCACTGAAACAGGTTAATGTTGAGAAAGTAATTAAGCATCTATTTCAACGAACTGTACAGACCATACATAGAGTGCAACCAATAGGGGAAAAGTATAATTAGATTACATATGGAGAAGTAGAGACCAATAGCAAACATTGCTGAATATCTAGAACTTAAAGTCACATTTTTTTTCCCATGAACATTATGGATTTAATTCTCTTTACTGTGCATGAAAAAGAAGATTCTACAGGAACACATAAACATAACCTACTTTAATGTACAGGCCTCTGGTACCATGTTGCTTAGCACCTCTCTACATATTTCAGAAAATATGATTAGATACTACCTTTATTCAAACTTTCACTGAGGAAATGTTTGTTGGCTCCCTCCTATGGATGAGGTACCAAATCAGAATATAGGAGCACAATCAACAAGTTTCTCTCTTTGTAGAGCTTACATAGCATGGGGAGGAGAGATATTATACATGTAAAAAAATTTTTAAAGATAAGTACAGACAGGGATAAACTGCATGGAAAAAAGGAGGAAAGAATTAATATGACAAATAGTGACTTTAAATAGTGTGGTCAAGAAAGGCTTCTTTTAGAAGACAAAGAATGAGAAGGAGACAGCTTCTACAGACACATGAGAAGACTCTTCCAAGTAGAAAAACAAAAAAGTGCAAAGGCCTTAAGGCAAATAATAACTTGATTGTTTTTTGAAGAATTGAAAAAAAGAATTGAATTTTCTTCAGAATGGCTGAAGAACTCTATGCCTGATGTGTACTTTCAATGATGCTACTTGCCCTCCAATGATAAATAATTAGAAAACTGGACAAAATACATTAAAAAAAAAACTGCTTTCAGATATTGAAAAACAGGGAGTGCTAGATTGTGACCCCTAAAATAAGGGAAGCAAATGAGATGACTTCTACCATTGCCTCAGCTTTCTGCTTGAAGTTGACGATCATTTTTGGAGGAAGGAAGAACTGAAGCTAAGCACAGGGAGACTGAAGTAGCTGGACTTGGCATCAAACTGTACCAGAGAAGAGGGAGCTATACGTAAAAACAAGATCTCCAGAAATATGAATAGGGGTTTCCTTGTGTCCTTGTTTGAATGCAAACGTGCATTCTATGCAGGGTAAAATGCCATAATGCCAAACAATAACACTCAGGTTTGCTGAACAGTTTCCAGAGCTCATGCAGAGCAAGGAAATGTTTAAATTTCCACAAGCCAAGAGGGGAGAGCTTGTTGAATACTGAGGCATTCAGTATAACTGCTTAGTAGGAAAGGGTTATATATTTGAAATAGGACCACTTAAGAGTCATGCCTTAAAATACTCCTACGATAAAGGTCTCTCTAGATCCACAAAAGTATTTACGTTGCACTGTAAGTAAATGAACTACCTGCTAAAACAATTGTTAAAGAAAAATAACAAAATCCAGACACTCAAGACATATGAAGAAGCAGCAAACTTTAACCCATAGCCAGAAGTAAAATCAGTCAGTATAAGCAGGCCCATAAATGATAGAGATGCTGGACTTAGTAATCAAAAACTTTAAAACAGCTATTATAAATATGCTTAGGATTTTAAATAAATATATGAGTATAATGAGGAAGGAGATAAAAACTATCATTGAACTTCAAGACCTGAAAAACACAATATCTGAAATAAAATTTAGTAGATGCCTAGATCAGACACTGCAGACAAAGAGATCAGTGAATTGGAAAACATAACATTAGAAGTTATCAAATCTGAGGCACAAATCAATAAAATGCTAAGAATAATTCCCAGAGGATAAAATTCATGGTCTTAATGATCAGTATGACAGTATCAAATGGTCTAAGATACATATAATTGAAGACACACAAAAAGAGGATCAGAAAAATATCTCAAGAAATTTGCTAAAACTTTCCAAACTTGATAAAAACTAAAAACACAGATACACTAAGCTCATCAAATTCCAATAAGAATAACACAAAGAAATTCACAAGACAAAACATCATAATTAAATATTGAAATTCAGTAATAAAGACAAAAATTTAAAAACAGACAGGCAAAGAGTACAACAAAGATCAGAATAGTTACCAATTTTTAATAAGAACTTGTAAACAAGACGACTATGGAATGACATCTTTAATGTACTGAAAAAAATATGTCAAGCTAGAATTCTATATCCAGCCAAAATATCTTGCACAAATGAAAACAAAATAAAGACCTTTTCAGACAAATGAAGCTGAGAGAATTTGAAACTAGCAGACTTGCACAAAAGTAAATAATAAAAAAATTGTTTGTGTTGAGAAAAATAATACCAGATGGAAACTGGGATCTACACAAATGAATAGAGAGTGCAAGAAAGGGTAATATGTCAGCATACACAATGTCAGTTTATTTTTAAAATTTCTTTAAAAAACAATTGATTATTTAAAGCAACAATGTATTGTCAGGTATAAAACATGTGTAGAAGTAAAATATATGTAAGTAGAAATACATAAAGTTAACATGAGGAAAATGAAAGTGTACTGTTATAAGTTTCTTATATTATACATGAAGAGGTATAGTATTAAGTGAATGTAGACTGTAATAAGCTGGACACATAATGTAAATCATAGAATAACTAAAAGAATGTTTAAACTAAAAGAATAAAGGGTATAGCTAATAAACCAAAACGGAGATAAAATGGAATATTAAAATTAACTGATTCAAAAGTATATAAAAAAAGAAATAAAGATCAGGTGAAATAAATACAAAATAAAACATTAACAAAAGTGCTTTGTTGCATTTAAAATCAGTTACAAAATCATACTACGATAGTCCTAGGGTGATTATCACTTGATTTGCTCTGCCTAGGATATGGTTCCCACTGAAGATACAATTAATCTTAATGCTTTAGCGTTTGACCATTTTTAAATCAGCATTAACTCATCATAAATTGTGTACATTTTCATAATTCTATCATCACATAATTCTACCATCTACCAGCCACTTCTTGGCTTCTGTCCAATAAGACAATTTACCAAAGAAATATCTATGCTATTTATCTTAGAATTTTTGGATGAGTTAAGAGATAGCTAGAGGTAAGGACTAAGATAGCCAGCCTTCCCAATTCTGTAACACTAAATAGCTAAGGAAAGTTTGCCCCTCTCCCAAGACAAACATGAAATTCACTTTAGTGTATCTGAAGTCAGGTTACTAGCCATGAACCTCAACTTCCATAATGGCCCCAGGAGCAAAAGTGGCCTTCTAGAAAATCTTGACAGCCTGGGGATTAAAGAAGAGCTGACATCTCAGTTCATTTTAACCCAATGTTCTTTCTCCTTTTCCTTCAGTTCAGACTTAGAACCTAAAATCAACCTGCAACTGAACCAGCCATTAGGAATAAGTTCCATTTCAACTTGAATTCCTATGAATATGAACAAAATGGAGTTAATAAAATCCTTTACCTTTATTTTATGCATGGTAGAAAAATTATAATTTTTTTTAAATCTATGGTTAAAAATGAATTTTGGAGTAAGGGAGACTGAATTTTCCATTTTGGATCTACCACTTACTTTTAAACTGTATAATCTTAACCCAGTTGTAATAACCCTTATGAACACATTTGTTGTCAGGATCAGAACCATACATGACACAAAATTCATTTACTATTTGTATTACTCATAACCATCCTAAGAGATATAGATAGATGCCTGTGTGTTTGTTTAGCCAAAAAGCAAAAACACATAATCTTTTGAAAATAAAAATATACACACTTTTAGATTGATACAGATGGTATACCTGAGTTTATAAATATAATAAGCCATACATTGGGTTTTTGTTTTTTTTTTTTTTTGCCGTACGCGGGCCTCTCACCGTTGTGGCCTCTCCCGTTGCGGAGCACAGGCTCCGGACGCACAGGCTCAGCGGCCATGGCTCACGGGCCCAGCCGCTCCGCGGCATGTGGGATCTTCCCGGACCGGGGCACGAACCCGTGTCCCCTGCATCGGCAGGCGGACTCTCAACCACTGTGCCACCAGGGAAGCCCCATACATTGGTTTTTGGATTGACTGTTCCCACCATAACCATCATGCTTTTCCCCCTGATATCCTGTAAGCTGCTGTGACTGAGTTGTTGCATTATAAAGCTATTATACCATTAAGATTAACTACCTTGTGGTATGATGTTACACACTGGATTAATTTAGAATTCTGCGACTCTGGGAGTCAGGCAGACCTGGACTCATCTTTGTTAGCTTCTTAGTTGCTGGACAATTTGGAGAAAGTTTTTAAATTTCTATTTTTTTTTTCCATTTTCTAAAGAGTTTTTATGTAGAAAAAAAATAGTACAGTGTTTTTAGAATTTCTAAAATAAAGTGGACGGTCAATAGGTGTTAGTAACCTTTTCCACATTACTGTTTTTCCTTCCTCCAATATAATGGAATAATCATGATACAGATACATAAAAGATTTTTTTTCCCTAAGCTCAAACCCAATAAATCCAGTCCAGCACAAAGATGCCTGAGAAACAGTATAAATGTTAGTGTGAAGGGCTGAAGGTAACCATGAGAATGGGAAGAGATGACAAAGTGCTGAAGAAATCTATAGAATATATTCTCTGAAACCGAACAATTTCTGCATGCTAGGTGGCCTAAGCTTGCATCAACATAAATCATGTTCAAAAGATAACCTGTTTGCAGGACAGAATATCAATCAAAGCAAGTGCCAGTGTTCAAGATACAGTAAAAATCAGGAAAACAAGAGAATAGAACATAGCAGCAAAGTGATGGGGAAAAAATGCTAGAATAGCTAATTTAAAGAACTCTGCAAGAGAAAATTTTAAGGAAGATTTTACATTAAAATGAAGCCACACACCACCCATGTTTCTTTTACTTTGTATCAGCCTTGGAAGGTCAAGTACCCATGTTCTTTTCATCTGGGATAACTCTGAGAAGTTACTTGAGATCTCAGAATGACTGAGTTAGAGAATGTATGCATTCAGAGTTTGAATGCATTATAAGTCCAAATAAATATACTTCATCCATTAGTGTTTATCCTAAACCCTCCTCCCCAATGTTTGCAAAACAGCTTATTTGTTTGTGTTTATCCTTTTGACCCTGATGTTGTCCACATCTCTTTCCGTGCTGACCACATATATACTTATTCCATTCAGTGCTTTCCATTCCTTATCCCAGCACGTATTCTCTGCTTCAGTAACATTTTCTGCCTTCGTGCTCTAATCACCAATGTCTTGTAGTACAATACATCTTCCATCAGGCCAAAATCAACCCCAAGAGAAGATAAAAGTTAGGTGGATTTGATAGATTTGCAGATCTATAGTGCTTTGCTGTACATCCATAAGATATGCCCTTCAATAAAATAGGCTCAAAATTTCCCTTCTCATAACAAGCATTTATAGAATCGGGTTTCTCTTCAAGTCAACTTGTATCACTGGTTGGCAATTTACTGTGGATGAGTAAATTCCCTAAGAGATCTCTAACTTGGGTCTTTAGTGCATTTTGGATAGGAAAACAAAATCTAATTAAGTATGTCACCAGGATGAGACACCGCTCTTAAGCAAGACACAAACAACACTGTGACATTTCCCTAACTAAAAACAGTCTTTAACTTTTTATTTTTGAACAAAATCAGGTAATATTTCTGCTCAACTGCAGCACTTCCAAATATAACTCTGTATATCTCTATCTTCAATTTTGATTTCTTTTAATTTTTTCTTAATTAATCATTTCCCACTGATATCCCATCAAAGAGATTGAACATGTAAAAACTTAATAGAGCTACCCACTCAAGTGATATACCAGCTTTTGACAGTCTCAGCCAGAATAAAAATGCCAATTTTGTTTTTAAATGAAGAAATTAAACGTGTTTTTCTCTGAAACATTGACAACATCAACTCGCAAAGATGACAATCTTACTTTAGATTACTTATTACCTTGTGCTATAGCTCATGGTAAAAGGATGAATCAAGTTATATAACTGGAAAATTATACTTAATAATGAGGCATTGTAGATGACTATAATTTTGTTGCAACAAACTATTTAAATTATTTTTACAAAGAAATTTAGCATTAGCTGTTAAATAATGAAACATCTTAATTTAATAAAATGATAGTAAAGATGAATAACCCAAATAAGATTACCCTAATTGTCCCCTAAATCCTTATCACCCAAAGCGTGATCCATGCATCCGCCTCACCAGGGAGTTTATTAGAATCTCAGTCCCCACTACAGATCTACAGAATCAGAATGTTCAATTGAATAAGACTCCCAAGTTATGTATACTAAAGTTTGAAAATTCATCTAATTTAGTTGAACTTGTGGGACCAACTCAAAATGTCAGAATACTAACACCACCATGTTTCACAAAGTGTTCAAAGACATAAGGTAACTAATATTTTAATTTCCCAATATCAATAAGCAAACAAGTTTTGATTAATACCGAATAAAGTTCTGCTTTATTTATTGGGCTAAGTCACTAAGAATCCATGGATTCTATAGGTTATACATTTTTTCATCTCTTCAGACTCCAATCTATTCTGTTTTACATTGTGAATTTCTGCTCTCTGTTTTGTTAAGGGGAAAAAAAAGTAAACTAGATTGGAAAGAGTTTATCATTTATCACATACATCATTAGTAATTCTTCTACTAATTCACCTTATTTTTGATAAAAGAGGCAAGAATATACAGTGGAGAAAAGACAGCCTCTTCAATAAGTGGTGCTGGGAAAACTAGACAGCTATCATGAAGAACATAGGGGCAGGACAGGAATAAAGATGCAGACCTACTAGAGAATGGACTTGAGGACATGGGGAGGGGGAGGGATAAACTGGCACAAAGTGAGAGAGTGGCATGGACATATATACACTACCAAATGTAAAGTAGATAGCCAGTGGGAAGCAGCCGCATAGCACAGGGAGATCAGCTCGGTGCTTTGTGACCACCTAGAGGGGTGGGATAGGGAGGGTGGCAGGGAGGGAGATGCAAGAGGGAAGAAATATGGGGATATATGTATATGTACAGCTAATTCACTTTGTTATAAAGCAGAAACTAACACATCATTGTAAAGCAATTATACTCCAATAAAGATGTTAAAAATAAATTAATTAATTTTTTTAAAAAAAGCTTGCAAATGAGAATTCTCATAATAACTTCCCCATCTTCCTAAGAGTTCACATTTCTCCTATGCATCAAACTGGACTGTTTCCAAGACATACTCTGTGTTTTCCTTCGTGTCTTTGCTTCTGCAGTCCACTCCACTTGGAAAAGTCACCTCTCTCGATGTCCCTGTTAAGATCTTATCCACTCACCTCAGTCCATCTTGTCACAAACTCTTGATTCCCTACACTGATGTGATCTCTACCCACTTTGAAGCCCCTCAAGAAGATCTATCTCTATATCACAGTTATAGCGTCTCTTTTGTACTTTGCATTATAGTTTTATGTTCACGAGCTGGCTTCAAATATTTGAAAGCCTGCCATGGGGAAGAGAGATTAAACCTGTCCTACAAATCTCCAGAGTAGAACCAAGCCTAATGACTAAAAGATATAAAAGTTAGCTTCTAGCTCTGAAAAGAATTTTCAGACATTCAGAGTTGTCCTAATATTGGGCTGCCTTGGAAGGTAGTACATTCCCTGTCATTGTTATGTTCAAGCATAGATTCGGAAAAGACTCTTAGGAAATGTGGTAGAAAAGATAGATGAATTGGACCAGATGGTCAATAATAGTACCTTACAAACCTGTGATTTTTTTAAAATTTATGTTTCTAAAGTCACTTTAGAAACCCAACTTAAATATAATTTGTCATATACCGGTATTTTGAATATGCCAAGAAAATAAAGCCCATTTTTTTTTTAAATCCACTACCTCTCAACTCCCCAACATGAGAATAAAAAGAATTCACCCAGAAAACAAACTTATAAAGTGGGGAGTGAACCAAGAGGAGAGAGATATATCTTAATTTTAAAAATTGAAATCCTCTATTATATAAATAATAATCTATCCTTTAAATATAAATGATATAAATAATAGCACATTCCATGAATACCCATTTCAAAAATCACTTTTTAAATGCTTTATCAAATCTGTGAAAGTTTCATACAGAGCAAACTAAGTCAGAAAGAGAAAAACAAATGTCATATATTAACACATATATGTAGAATCTAAAAAATGGTACACATGAACTGGTTTGCAAGGCAGAAATAGAGACACAGATGTAGAGAACAAACATATGGACACCAAGGGGGGAAAGCGGCGGGGCAGGGTGGTGGGATGAATTGGGAGATTGGGATTGACATATATACACTAACATGTATAAAACAGATAACTAATGAGAACCTGCTGTATAAAAAAAATGATAAAATTCAAATTAAAAAATCTGTGAAAGTTTCTTTCTTCTATTATATCATTATTTTTCATAGCATGAAAACAGAGTGCTTAGGACTACAATTCAAACTAAAGTACTTTTACCTCACTTGACTCTTGGTGTATCACACACTTAGGACCTGAAATACAGTTCATACGTACATTTTTGACATATAAAGGGATTTCCTAGCATCTCTTTTTAATGTAAGTTGATTTTACAACACTGACAGATGATTATGATAGGCTTAGAACTTAGTAAACGACTTATTAGACATGTGAATTTCCTTTTAAAATAGAAATTTAAAAATCATTTAAACCACTGTAGGAAACATTTCTTAGAAAGTAACTGTTTAAAGACCCTAATATATAAACAGACAAAGGCTAAGAACACTCTATCGACACAAGAAAAAAATCTGACATATAAGTAAACACATAGAGAAATGTTTGATCACGCTAATTCCAACTAAATTTATGTTAAAACAATGAAGTACCATTTTACACCTGTTAAATTATAAAGCAATATTTCAAAAACCATATTTAGTAATGGTTTGGCTACAGTGAATCAAATGCACATTGCTGGTGATATTGCAAATTAATGCAATATTTTTGGAACTTATTTGGCAATACATATTAAGGTCCATTAATTTTCCTTATTCTTTGACCTAGGAATCCCAAATATCAGAGTGTATCCTAATGAAATTATAAATGAAAGGCTATTCGCGTTGACGTTCATTGCCATATAAGTAACAACTAAAATTTCCAATGATATAGCCAAATGTTTTCATATAATACTTCCATTCAATTAAATGTTATATGGCCATTAAAAAGTATAATTTAAAAGTTTATACAGCAATATGAAAAGATGATAGGCATGTGATTAAGAGTAAAAAGCAAGGTTCATCACAATATCTATACTACCATCACATTTCTGTGCAACTTATGCTATATGGACAAGAACTAGAAAGAAAATTTGATTTTTGCAAGGGTGATATTGAAAAAACACTATGTGCTTTTGGTGTCTGCTGCATTGTCATGCTATTTCTTCATGAAAGTGAAAGCAAGATCACCTTTAGTCTTACTATGTGGAAGGGAGCAGCACGGAGCTGGTTCTTCAGCTAATCCTTTGGCGTCAGATTTACTTGGTGTGCATTATAAAGCTTTGGAAATAGGTTCTCTCCAATTTCTTTCTAGCTTTATTATTCCGAGATTCCAAATGATCTGAAAGAAAGAGTACAGAGGAAAGTCTCTGTTAATTGAGGAAACTCAGTTTTTCCTAACAGTGAATTAGCCGCTGAAGAGAAGTTTTAAGAAGATCCTGAAAGCACAGGAAGATAAACTTCATTTGAGACAACAATAATAGGTAGCAGGTGTTGGGTGCCAACAATGCAACAGGTATTGAACCTGCACTTTACTTTTATTGCCTCATTACTCAAGACAATCCTATGAGTTTATTTCTCCTTGTTTTCTAGAGGAGTAGGTTGAGGCAGAAAAGAAAATAAGAAATTTGCCTAAAGCCACAGAGATCTTATTGGCAGGTGCAGAATTTGAATTCAGATCTATCTCCCTCTCCTGTCACGTTCTTTGCATCATAATAGGCTGCCTCCCAGAATGGTTTCATTTCAGGGGAAATTTTCCCAACTTCAGGGGAAATATTTCAAAGCCAGTCACTGCACCAACCAATTACAACCCAGCAAGGGTCCCCGGAGTCACTGGAGTGACTAGTCCCAGTTAGCCCTGGGCTAACACGCTGTTAATGCCGACATTTTCCGTGTCTGGATGTAATAGACCATCATTTCACACCCTTGGGCATTCACTGATGGAAACCACTCACAAATTTCGAGCTCCTCTAGGCACTGACGCAAAGTTTGAGGAAGTTTATTTCCTCTACTCCCAACCTCTTCATTCTCTATGGCCATCCCTATGTCCACTGTTAAAACTTGAGTCAAGTTTTAACAGTAGTCAGACAGTGATTCTAAAGGAATAGGTGTTTAACGGTGAAATCTCAGGCGCGGCCAGTTAACCGGCAAGGTACTAGAGGAAAGCAAATGTTATTGCAATTCCTGAACTCACATAACTTAGGTAGCCTCATATCCTTCCTTAGAATAACATGGGTCCTCTCTTCAAGGGATAGGAAAATCACTGTGATTCGGGGAAAACATGAAATGAGATATGCTTTTTTAATTTTTAAAATTAGGGAGGATTCGAGCAAAGTGAGAACAAGCTCGTTTGCCAGAACACTAGAACAATGGATTACCCCAGGAACATTTTAAAGAGATAGTTTTAAGTCATAAAACTATTACTGCTAAGTGTATTTGGAACTATTTGAAGGAGAATCAAATATAAATAGTCTCAAAAATAACTGATAAGATAGTACATAATTATATATCAGATTAAGGGTAAATAAAACTTTGGAGGAATTTTGAAACTCAGAAGTTGAGGGCAGCCACATCTTCCCTCAAAACAGTTTTTAATGCTATTGCCAGAAATAAAACTGGTGAGCATGGCTCGGGTCCAGTGTAGCAGTTCTCACGCTCATTTATGCCTCTGTGTATATAAATAATAGTACTCCATGAATACATAGGAATTTACTTTTATATGCATAACTAAGCCAGCAAGGATATGGTTTTTTAAATGCATGTATGGCCAGATAACTAGAATGCTTTAATTGCAACCTATAAACTTTAAATTAACACATATTCTGTTCCTTTCTGTATTGCTCAATGTAGCATTCTTTTTTTAAAAAAAAAAAAAAGATTTTTTTTTTGATGTGGACCATTTTTAAAGTCTTTATTGAATTTGTTACAATATTGCTTCCACTTTACGTTTTGGTTTTTTGGCCGCGAGGCATGTGGGATCCTAGCTCCCCGACCAGGGATCGAACCTGCACCCCCTGCATTGGAAGGCAAAGTCTTAACCACTGGACTGCCAGGGAATTCCCAATATAGCCTTCTTTATCATTTACATTGTTTCTTTTAGCTATGAATCTTCCTCTCCTCTTTGGAAGCCTACATGTTTTAATTAATGAATATTATTTTTTAGAGCAGTTCTCATTTACAGAAAATTAGAGCTGAAAGTACAGAGTTTCCACATATGCCCTCACCCATCCCACTCACACACACACGTTTCCCCTTTTATCAACACCTTGCATTAGTGTGGTACATTTGTTAAAATTGATAAGCCAATATTGTTATATTATTATTAGCTAAAGTCCATAGTTTGCATTAGGGTTTGCTCTTTGTATTGTACATTCCATGATTTTGATGAGTAAATAATAACATGTATCCACTATGCCCTAAACGTCCCTAAGCCTACATATTTTAATGGAGCAATCTGCCTCTCTCAGCTGGATATTGGCTCCCCATGAGTGATGACATTGCATCCAAGCAGGTAACATGTTGAGCCTTGACAAAGTAATGAAGAAAAGTCAATAGAACTCGAAATATTGGAAAGGTCAACACCTACTCCAGCTCTTGCTGGGAAAACTGCCAAGCTCATAGTAATACTGTCTTTGGCTTGCTCGAGAAGGAAAAGATGATGCATGCATCTAAGATCTTTGAATATATCACCGTTTGAAATAAGAAAGAAATTTTGCCTACTATACAGTTAAGTGGGATAAAAAGAACTGAACATAGTATTATTTGGTAGACTCCAAAGTTCTAAAACTTGGTTAGCAACACCCAATGCATAATATAATATGAGTCTCCTGAAAGGTGAAAAAAATTTAAACGACATTGCAGTATTACAACAGCATAGATGGAAAAGGTTATCTGAGAAGGCAACAGTGATGTAAAAAGAGCATATGCTCCATACACTAGGTAACCATTAACACTTCAAGTATGATTAGTAAATTTATTTTTATGAATTTATGTTATGATAAGGAGTTCCTTGCAAAAAGAAAAAGGAATATATGATCAATTGTTGCACATAATCAAGATTTATACCCCCCCAAAAATGCTGATGAGTTGGTAGGTGACAACACTACATCAGATTAATTAAGCGAAAGAAGGAAAACTTCTTTCCTTGGGGAAAAATAATCCTAACTTGAGAGACTGACACTGTGGTGGACCGGCACGCAGTTTCATAACTTTCTGTGTATACCCCCAGGCAACTTAACATTGCCAGAGAAAACCACAGAATCATGTCAACTGGACTCACTGCAAATTATGACGCCTCATATCAACCACTCCCTGCACGTGCTCAGAAATCACTTTCATTTTCCACTCCCTATTCCATATTACACTACAACTGTATTAAAACCTTTTCAATTATCTTAGGACTTCATCCCCAGCCACACTGGGCTGATGACACTGTCACTTCACTTAAAAGGTGGAGACTATCCAATTAAAGGTTCTCCACAACCTCATCATACACTCTACCTAACCCCCATCCCAGAGAAATACATGTTAACTCTTCCGCCCCAGCTCCCTCTATCCTTGCCCATCAATCTTTCTCTGAGATTTGTTCTATCTGCCATCTCCCCTTTATTGCGTTTTCATTCTCTCCATCCTCACGTACTTTTTATCCTATGCCTAGGCACTTAATCAAGTTTCTTTTAATCCCTCAAAAAAAGGTTTGTTCATCTTTCAAGTTTTCATTGTACGTTGCATGTATTGCATCTTTAAAGAAGCCCATAAGTAGTTGATAAGGTCATTATATACTACATATTATATCAATACATTACATATTATATATGAATTTATTTTAGAAGTTGCCTGAAAATAGGATGGAAATTCCCCTGCCCGACAGACGAGGAGATGAAGATAGCGAACTCTCAGGATGCCCAAGTGAAATGGAACCAACGATGATTCCCCAAGATATACTAGAGAACATGGATAATTCTCCCAGTCTTTTTCCAATACCTTAGAAATAGAAATCTCAGATCCAGTTCTGATCTCATACCTTACAGTGACAGTTTCCTAAAAGCCCATTTCAGGTCTCTATAATTGGTGTTTGAGACTCATCAGGGATAATACTTCATACCTACCCACTAGTCATAATAGAAGTGAATTCTTCCATTCCAGATATATGTAAGCATCTTTCCAAGGCAAATATACTAACATACCAGATCCTAGAGAAGAGACTCAGAGCTGAGATTACTGCTCAAAGACTGATACAGAAGGTAATAAATTATATCAATGTTCTCCTTCCTTCAATCCCACTTTGAGTTGCTCTGCCACTTCTATTAGTCAGACAAAGTAACCCATTGGCTGCGAACTGCACAATGCAGAAAGCCATAAATAAGAGTTATTCTCATCAGACAGTAAGGTTTCATTTCAGAGAGGAGGAAAGCCATAGACACAATCTGTCTCTAATATTTATGCGGGATGCTGACAGCTGGTTTCATTGTCTTTGGAAAATTGAATCAAAGGCAACAATAACAATTTGGTACGTGCCAAGTGCTTTACATGCATTATCTCATTTAATTCTCATAACAGTCCTACAACATAATATTTTTATCCCTGTTTTATAGATGAGAAGGGGAATTTCAGTGGGTAGTTCTGCAGTCACCTCATATTTGGGTATGCCAAAGCCAGAAACATTTCAGCAACACTGTTCTCATATTACATAAAAATTATAATGATTATCGATCGCATAGTCAATGCCAGACATTGTTAAATTTCATTTAATCCTCACAACAACCTAATGCGCAGGTACTATTTTTATTTCCATTTATAGCTAAGCAACTTGCTCAAAGTCTGTATAAGAAGAAAAGCTGTCTGTTTCCGGAGTCCTCACCTATAACCACTGTTAAATACTTCGAGGATCTATAGAATATACATCTTGGGAACATCTTGGGAAAGGTCATCAGTCTGGCATGGTTTCCTGAGTGTCCAGTACAAAACTTGGAAAACATAAAACACACCGTGACAAGTTTTTTTCCCCAAAATCCAAGTATTTCCAGAGAAGACGAAGAATAGATGAGAACAGTTCTCGTAATATGGACATCAGTCCTGTTTACTCCTGAGTGGGCTCCATCTCAGCTACCCTTCCCTGCTTCATGAAGAAGCAAATTTTGTAAAGAGAGATGCCAAATCACACCTGAACCTACTAGCCCTTTTGCCTCCTATGACTTGGACTTCCCATTTCCCCTGGCTAGAGCTAAATTCGGCATTTAAATTGATTTCTTCAAAACACGGCTGAAACCACACCGTCATGAGTGGGTCAACCCAAATCCCAAGACCCTCCTCCACGCTACTAACACTACTGTGAAATCCTAGAACACGTCACAGGTAAACCGGATAGTAATCGTCCAATACATATTGATGAATGAATTTAATGAGTTTTTGAAGTGCATTTACAACGCCATTTACATCCTTTCCCAGTGTTTCAGATCAGCTGAAATACGATTTATGGAGATACTCCCAGTCACCAGTCAACATAATTCTAAAACTTACCTTTCCTTGTTCGTTATTACAAACTTACAGATTTCTGTAGAATGTTTTCTCTGTTCTTTCTGGGTTCCCTAACAGATCCTAGTTTAAATGTATGGTTCTAGAGTAGTGTTAGGCCTTCATATACTCTAGAGAACTTCCACATTTAGGGATGCAGGGAATGTGAGGGATGCCTATAACCCAGATGGCACCAATAGTGCTTGATCTTTGCTTTGGCCCATGCTGCAGTGGGAACCGGTGGGGTGTGAACACATCTGATAGAGGGAGTCACTTTGGCAATTCATATGATAGGCAAAGCTGCTGCCAAAGTCCTCTTCAGTTAACTATTCTGCAGTGTCATCCCAAAGTACACTGACTAGGTTACTACTGAAAATCACTCAAAATCATGACATTAGGGTATAATATTAGGCAACAGCCATAGCTGCAGTGAAGAAGTACTAGGAAAAGGGAGGAACCACATCCAGTCTCTGCACTGGCAGATATCAAAGAGGTTTAGTTCGTGAAGTAAGTCTTTAAAGAACATAAGGATGTTCCATAAATAATACAGCTGATTATGGGGAATAAAAATAGTGCCATGAGCTACTTGTTCCCTATTGCCAATGGAATAAAACACCAAAATATTTTTTAAAAGTTCAAGTGAGTTTAAGCAACCACACTTTGAGGTATGTTAATGGGCCTGAAAGTCAGTTAAAAGTAGGCTTTCAGTATTTTATAATTCCCAATTCAAAAGGCTATTAGAGGGACTGTTGATTTATTTAAACACTCAAAATATATGTTTATTATGTGCCATGTAGATTCTAAATGCTTTAGAAAGGTAACTTATTTAGTCCTCCTAACAAACCCTGTGAGGTATGTACTATTATTATCTCCATTTAAAAGATGTGGAAACTGAGGCACAGAGAAGTTAAATAACTTGCTCAAAGTCACACAGGTAGTAAATGTGGGAGCAAAAGCTTTCAAACATTGGCTCATAGGGTGGATTCTGGGCTCTGGACTATGCTTCCCCTCCATTATGAATGCATCTTATGGTTTAAAGTGATGAATGCTGGAAGACTCTGAGGACAGAGAAAAAAATACTTTTGTCAATGATCAAGTGTTTATTCCACAACAATAACATGACAGACACCACACAAGACATTGGCGATATCTTGGAAAGCAAAAGAGATAAGGTCTTTACCTTTGAGGATCTTATCTTCTGGTGGGAAACATAAGCCACTCGAAACAAATAGAGCTAAGTTTAATAATAGGGGTAGAACAGGGTGCCAGGGGCACACCAGCGGGGCACATCACCCAGACTAAAGCTAATATGGGAGGCTTCCTGGAGGAATTCCAAGAGAAAATCCAAAAATTGAGTGAGAATTATTTGGGAAAACAAGGTACAAGAAATAGCAAAGATGGTAAGGAAAGTGGAAGACCAGTTAGCATGTTCCAAGAGATGGAGGAGACCTTTTTTTAAAAAACTAATAAATTCAGTCTGGCTGGACTGTAGAATTGTAGTGGGCCATGGAGGGAAATAAGGCTAGGGATGAAAGAACCAGATGATACAGTGCATTTTAGGGCTTTTGAAAGAATATAGGTTTGTTTTTTATCCTTAGAGCAATGGGGTATCTTTAAAAGTTTTAAAGCAAGAGAGTAATATAATCAGATCTACATTTTAGAAAGACTCTTTGGACACATGAAAAATTATAACAACTCTGAAAACTAGGACCAATGGCTTGACCATTAATATAAAGTTGAATGGAAATATCACATGATGTCGCTTATATGTGGAATCTAAAAAAAATGATACAAATGAACTTGTTTACAAAACAGAAATGAGTCACAGATGTAGAAAACAAACATACGGTTACCGGGGGGAAAGTGAGGGGGGGATAAATTGGGAGATTGGGATTGACATATACACACTACTACATATAAAATAGATAACTAATAAGGCCCTACGGTATAGCACAAGGAACTCTTCTCAATACCCTGTAATGACCTATGTGGGAAAAGAATCTAAAGAAGAGTGGATATATGTATACGCATAACTGATTCACTTTGCTGTACACCTGAAACTAACACAACTTTGTAAATCAACTATACTCCAATAAAATTTTTTTTAAAAAGAAACCTTTATGAACTATCAATAATTTTAAAAAATATAAAGTCAAATGGAAATGAACTAAGCTGCACAGGCACTGGCTAAACCACGCTGGGCCAGTTGAAAGAGCTTAGGAACATGTCCTCCTCACATCCCACTGTTTGCCCCTGGTTGCAAAGCTGGATACTGGTGCAGGTGGACCTCTACTGTACGGCTGCCACCTTTTGTGGCCGCCAGAGTGCTGTTTGCCTCTTCCTTGCCCATTATCGGTGCCTCTCCATTTATAACCCATGAGGAGAGTACCTCTCTCAGGAAGCAAATAGCAAATAAAGAGGGGACTAAGGAGGCTCCACATTATATTTTGGGAGGTGGAACCTCCACTAGTAAAAGACTGAAGTCGCCGAGACAAGGGAGTCATACAAGGGAGTTTTTTTAGGCTCTTTAGCTATTTAGTAAATTAGAAAATTAGATAGTGGGCATAAGACAAAATATCTCTTCGTTCAGCCAAGTCACAAATATATACATATATATATATATATCCCACTTTTATGTGCATAGCATTTTAATTTATGGCTGTAATATATCTAAGGTGTGACTTGGCTGAACCAAGAAGTATAAATAGATAGATGGACAGATAGATAGGGGGGCAGGGCAGAGGAGCAGTTGTGGGGTTAATTGTATATCTAATGGTTGTCACAGCAAAAAATAACTACCATCTATTAGTTCACTGGAGTTCACAAAAATATTTCACCAACTATTAATCCATTGACTTACAACGTATTGCTACAAATATACTATGCAAAACCCTTACAACACGTGACCCTTACATCTTGAAACTTACACATTAAAAAACTACATTCTGCATAGCCTAAATTGCCAATCTGTTTTGCTTTCTGGAGAAAAAATTATTAGAAAGTGGAAGGTGTTAGGAAAAATGAGCTAAGAAAGATCACTCTTTTGGGGGCTGGGGGTGGGCATATAACGCCTGAAAGGAGAGGCAAGTGTAGGGGCTGCTGTGGCTCCCAAGTGCATGAGCAAGGTGAGACTCATCGGGCAGGTCTTCGCGCCTCTCCCCTAGCCCTGCTTTCCGCCTCCTATACCCTCTAGTTGTCTGTCTGGTCCAGTGAGACTCAGCTACCTACTAAAAACCAAAAGGAAAAATAAGAGCTTTCTTAAAGGCATAAATCTGTATTACTCTACCTTTCTAAATCTAGCACTTAACACTAGTCAGTTTTAATACCCTAAACTATGACAATCCAATGAGACATTGTACTGCACATGCTAAGATGCAGTCTTTTTGTTGTTTTATGTTTCTTCAACTAAGAAATTAGTCAGATACATTGATAACTCATAAATGCACTAATGTAATACAAATGTTCTTTGGAGCACGGATATCATACATTACAGATTCAACAATGTGTTTTGTCTATAAACTATGCACTAGTTTAGTCCTTCCCTAAACTCCAGTAAATACAGAAATAAAAATAAACTCCGGATACCGGCTCTTACTTAAATTATGAGTCTGACATGCTTGAAAATGCTTCCCTTGGAAGGAAGGAATGATATAGGGATGAGGGAAGAACAAAGTTTGGCTAATGAAACCAGAAATAAATTACTCTAAAGAGGAGTTCCTCACATTTTCCTGACAAGTGAGTGGATGTGACATATCCTTTTAGCTGGAAAAAGTTTATCAGAGGTGAAAGTAGGAGAAAGGAAAAAGAAAAATTTCCTCTCAGTGCCATATTTTGAAAAGAACATAACCCTTGGGAAAGTTGATAAAACATTTTAACCTGATATCTCAGTCATATGAATGGTAACAGCAACAAGTAATAATCTATCATCGAAAGGTGGTGGTGAGAAGGGAAACCAACCCAGCACTTAAACTGACTTCTCCACGGACTGGCAGCGCCCTGGTGTGGTTGGTATGAAGGTGGATGCCTCTTTTGGAAGAAGGAGGGGAGAAGATGCTGGAGGTTTGCCATGCCAAGGAGATTTTACTTCATCCTAATCCAAAGCTATGTCAATTTACAGGAAGGCAAGCAAACTCTTGTTGCCGTTTTTTTTGTTTTGTTTTGTGGTACACGGGCCTCTCACTGCTTTGGCCTCTCCCGCTGCGGAGCACAGGCTCCGGATGCACAGGCTCAGCGGCCGTGGCTCACGGGCCCAGCCGCTCCGCGGCATGTGGTATCTTCCCGGACCGGGGCACGAACCCGTGTCCCCTGCATCGGCAGGCGGACTCTCAACCACTGTGCCACCAGCGAAGCCCTTGTTGCCGTTTTTTAAACAAACAGTATCATGGCAAAAGATGCTTTTATACGTGTGCATTCCCTTATATCCAGCCACGGACGTTAAAAGTCAGTCTCATACAGAACATGAAAACATTTCAAGCACAACACATCAATTTATTCAAGAGGTTCTGCACAAACTTAGGTACTTCTTTAAATTTCCATATCCACAACTTCTGTTACCAGCATTTTACTGGTTTTTTAACTTCCTCGTGTTTTCTTCTTAACGTTTAGCATTCTCTTTTCCCTAATCATCCAAAATCACAAGAAGAACATCTAAAAAAGAAGTGAGACCCTGCTGGCCCTCTGGAGGGAAAACTTGCCTACCTGAGTGCACAGTAAAACGGAAATGATCTCACGCAGACTTTTAAAGTCTTTGAACACACTGCAGCTTTATTTTCCCAATGCTTGGGTTCGTTACTTACAATACCTTAAGATACTGAGAGCGGGAGAAAAGAAATGGGTCATGAATCCAATCCAATTTGAATGCCTCAATTTATGTCTCACCTCAATCACTAAACATCTAGGTGACATTGGGAACCAATTTGAAGCAAATCTGTAAAGTGGAAATCATGATGATACTTGATTTATGGACCTCATGAGGTTTTACATGCAGATCTGAGCAAACAACGTCTATAGAAGCATTCTGTAACATGCAGGGTGATATAATTATCAGGTATTATTATAAATGAATGAGCCTTCATCTGTGGTGGTAATCCTTAAGAACGACGTGCACTTCGAGCTATTTATCTGGCGACAGTGTTGGTTCAACTAGAGTCACCCACACTGTCTAGTCTTTCTATGACAGGCCAGAGTGAGAGGCAGAATCCGTATTGCGGACCAGTCTCCTTATGAAGCCATCTAGCCCAGAAAGGAGTCTACTGCAGTTACAGCACAATGTTCCCCCGGCTTTGTCCCCCAGAGGACCATCTTGTGCTGAGAAGTGCAGTGCCTTAGGCTGTCTTGGGAGACCATCTCTGTCTTATGGGAGATTCCAAAGGTGGTGTTTTCCTTGACTGGGTCAGGTCTGGTAAGATAATAAGCTTCACATTTATATCACACAGTTTCAGTTTCCAGCAACTTTATCATCTCTCTTGATTCTCAAAACGATTCTGTGAAGATATCAACCTATTACGACTATTCTCATGTTATAAATAAGGAAACTGAAGCTAAAATTAGGTGTGTGATTTGCCCAAAGTCACACAGCTTGTAAGTAGCAGAGCTAAGAACCAGACCCAGGTATTTGGATTCCAGGTCTCTATTTTTACTGTAATGCCCAAATTTCAGAAACTTGCACAACCCTCTCTTCTGAGGAGAAGAAGAGAAACCATATGAGTTTTGGATAAATGACACTTGTTAGAAAAATAGGTTGAAGTGAAGACATTGAGTCTATGACAATAGCCTTGTCTCAGAGGTGCCATGGGGCTCTGTATCTCAGGATATACGGTATCCAGTGAAGACTGGGAGAAATGCCTCACTGCTACACAGAAAAATAACGAGTCTGCATTCAAGGAGCAGTAGGGACCCTGCTAGCGTGTTACAATGTCAAAACTTCAAAACCTGCCTGGCAATCTGAATCCTTAGACTCTGAAAATAACCAGATAGTGCTTGCCGGGTTATGGTCCCTCTCAACTCAGGAGTGTCTGCAACAGATTAGCCATATTGGGGAAAGGGAGCATTAGCTCTTGCTAAACACCCATCTTCGCTATATGCTTTATTCATGTGATATTTATAATAAGAAACTGTAGGTGCAGAGAGAGCCTACACGAATAACTTGCCTAAAGTCACTCTTCTGACAGGTGGCAAACCCAGGATTCAAAACCAAGCCTTTCAGACTCCAAAGTTCATGATCTTTCAACTATAGCTACCTTCCAAACTCCTGAAGCAACAGTTTAGTCATTAACTCTGGGAACTACCCTGAGATCCTTCTCAATTTACAGATTCATTATTAACATGGATATTAGGTATATGAGTCATAAATATGGCTGTCTTTTATTGCTTATCAGATACTTTGTGTATTTTATTTTTAATCTCTTCAACAACCCTCTATATCAGGTCACTTTTTGTATAAAGAAGCCAAGCAGCAGAGGCAGAGGTGGCATGTTTCACCACAGCACACCTCTGAGTGCCAACACACCTACCCCAACCCCCCACCATCTAGTCAAATGGCTCTTTCTTCCCCCGCACTTGCCTGGTTTTCATGCCAACAGCAAACTAAAAGGAAAACTTTGTAGTGTTAAAATACTGTATTCTTAATAGGTTCCATTTTTAGGTCAGCTGACTCTTGTTTTAGCTAATAGAATGTTTTACTTTTGCAGTGTGCTTTGAGACAATTTTATAGCAAAGACTTTGCTTTTATAAAATGAAAATAAGTTAATATGTATTTAAGATCATGTTGTTGACAAAGGCAAAACAAAGGGCAGATCCTAAGTCTTATAAGACAAATGTAACAGCTGAAGTCATCAATAGTTTAGGCAATAAAAGATTGGATTCCCCAAAGGAAAAAATATATATAATGAGTTATTTTTAAAAACCTTGCATGTGGGCCTGCTTTAACAAATCACCTCTTTGCATTACTACCAAAAACCTAAATTTTAAATAAACTTAATCATTTCTCACTAATCTATTTAGCTTTATAAATTACATTCAGGTTGGTTTTTGCTTTGCTTCGTTTTATTGGAATAAGACGAAGTATTTTTTTTGCAAACAAGCTACAAATCCTGAATGAAAAAGCGTTGGTTAGATTAATACTTAGTCCACGCCTAAATCTTCTCATATAAGGCAGAACTTTTTAATAATTGGAGTGCTTTAAAAATGGAAGAGGCTTCGTAAGTACACTCTATCCCCAAGACATATTCAGATAGAGGATAGATGGTCATTTGGATATTCTAAAGGGGACTTAAGCATCTGATAGAAAACTAAGGTCCATTTCCAATCTAACAATCCATGAAATTCTATGAAATAAGTAAACTTTTAAGTTGTAAAAATATGCACAAGTTTGCTAACATTATTAATTGTCTATCTTTAGAAAAACAGTTTGATTTAAAATAACCATATGTGGACCTCACAGCTGTGGCCACATATGGGACCAAGACAGGATTTAAAGTAGCTGAGTTTTACAGTCTTATTATATTTCAAGAGGATCCATTCGATCCTAGGTTGCATATACCTATAGCCATCCTATAAAGCATCACGTTTAGAAAAATCGAACTTTTCTGGGACCATGCCTCAATGGTCCCCCTTTTTTTTCTAACTTGTCAACATATTCACCATTGCCAGCATTAAAGACAATTTAGCAGCAGGTTTAATACTGCAGCATTTCTGAAAGTTGGTCAATATTGGAAGAGAGACAAGAAAAGGTGATGGAATTTTCTCATCTATACTACCTCGGTATAGTGTGGGGTGGCCTAAGGTTAGAGAAGTGGTCTGAATGACTTCCCAATACCCCTCCAGTCCTAGTTGTCTGGGATATTCTCTCTGCTTTTTTTCTTTTTTTTTTTTTGCGGTACGCGGGCCTCTCACTGCTGTGGCCTCTCCCGCTGCGGAGCACAGGCCTCGGACGCGCAAGTCCAGCGGCCATGGCTCACGGGCCTAGCTGCTCCGCGGCACGCGGGATCCTCCCGGACCGGGACACAAACCCGCGTCCCCTGCATCGGCAGGCGGACTCTCAACCACTGAGCCACCAGGGAAGCCTTCTCTCTGCTTTTAACTATCAAGAGCAGCTGAAGGTGGAGAGATCTGTATTCATTCATTTGCTCATTCTTTTTTAAAAAGCCATGGATTTTATGTGAAAGGAAAGACAGACAAAAAGAAAAGAGAAAAATAGGAAGGAAGAGAGGGAGAGAAGTGAGAAACAAAACAAGAATGAAAAGATAAGAGATATAGGTATATATCTCATAATGGACAAAAATCCTTGATTCCTGACTAGCAAAGCAGCACCAGAAAGCTGCATTCCCCGATTCCATTTAATTTTTGCCTGAGCATACTTAGGTGAGCCCTGTTGAGATGTCAGGGTCTGCTACGCAGTGTACGTGGCACACTAAAAGATATTTGGCGTGAAGACGATGAATTTTCAAACTAGCTCAAGAGTAATTGAAAATGGAATTCTGAGAAAAGCTAACGTGTATCCTTATCTCCACATAAACACATCAATACTCATTTTAAGCCTGCCAGCTATCTATCTGCTAGGAAACACTCAATACTGCTTCTTGTACACTGAGCAGATCATTGAGTTTTCTCTCAAAAACTAATAGTACAATCATTTGCAACAAGAAATTCTTCTTTGTCTGATGAAATAGTACCATCCCTGAGCTGCTGCCTTATAATTCTGGAGACACAGGAGTTCAGCCTATGAATTTCATACCCATAAGTGGAGCTCAGACTCAGGCCATAGTATCACAGACTGCAGCTGCAAGGAACCTTAGACATCACCCGGTCGAACCCCATTATTTTGTAGGTAAAACAGTGAGCTCTTAAAAGCCATATTAATACCCAAGTTGCCTGTTACTTTTATTTTCAAAATTGACTGTTCTCATTTTTCTTAAAAAGCAAGGCTCCACATTTCTAGAAAAAAAATCCCCTTGGGGTAGCAGTATATCTCTAGTTCTAGCCTGATTTTTTTTTTTTTTTTATCACAAATACGTTTACACATTCTGAAGTTAGAGTATTCTGCTTACTGTGAGTCTGGTCCTACTCAGAGCAAAGGTAATGACTTGGGAGGAAAAATTTTACATTTCTGCTCCTAGTAGCTAAGACTATATCACCACAAAGAAGCAGGTGGAAAGACACATAAGAATCCTTTACCTCATTTGATCCTTCTGCAATCCAATGAGATGAGTATAATTTTTCTGTTTTACAGATGAGAAAACCGAGCCACAAAGTCAATGAACTACTCCAAAGAAACATACAAGTAAGTGGGAGATCTGGAAACTTAAACCTGCAAGAAATACACAGATTCCTGGAGGAATCAGGTAGTGATAGGATCAAGCACAAGTTAATGGAATTAACAATGGAAAAAAGGAACAGCAGTCAGGAGAACAGGGAGTGGAGGTACAAGGGATTTTCTGAATTGAAGAGAAAGAAGTTGACAGTATTATTGCCACAGAGGCCCTCAATGTTCTATGTAAATCAGGAAAGCTTCTCTCTTAAGTGTAAAAGAAATAAGAATAAGACTAAAGGGCTTCCCTGGTGGCGCAGTGGTTGAGAGTCCGCCTGCCAATGCAGGGGACACGGGTTCATGCCCAGGTCCGGGAAGATCGCGGCTGCGCCCGTGAGCCATGGCCGCTGAGCCTGCGCATCCGGAGCCTGTGCTCCGCAACGGGAGAGGCCACAACAGTGAGAGGCCCGTGTACCGCAAAAATAAATAAATAAGACTGAGGACATAAGAAGTAGAGAAATGGATTGGAACTGTTGCATCCAAATGTGATGTAACATCACAAAAAACAATGCTGAGGATAGACTGAATCAATTTCTATAGGACCCAATGAGTATGCTTTTATGACCTTCTCTCCAGTTGGCAGGACAAGAGCTGGTAATGCACAGTCAGGCTGCATTAGATCCCAGAACTGGCACACCAGGTCCACTGCAAGACTGAGAACACGCAAGATTACTGCACTCTCAAAATGTCAAGGTTTCATCAGTGGTCATGGGACCTAGAGTAGATAGGGAGTCAAAAAAATTCAAAAGTAAATCAATAGCCCAGGGAAAAGGAGTTTTAAAAATACAAAGTAAATATCAGGTTATTTGGTGTGAAAGGATATTCAAGGGACAACTTACAAAGATTGGTGAGAAAAGGAAACACTGAAAATAATACTACTGAAATAATAATTATTATAATGGATCTTAAGATATTAGCGATAAACCATTCTAGGTGGGGATGAGATCCCATGGGAATAATCATGAAGTGAAGGTGAAGATGAGGAAGTTAAGGAAAAAATCAAGTATCCAATAATTAAGTAAAAAATCTTAAGGATGTTCACAGGAGCTAAAGTAGAAAGACGAACTATAAGCTGAAATTATCAAGATAGATGAGAGTGATAGAAAGTAGTTGATGAATAACAATGAGGACAGAAAGGAGCAAGTAAAATGGATAAAGGGTGTCCAAAATATAGTAAAGGGTTATTCATATTAAAATTATGTCACAAAGCAAGTGTCAATGCAACTCCTCTTCCAAATGCAATAAATATAGAAGTCACATTTCCTAAAAGGGGGACATGATGGTGTCAGGAAATTCTTTATTAAGATTAGATTTTAATCATCTTATTCCTTCCTTCATTCTAAATATTCCTGGAACACACATGCCAGGAACTGTACTAGGTACATAGTATACAATAGTGGTCAAAACAGATACAATTCCAGTTCTCAGTAGCCTGAAGTCTTCATTGTAAACACGTAAAAAGGCTAGAGAGATAATCTGTATAACATCAAATTTAAGGTTAAGCCAATCGGTCACTCATTTATAAATTAGTAAACTAAGATATAACTAATTAGTTTCAGAGCCACAGCTAGAAGCCAGGTTTCTGTGTTACCAGCCCAGGGCTGTTAGGCTAAATTATGCCAAATCACTCAGTACCATACCAAGCTTGGAAGAGATGTTCAAAAAAAAAAGTGTTGTTTTCATAATTCCAAGATGCCTTCTTGACAATCACTGCTTTACAACCTCCTCCTAAGCTCTGCTTTTCCCTAGATGCCATGTCACTTGGAAAAGACAAAGAGTGGACTGATTTGAGATTTCCCTATTCTCCTTTTCAGTTCTTATCCTACAATGAGAAATTACCACTCAATGGGTGGTAAAAATAGAAAGTCAGAAGAACAAGATAAGAATCTGACAAATTCTGGGCATCCTTTTTATTCCTCCATAGTGCCTAATAGAGTGTCTTTTGCAAAGAAGGTAATCAATAAGAATTAATTTTATTTTTCATTATGTGTCCTTTCAGTAACATGTAAATTTAAAAATTAAATGCTTAAAACTTAGTTCATGAAAAACTATATAGACTTTTAACTTTTGCATTTAAAGAGTGGTTTTCCTGACTTTTAGGTTTCATAAATATTTAAGGCCCATATGGTGTATATGCAATATGTGTTTCTGAATCACCACTATTGGAATTAATATATCAGCGTAGCACACGCTGACATTTCTACAGTTTCGGGTACATACTGTGCCTGACTTTTCCCACCCCAGGACAGCTGTTGAGAAGCAATGGTAAACCACATAGACATGTTCTACACAATATCCTAGACCAGAGAAAATAATTTGAAGACTCATACTATCTCTGAAAGAAGACTCTCTCCTTTAACTCTTTCTATGGGAGCCAGACTATCATCACATACAAAACGTGGTCTTTTATTGCCAAAAGGTGGACCTGACGCAAAGGCCATCAGCCAAATGCCAGGACAGCACGGTCTTCCTACAGGTGCCCAAGCAGGAGGCATCCAAAGCCCAAAGGCAGTAGAAGGAGTCACAGCCTCTTCCCAGTATCCCGGCGTTGCCATGGCTCTGCCCCACCCCTCATACAGACACACATTCGCACACCTCATGTTTGACCCTCTCATCTACCAGAGGCACACACTTTTCTCCAACAACCACTGCAGAACTCAGAGCTCCAATAGTCTTCCTCTATGCTTTACCTGTAAACACAGACATCCACAACAAAACACTTCCACAATAAAGAAATCCATCATTATAAGCTTAACTGTCACAGGAGCTGGGCAACTGCTTACGTTTTAGTGATAACTGAAAGAGAAGAGGGGGAAGGGTTAGCTGGAACAAAGTGAGAGAGTGGCATGGATATATATACACTACCAAAGGTAAAATAGATAGCTAGTGGGAAGCAGCCGCATAGCACAGGGAGATCAGCTCGGTGCTTTGTGACCACCTAGAGGGGTGGGCTAGGGAGGGTGGGAAGGAGACGCAAGAGGGAGGAGATATGGGGATATATGTATACGTATAGCTGATTCGCTTTGTTATAAAGCAGAAATTAACACAGCATTGTAAAGCAATTATACTCCAATAAAGATGTTAAAATTAAAAAAAAATTTTTTTAAAGATGTGGCACATATATACAATGGAATATTACTCAGCCATAAAAAATTATAGCATGAATAATTATTTTATAAGATCCTTTAGATCATATATAAAAGATGTTTATAAAAATTATATACATTATATTTATGTGCTCTGTACTTGATCTACTATAATAATCTACTTTTAATAAATGTCTCTTTAAATTAAAAAAAAAAGAAAGAGAAGACTGGTTGAGTCTACAGTTTGAGTGCCTCTCCCTGGTTGACTGGATAGATTATAGTTCTATCCCTAGAATCTTTCTGTGAAGGAACAAGGGAACTGAATCCTCTCTCTCGTTCTTGGTAGTTAACTTCATTCTCCGCCTGGAGAAAATCCCACCCTTCAACATCTCTCAAATATCCCTTGTTCAATGAAGTTTTCCTTAAAGCCCCCGGGAAGAATTAATTCTTCTGTAACTATGCTAGTATATAGCACTTTGCACATGATATTAAAACACTTAAGACTTTGCATAATAGTTTGTGTGTGTTCCTATTCTAATAATTAATCATCACTGTTTCTGTGCTTCCAAAGTACCTTCTATGTATATGTCGGTGTTGCATAATTCGCTGTGCTCTCTGTGATTTATCTGCTTCCACATCTGTCTCCTTTCCTCCCTCTTCCATCTACCTTCACAAGGTGATCTTGTTGAGACCAGGACAGAGATTGTAGTTAATTTATCTTGGCATCTGCCATTCGGTCAGCAAGCAAAGACTTCCAAGAGACTAAATGTTGTCACTGCCCTTGGGGTAGGAAGGGCAGTCAACGGAACCCCAGCCTGTGTCTAGTCTACCTGACTTCTGCTAACCAGTTCTAGATCAAACTTCAGTACTTGTTGCCTTTGCTGCTCCCGCTTATGACCCTTGGAGAAAAATGCCTTCTTGCTTCTGGTTACAGAGTAGTATCTATAACCACTTTGTAAGTGTCACCCTTGAAATCTCCTTCTTAAGAACCGTGATTGGTATATGTCTTCTGACTTGGGCCATACTCTCCTGATCAAAGCACTCTGTGTTCTTTGTTGCTTCTCGTCTTGTTTCCTTCAGCTGCTCCACCAGGGTCTGTTTCTAAGCCTGCTTTTAGGATCTGCCCGCTAGAATACCCAGCTTTTTGCTTCCTGTCTTTTCACGTTTCCTTAATCGACCACAGGACTCAAAGAATCTATAGTCTATTCTCACTTCTTTTTTATTACTCTTTTAAATGTTTTCAGCTCTAAGAGTCAATGAGCATTTCACAACTTTATCCCACCTTATTCTCTCTCCAGAGCATCTGCCCTCACCTGCAAAAGAACTATCTCTTACCTTCATAATAGCCTCATTCATACATTTATGGTGTAAATTTGCATGTTAGGGAAAAAAATCTCTTAACTGCTTCCTTTAAGCATTTTATTTATTTATTTTTGTATTCGTATAGTTTTTGCTTTTTATTTATTTATTCTTTCCATCTTTATTGGAGGATAATTGCTTTACAGTGGTGTGTTCGTTTCTGCTTTATAACAAAGTGAATCAGTTATTCATATACATACGTTCCCATATCTCTTCCCTCTTGCGTCTCCCTCCCTCCCACCCTCCCTAGCCCACCCCTCCAGGCGGTCACAAAGCACCGAGCTGATCTCCCTGTGCTATGCGGCTGCTTCCCACTAGCTATCTACCTTACGTTTGGTAGTGTATATATGTCCATGCCTCTCTCTCGCTTAGGCGTTTTAAAATACATTAGATTCTACATTGACAATTCCACCGTTCTTCCTAGATTCTTCTCATGGTAGGAGCAGGGAGTTTGGAATCAAAGAAAGACAAGTGGACCCCCAGCTTTGTGATCTTGGTTTTAAGGTATTTATCATTGAGGCACCTTCAGTGCCTCAGTAAACTTGGAGTAAAATCAGCCAACTATCATGCTGTTCTGAAGGCTCAAAAAGATGACATGATACATGGTGGCACTCAATAAATGATAACTATTTTCAGTAAAGAAAAAGCAAACCTCTACCTATTGGATGGGGATACTCAATTTGTGTTCATAGGAAGTCTGACGGAAAAAAAAAATGATATTTAAAATCACTTTCATCATAGTGGCCTCCAAATCCAACACCTTCAATAACATTTGTCTGAAGGTGAGGTGCTTTATTTTTCATTTTTATAGAAACCTTCTGCATCTGAAGAGACTATTTGGACCATTTTATGAAAGACCAGGGAGCCTAGAATGAACTATTTGCTGAAACTGTCTGCATTTCTGAGCCCTGCACATTGCTGTGTCTCTGGAAATAGTGGTGTTGCCATCACTTCTGCCTAGAGCAGAGATTTAACTGCTCCATAAAGATGGCAGGGCCAAATAAAAGCTATTTCATTAATTCAGAAAATAGAGTACTTTTGAGCCAAATCTCTGCCATCCGGATGAGAGACCGAGCTTGAAAATACAGCCACAGATCTGCTACACACTCACAGTGCTTGCCACCCAGCTACAGACACAAAGAAAACACCATTGGGCTTCCCTGGTGGCGCAGTGGTTGAGAGTCCGCCTGCCGATGCAGGGGACACGGGTTCGTGCCCCGGCCTGGGAAGATCCCACATGCCGCGGAACGGCTGGGCCCGTGAGCCATGGCCGCTGAGCCTGCGCGTCCGGAGCCTGTGCTCCGCAGCGGGAGAGGCCACAGCAGCGAGAGGCCCGCGTACCACAAAAAAACAACAACGACAACAACAAAAAACACCACTGATTTTATAATCAATAAAATGAATACTGAGGGTCAATAAAATTAGAATGATGACAAAGGTCACATACTGGTTCCCCAACTTCTTGTTTGATTCTATCGTGTTCAAGCATTTAAACTCAATAGTTCCCACAAACAGCACTAAGGTGAAGATGAAGAGACCCCCTACTGAAGGAGGGCGTTGGCAATCTTGAATCTTATTGGGTGTCCACCAACGGAACAGATTCTGACAATACTACACCCTAAAATGTACCTATTCATAGTGTCTTATAATTCACATCTACTCCCTGCCCACCTCTCATACTATATCTGTTGTACAGAGTAAACCCTGGACAGATACTTTCAAAAACCCTCCCTGAGTGAGAGCTTCTCATTCATTCATTTATTCATTCACTCATCAATATTCATTAAGAGCTTCCTATGGACCAGATACTAAGCTAAAGCTGTGGATACAATGAAGAATAAGAAAGACACTGTGTCCGTCCTCCAATAGGGGCAATGGCATCACCTTACAATAGAGTGCTAGGAGTCGGTAAGGACGGAGGGCTCACCAATGAGGTATCTGAGAAAGCCTAACGTTTTCACTGAAACCTGAAGAATGAACAGAAGGTAGCCAAGTGAAAGGGGAGAGTTGAGAGATGAGGCTGGAGGTAAGAAGAAACCAGGATTTATAACTCATGCTAAAGCCTTTAAACTTTATAATAGAAGTAATGGGGGGAAGGTCACTGGAGAATTGGGGTGGGGGCAGTCTGATAAGAATATTGTTCTAGGGACTTCCCTGGTGTCTCAGCGGTTAAGAATCCGCCTGCCAATGCAGGGGACACGGGTTTGAGCCCTGGTCCGGGAAGATCCCACATGCTGCAGAGCGACGAAGCCCGTGTGCCACAGCTACTGAGCATGTGCTCTAGGGCCCACGAGCCACAACTACTGAGCCCACATGCCACAACTACTGAAGCCCGTGCGCCTAGAGCCCGTGCTCCGCAACAAGAGAAGCCCGCGCACCACAATGAAGAGCAGCCCCCGCTCGCCACAACTAGAGAAAGCCCGCGTGCAGCAACAGACTCAACACAGCCAAAAAAAAAAAAGAATATTGTTCTACTTTTTTATTATATTTTCTGATTTTCTCATCATAAACATGTATATTGATTTTACAACAAGAAAGTCAGTAAGGAGTAAATTTAAGTTTGAATTAATAAAAAGAAAGATAAAATAATAGTAAGAAAGTAAGGCTGAGCCAGAAATCTCTTGGTATTTTTTTAAATGTATATTATCATAGTCTTACTGGAGACAGACCATAAGTTTAGCTCTGAACTTATAAGAAACCAATGAAAAGCAGGAAAATCCACTAGTTTCTTAAGGCACAAGATCCATGAACAAGAAGGCCAGAATGGCTCTAGAAAGGAAAAAGTGAGGAGAAAAAAGAAGGAAAGGAACTAGAAGAGTAGGTGGTATGTAGATGGTGTGGGTCACTGTTAAGGACTCTGGATTTTATGCTGAGTGAGATAGAAAGTTTTGTGTGGTTTTGAGCTGTGGAGCAAAGTGACCTGATTTACAGGTTAACAGTTCACTTTAGCATCTCTGTGGGGGATGGACTATCTTGGAGAGCAGGAGAGTCAAGAGTAGAAATAAGGATACCAGTCCGAAAACTACTGCAGTAGATCAAGAGAGAAATGACGGTGGCTCAGTGTAAGATGGCAGCGGTAAAGATAGGGAAATGTGGTGGGACTTAGGAAAGATGGAGTTGATAGGGTTTACTGATGGATGGGTACGGGTGAGAGAGAAAGGGGAATCCAGGATGGCTTCTAGTTTTTTTGTTTGTTTTTTTCTAGGGAACGGGTATATCATTTACTGAGATAGGAAAAACTGGGAGGATTTGGCAGGGGATAGATTTGGGGAGGGGTAGGAAATCAAAAGCTCTGTTCTGGACACGTTAAATTTGAGATGCCTTTTGCACATCTGTCAGTTAAAAAAGGCTTATTAACAAAGACAAGTCCTTATATTTCATGGCATGTCAGGAAGTATGGCAAAGTGAAGGAATTTGGTAAGAAAGTTGAAGAAATACCTCGATGCTAAAAGGCTCTCTTCTAAGTACAAAAGTTTTCTGAATACCATAGCCATTAGCTTTATTTGCCAGAACTTGGCAATCCTGTCTCAGAATTCTGCGTTTTTCAGATCTGAGAAGTTTCTGCAGGGCCCCTAATAGGGTTCCTTCTCTGCCCCCTTCTCCACTTATGTTCATTCAGATCATTCTAGAAATGTTTTCTCTCCCTCACTTCCTGCAGCCCTCCTATACCATCCTATGCTCAGCCCTGGAAACGTTTCCTTTGAGGACTAGGGATTCGGTTTTGACTCTCAGGGTAACGTTGGCGCTAAGACTTTACTCCTACTCTCAGGAAGGAGGGTCAGACCTTTGGGAAGTAATCCTGAAATAGTCATCTCTGGGCCCTGCCCAACTATCACCTGGCCAAACAGGTTGCCTCTCAGGAATTCTCAGGCGCTGAACCAAGCCCTTTTCACAGATCAGAATTATAGGGTTGGGTTTTTCTATGAGACTCAAACAAGATAATGATTAGAAAAGCAATTTTAATGAACTGTGATGTTATGTCTCCTCTTTTGAACCCAGAATGGCTCAAGAACCCCAGGTTCTTTATTCCTTCAGCAATTATTAACAATGTGCCAATCACCAATATGTTTCAAAGATGTTTTATTATAGAAAACTCACAGACCAATAGGAGAGACAGTCATAAGATATACTTGCAAAAAGAAGTGCGTATTGAAGTGCACAGAAACCCAGAGGATGGGGTAGCTCCCTCCTCCTGGGAAGGAGGTGACAAAGAGGCAATGTACCCTACAGGATGTGAAGAAGAGCCATTAAAGAATTTTAAATATGATCAGTTTGAATGTTAGGAAATACAGTGGCAGCAAGAAAAGAGAATAGATTGGAAAAGGGTGAGAAGGGAGACCAGGTAGAGGCTATTATAGCATTCCATGAGAGAGAGAGATGGTGATGATGTCTGAACTAAAACAATTATCCCAGGGATGGACGGGAGAAGATGGATTCTTGAGATATTTACATGGTAAAACAAATTTTTAAAGACCACTTCCTGCCTATATTTCTGCCTATTTAAATATTCAGAAAAGGGGGAGAAACCATGGACGATGAGAAAGATTCTGGCTCGAATATGATCTTGGCTATAGCTTTCAAGATGCAATGTATACATTCAATGCTTTAGTTTGAGTTTTCCATAGATATTTAGCCCTGCTTTCTCCCAATGCAAATCCATTTTCCTTTACTGAATTTCTTCACATGACATCATGAGGGAGACTCCAAACAAGTCCAGCAGAAAAGACTTTTCCTGAGAAGAACGGCCAATAATACCATAATGTCAAAACTCTCCAGGAAGATTTAGATGTGTCTCCTGGATGATTGCTTAAGTGAGATATCACCTGCAAACTGCAAATAGAGTGCCTGGCACTTCAGAGCTACTCAATAAATTTTAACTATTTTGCCATTAAGGTTTAGTCATCAGCATTGATCACAGGCTTTCTCTAGATGGTTAATTAATCACCAAGTATTTCAAGCAATATGTATTTATTGAATACGTGCACAGCTCTCGGCAGGCATTACTGTCTGCCACATAGTTTGCCTGGAGTTGATCCCTGGCCCACAGAAACACTCTGGAAACATAGCGTAAAACAACAGGGAGGGGATCAGCCTAGGAATTGGGAGAACTGCTTTGCAGCACAAGGCGGGCATGACGTTAACCCACTACACTCACTTTACATTTGAGGAAACTGGTAGCGCTCCCTGCCTTTTTCACTTGGTTAGAGGTGGAGCCAGCCCTAGAAGTAGGGGCTCCTGACTCCTTGACCAGTGCCTTTTCCAAGACACCTCATACACATGAGACCCAATCACCCTGGAAGGCTACCACGTGGTCTAACTTACTTCCCTGCACAGATGATACTACTGTGATAAGTTACTCCTGAAAACCTCAAACAATTCCTTAAAATTAGGTCAAGCAGGTCAGATAGACCAGCTCAGTATAAACTCATGCCTGCTAATCCACAGGCAGAGGCTGCCATGCCTTCGGACACTGCGTACATATCAGAAACTGGAGATAAGTGACAGTTTGGATTCATTGTGATTCGGTGGTTTATTTTCACAAATATATGTTTCTAGATTTCCACCTAAAAGACAAAAGTAACAATATATCAGTACACACACACACACACACACACACACACACCTTAAGCTTTATAGGTAAAGCCAGTAGAATTCACTGTTTTCTACCGAGAGTTCCATTGTTATTCGGCTAGTTAAAATGAGCTTTAAGCTCTCCAAGAAATTCATCTGTGTTTTGAGTCTGCTAGATACACATTTGAACAACCCAAATATTGAGATACATTATATATGAACACAGAACTTTTGCATCTTTAGCATTTCTGAATTTGTAGCCTTGAAAACTAAATTAAGAAAACGGAATTTATTCGCCATGTTCAAACCCATTAATTAGTATTCACTATCTCTTTTGCAAGTAAGCAATTTTATCTCCATTTGGGGGATGAAGATGAAGAAATTAAATCAAAGTCAAAAGAACTATACTGGCTCACCTGAGATTTAGCTCCAAATAAAACTCAAGATCTAATGATTATTCGGCTAATATTTTGGTCGCTGACATCATGGTACTAATCTGAAAGAATCCATACGAGTAAGTGCCCTTACTGTTTCTCTCCCTTTGTTCCCCACAATGACCCTCAATCCTTGATTTTGAGCAGTACTACAAACAGTAAGGTACATCCAAAAGCATAACTTCCAAGGTCATTTGTATCTTTGAAGCAAATACCTGGTGTGATCTCCAATGTTTAATTCCAATCCAAAAGCCACTATATTAAACTTTAATATTCTATCTTTCATATTTTCATCATCATTTACCAAATCATTTAAATCACCAAAATACTGCAAATGTTTAAGTACTACTCTGTCTTTTTTAACCTAATTTCCTCTGAGTTTTTAGCTCAATGAAAAGAATTCTTAGATTACTTACATTAAGGTCTTTACTTTTCCAGAAATAGCCTTTTATATGAGCAACAGTCATTTAAAGATTTTAATGTAAGACTCTTGAAAGAAAATTAATGTTTCAACAAGAAACTATAAAAAAAAATAGAAGGATTAATTTAACTGGAAGTTAAATGTTTTCTAACTTACCACTTATATTTTGATTTTTGTACTTGATATTATTTATCATTTTCAAGGTGTTCACCAGTATTAATAAGCTTTTACAGTTCCAATTAAAATAAGGATTACCACGCTCACGATAAGAAAACTGAAGCAGAGAATTATATTCAGTATATTCATATCTGGAACACTCCATGCAATATAGGTAAATTACCAACATACTCTTATTTTTGCTTTCTTTGAGAATTAAGCACTAAATATCAAACATTTAATAAATGCAATATAATGAATCAAGGGCTTGAAAGAGTTAATTCTGCTACAGAATGATGCCTAACCTCAATAAAGAACTAGCCCAAGCCCTTGAAGGTTCAGATTCAGGATTTAATTGGCTTGATTGTGCATTAGGATGTGAAATAGGATAGCAAAAAAAAAAAAAAAGCTTTCTTAAAATAAATATTAAAGAACTGGGAAACGAAGGAAAAAGAATCATCAAATCCCCAAATTAAATATCTGAGAAGCAACTGCCTATGCGACTGCCTTTGCCCAATTTCTGTTTCACAGAACAATGCAACATAAAATGCCATTTCGTGTATAGATAGGTGTACAAGGAGGTTTGGTCCCAAGCCCATCAGTTCACACACCCATGTGAATAAAAGGCGGCCCACGTCAACATCCTGGTGAAGGCACTGAGGGGGAACTGAGCAGTCTAAGCCAAAGAATAGAGCCTTCGAGAGGAGCGTATGGCAAAGCACAGGCGCTTTTGCCCCTGTGACCGAAGCCTAACGTAACCACAGGAAGGAGGATATAAAGAAAGATAAGTCTGGGAAAATCCATGGTGATTAAATCTTGACTTCTGCCATGAATGCTTATGAGGAAAATAAATCATGTGAGATATTCCTGGTTTAAGAAAAAGACTACGGGTTCTGGAAACAAGCTTATTTGAATTCTAATCTGGATTCCAAAATGTGTTAGCGGTGTGACCCTGGTCAGGTTACATAACTCTCCAGAGTTTTCTCATCTCTAAAATGAAGAAAAATTAACACTTACCTTGATGGGTTCTGGTGAGAATATATGAAATAACGTGCTGTAAAAGAGCCTGGTAGGACGTTCAACATATAGTAAACCAGACTACATGCCAGTTCCCTTTTCTTCCCGCCTTCCCTTGGTCTTAAAGATCAGGGGACACAACAGACAACCTCTCTCACAATCCAACAATTCTGTCATCTCCCAGGCAATTCAGATTTTTGAGTCCCCTTAATCTCTTGATCCACCTATACAAGTATATTTCCTAACTAGAGACATTGTAAAACTGCAGAATTATTTGTCCTAGTTTGTTTGACTTCTTTTGATGTTCTAAAAAGTCCTTGATAACCACGTTTATGTGTGTCTGCATTCCAACTTTAAGGCCATTCTCATATCTCAGCAGCTATGCCTACAATCATTTGTCATCTCTCTCTCTCCCCTTACATACACACACACACACACACACACACACTCTCTCTCTCTCTCTTTAGAAAGGGAAGCGAACATGATCAAAATAAAATTATCGAGGGAGGGCAGCTCATTCCCCTTTTTTCCAGATCCAGAAAACTTCAAAAACCTAGAGAGTTCCTGAAGGTTTGAGACTGTCCTTAGGCAGTGTCAGAGGTACGGTTCAGATCAGTAACCTCAGGCCACCTTAAGCCCACCCTAGATGAACATGACACCTGCAATTTAGTCTTCTCCATGCCTGTGGCCTGACCTCCGGACACCAGAGGGAGGCTTGTGCTCAGCAAGGACACTAGTCTAAGACATTTAGCTTCTAAGAAGAGTGGAATGTTCAGAAGAAAGAAATAGACAAAAATTGAGTAAAGTCTCTTCATTTAAGCCCTCACCTGAAAGGTTTTAAAGAGTAACTAACAAAGCAAGCAAACCTATAGCAGAGTATATGCATCTGTCCACAGGGCTGACTCAGTGGCACTAAAGTCTGAGAGGAGAGGGAGGAAAGAGAAGGGAAGAGAGTGATGGAGGAAGAAGACAGAGAGAAGAGGAGGGAAAGGAAGAGAGAATGAAAGCTTAATCACAAAGCTCATTTCCTTTAAAGCTGTAGGAATCACTAGGATTGATGCCAACAAACCCAGGTCCTCAGCAAAGCATGAAATTGTTATTACTCTACAGCTGGAGAAACTGTGGCTCTGCTCCTGAGGACTAGGTCCTCCACAAAAGCCCAAGGAATCTGTCACGTCAAGTTTAGCAGCCCTTCTGACCCAGGCCCAGAGGCACAATCTCAATTCCTCCCAGGTGGCCCCTGAGTGACTCTTCCCGGCTAGACTCTGCGGCAACGTATATGCACAAAGAAACCTGTTCATCCCTGAGGCTCAGGGGATCACTGAAACCACCTTGGGATAAAAAGCAGTTGAGATATTGCTGAGTCTCAGCTGGCTGGTTTTATAAAAGCTGCCTTTCAGAAGAAGCCGGAGTATCTAGAAAAACTCCTGAGATGTTCATAAACATCAGTTAACTGTGGTCTTCAGGAAACGTGAGTTTGATTAAAGCTAGTTGCAATGCAGTGCAATTATCTATTTTCATGGCTATGTATTTTTCCCCTCCCCATAGCTAAGACCTTTTCTCTTCTAATGCTTTTTTTCTTACAAAATACGTTCAAGCAAATGTTCTCGTTTTTAGGGTTTTAATTTTAAATATGGAATCCATGCATCTGCAACGTACCTGTAAACTACTGGGAACTGAAACATCGTGCACATACATAAAACATAACATTACATTGCTGCAGACCACCATGAACTCCAAAGGGCCAGTCCTGATGTGAGACCTGAGTCACTCTCCTGCCTCTGTCTCCTACCAATGTCGTCAGGTACAGAACAAATGATTTTTGTGAAAGCTTAGTTTTCCTAGGATCTCTTAGGCACTTTGAGTGGAGAGGCAGGAGAATGACAGAGAAAGAAAAGCTTGAAAGATGGATCCTTTCCTGGCACACGGGACTGGTTCAGTATCACGAGCAGCATGTCACCAACTCTACGTGATGCGTAGACTCAGCTGCCCACACCTCCTCCTGTCTCACACCCCTGCTCTCACTAGTTTTCCCACAAAAAGCAATAAAACATACAAGGGGCACTGGAGGAGTGCAGGGATGTGGGTCTACATTCTGATCCATAAAAACACAAAAAAACGAAACACAACAAACAAAAGCATCGTAGCTCTTTCCCATAATCTCAACATAACTAGTGTCCTATAGCATCTCCAAAGAGCCTCCTTAATTGAAAGAAAAACTAGTATTAAATTTATAGTCTCAGTCTCTGATTACCAGGGCAAAAAATCCAAATATAGAAGTGTTTCATTTTGTGTTTTTTACCTTGTAGGTATTTCTAAAATTTAGCTTTCATTTTTAAAAAACTACCATAAAGGAAGAGAGGGCTGAATAATTCCTTTCAAACTTATAATAAACATCCATAAACCACTGAAATTAAAATGGTTTAAACACACACACACACACACGCACACACACACGTATCTTAGGTGCCTTTTGTGAAATTCTCTAGAATACTCTGCTTTGTCACAAATGGTTATATAAGCAGATAGATTTCTGGATGAAAAATTGTTGTGTAAGTCAAAATGGAGTTTATAGCATGTGTATCAAAATGCAATTAGTTGAAGGAAATATTAAACTAAGAAGAACTGTGGAAATAATTTGGGGAGGTGGGGTGGAGTTTCATTCACAAGCTTGATTTTCTTTTGTTTCCAAAAAGTGAGATGTCATGTCTTGGTATGTACAGAAATACATCAGGGATGTTTAGATGTAACACATGTAAACCTAATGAAAATTTTCCATTAAAAATTACTTTTGCGGTACTCATGAAGTATTTAAATCGAAGAATCAAATAAACACATATCATGTGAGGTTCTAGTTTCCTAAATATAACTTGGAATCTCTAGTGAGGTGGAAGTTTATAAATAAATAAGTACCAGGTTGAGTCTCCCCATAGAAGTCAGATCTGTAAAACTAACCAGAATTCTCTGGCAATGGGGCAAATCATAGGGGGCAAGTCAAATTTCTATCAGCTCCTTTTTACCTTCTATCATGAAAAACTGCATTGATTGATTTTTAGATAAAAGAAAAAGTAGCATGTATCAAAGCAACATTTGGTAGAGTTTGCATTTACACTTCATGATAACCTATTGATACTATACTTTATCAGATCACGTGGATATATATTTGAACTGAACTTGACAAATTCTGTTACGATGGAAAAGTGTCTGAATTATATGCATCTGCCAGGAAGAATAAATGCAAAAACTGAAATATGTTTCAAAATAAACATTTCAGATTGCATATACTTTTCATTTTATAACCACAGGCTTTGCCACCTAACCTTCATTTCGATAAAGATACACAAGTTCTATCAAGATATTTGTTTCCTTTGGAGCCTGAGAGTTTTTCTAATGTGCCATTTTTTTAATGTCCAGATGGATTTTTTAAGGCAATAACAATTTCCAGGATATAGATGACTTAGCTACCTACAAAGTAATTTTTATGATGTATTAAATCTATGATCCAATCTTTAGGTTCTTCTTACAGATGTATTTTCTTTTTTTAAAAAAAATGCAACTATATGTATACACTACTGAATAACTGTACTTTGGAATAATGATTTCACAGAGATATATTAAATTTAATAACTATTGCTTCTGTGGTAAATAATACCAACAAATAACATTGCTCTCTTTAAACATTTGCCGAACATAATGTTTATGTATTATTCTTTTCTCCTTTGACAAACGTGGAAGCTATTCCAATTTCCATACAGATTCACTGGTATGTTTAAGGGGATGTCATTACAAAGCTATTTAGTTAATTTCTTAGCACCACCCCCCAACAAAAAAAAAATGAAAGAAACAAAGAAAAGTATTTGGAGTCTATAAATATGTTTTAACATGATGTGCTGTGTGGTGATATATATGCACACTCAACGTATTATATATTAAGATTAGAGCTTTCCTCGACTCTCTGCTTATTCCACAAAACTCACTCAGAAGATAATCTGTGAATGATCAGTCCCATTTAGTACATACCTTCAGTTTACAAATAAAACCACACACACACACACGTATAACAACGCTTCCCTTAAGCAAATTAGGAAGTCAACCAAAATACTGAAAGGAAAAATAGGACATAAAATTGTCATGTCCCGCGAATGGATTTGTGGAATGAATATATTCTCTGTATCCACACCCTCTGAACACTTTTCTGAGAGAGTGGAGCTTTCTTTGGCAAATATGTTTTTTATAGAATAGTCCTTTTAAAACATTCCATTTTAGGTGACACACTGTTAGGTATTAGACAGATTCCCACTCTTTTTCTGAACAATCTTATTTGCTCATTTGGAAAACAATTTGTGAAAGAATTATTCATTGTTCTTATGCATACATTTTAAAAATAATTCACCACACATGACCAAATTATTTTCAAAGTATATACAGAAAGGGAAGAATACTAAACTTTCCCCTGCCTACATGTGAGAGCTTGTCAGCATTCAACTCCAAGGCCTTTAATCCCAGGCTTTAAATTATTCAGATAACAGTTGATTACTCCTTTGCAAGAAGCGTTGAGCTCTGCAAAATCTGAGTAACACAATATTTTCTACATAAAAAAGCCCATCTCAAATAGTAGGCACCTAAGTAAAACACTTTCTGACACCAAACCATGCAACCCATTTTTTGCATTTACTGCATAAACTCTGGTAAATACCACTGCAGTTTCGTACAAAGTAATTCTGCAATCTTGCTTTCATTACCAAGCCATCTAGTTCTACAGCTTAATTTGCTGAAGACACAATACCCCACCCATACATTTTCTGGGTTTAAAGTCTTCTTTGAATCATAACAAGGGAAATGGTTAGTTATGTCACTCAGGAATCCAGAAGTGCACACAAACGAAATTTTAAACTTAAAAGAATACTGCTTTGACATTCACTCCTATTTCTTTAGGAGAATAATTGTCTTATGTCTTTTGACCACCAAGAGCCAATATCTGCTGCCTCTGTTCAGTTATACACATCAGCCATTACAAAAGAGCTTTGCTCACTTGGCTAAATTACAACCTGAGTAATGTAAAACAGACAGAAACACCAAGAACTATTGGCTTCCAACCCCAAATCAAAAGGCGACAAAATTTTGCCATCACAAATGTCTAGCTGAGTTCCAAATGGATTAAATTCATCCATAAAGCTGATGTAGGTAGCATTCCACTTTGATGTATATGTGTCCATATATGCCTGAGCATGTGTTCATAATAAGCCCGTAACCAGATAAATGAAAGAAATACAATTAGGTTACAAACATCAAATAAGCTCTGTAAAAATTATCAAAGTTGAACAAAGAACCCACTGATTTTCGTGGTATGGAACATTTTGAACCACTTTCTTCCCTAAAACTACTCATCACATTCTTTCCCTTAAATCCTTGTCTAAGCACGGGAATCATCAATTCCTCTTGATTCTAGCAAGCAAGTTTAGTCTTTTCAGACATCCGGACTGAAGCATGATGAAGTAGAAAATCTACAGATTGCATTCACTATCACCAAAAAGTACCACATTTGACTATTGCTCATACCATTTGGAAACCAGTCCTCACATGACTACTGGCCTGACACCTCATCCATCAGCAGGGTGCCCAGAGCAGAGCTGGACCGTCTTCCTTGCGCCATCTCCAGAGTGGAGGCCCAGCTGGGAAACAGGCTTATCTTCCAAGAGCGATTAGATCTTTAAGATCAGGCTTTAGCAATCTGACCTAAAGCCATCCTTCCTCGCAACAAAGTCTCCAAGCTCTTCAGAGGAAGAGACGGGGAGGAAGGCAAACGAGGAGAAATCTAGGTCTCCGTGGCCTGCTTAGAAACTTTGTTGTGTCAGAGAAACTTTGGCCACTGGAGGAAAGTACCCTATGGTTGCTCTGGCTTTAGAAAGATCTGTCCAGGGCTTCTCAATCTTCTTTTCACCCCTCTCTCTCCCTCTCTCCCCTCTTCTCTTGTTTCAGAAGGGGCCGCTGGTCAGCGCTGATTAATAAGTGTTTTTTGTTGTGAAGTGTTGAATAATAGAGGATGGCCGGTGACCCAGTAAAGACTAAAGCTTGCTCTGGTTCATTGTGGCAAGCTGAGAAAGGGGCTTTCGGCCCGGGACCCCGAGCACTGACCCGCACACATCCCGCGGATCGCCTATTCATCCTCACAGCCCTGCAGTCGCCCAGGCTCCCATTGTTCGCCAAGCAACAATGGTGATTTCGCAGGGAAAGTAAAGCTCCTTTCAGATCCCTCTCTGATGTTTTGCATTTAGGGAAACACCGACCTCCACGTTTTTCCCCGACACTTTCCTCACGGCAGTTAGAGCCGTTGCTTTTCGGGGAAACTTGTGTGAGTTTGGCGCTTGTTCGCCAAACACCAGTGTCCGGGGAGGCGAGACGGGGTGGAAAGAGGAGAGCCCCGGAGATTTTTTTTTTATTTTTTTTTTTTTGAAACGCATTTAGAGGACGGAAGCCGCCTCTAGGGAGACAGGCGAGAGGGGGGAGGAGAGAAGAAGACGTTTCCTCGCCGGGGTAGCCCGGGCGGCGGGGGCTTCGCGGCTGAGAGGCGGGCGGCCGGGCGGCCGGGCCCGCGGCCCCTATGCGCCTGCCCGTTCGGCCCCGGCCTGCCGCCCTGCGCTCCCCAACCGCTCCTTGACAGCTCCCCGAGCTGGGAGAGGAAGAGGAGGAGGAAGAGCAGAAGAAGGAGGAGGAGGAGGAGGCGGCAGCGGCGGGCGACGAGCTGAGGGCAGCGCGGGGGGAGGAGGGCTCATTGTCCGGTCCCCCCAGTCCAATTGATATGCTAATCCCTTTTCTGATGCCATAACAAAGAACACCTTTGCACTTTTAAAAGACTTTTGTGCCCTGGCTACAGAAGTTTATTATCCACTAATTAGCAACAACTTCTGGCAACGAGTTGGGTTACATTTTCATATGCTCCGAGCCCGGACGACGAGATGCGCAGGGCAGGAGGAGGTTTGCGCTCCTGGCAAACGCGAAAAAAACCCCGGGGCTGGAAAGGAGTCGCCCGCTCAAATTCTGGGCCGAAGGCGGGAGGCGGGGATCGGAAGCTCTGTTCTCCGAAGGGACCGAAACGTGCCCAGAAGAAGGTTCTTTGGGTGGGGGACTGAGCGATCCCTGGGCCCAGGATCTTAGATGACCTTATTTGATCCGGCAGTGTGGCCCGCGTCGGGAGAGCTGCGTGGAGGCGGCGGCTGCGGGCTGCTTTGCAGGTGTCCCGGCCCAGCCATCTGTTTGGGGTGAGGGTGAAAGGCCCGGGCGAATGTTCCAGCATTCTCCTCTGATCTCTTTAGCTTTTTTTTCTTTGCAGCCTCTACTTAGAATAACCCGCGGGCGAAGGAGCGGCCCATGCGTAGGAAAGGCACCCGCAGCCTGGGTCTCCTCCTAAGGCCTCCCCACCGACAAGGCTGAAATTCCAGGACCCGGAAAGATGAGGCAAAGTTGGCATCGCTAGAGGCGGGGCGGGGGTGGGGGATTTGCCGGATCCGGGGCCCACCGGGATCGTCTGAGGTGGTCACCCCACAGAGCACACCCTTCTGGCTAAGCAGAGGACAGAGCCGCATCTTCCCAGGGGCCGGATGCTGTGCGCACCGCGTGACCCTGCCTCCTTCAAGCTTTGGCAAGAAGTTGCCGATCTTTTAACAGCCCCACATCCCAGGTCAATAAAGTGGAAACGGATAGAATGAGCATCATCCGGTGAAAGATAAAGGGCGGGGGGACGAAGCGCGTTCCTTCTAGTGTCTCCAAAGAGAACGTCGTCTCTCGCCACTAGCAAAACACCCGTACAGCGAGGCCTTCGGTCTGGGCTCAACCGAAGAGATGTTCTATCTTAGGTAATCTGAGCCCCCAACCCAGCATTTTTAGTATGTATATTCCGTCTTCTAGAAATCATCTTTCATTTTTGGTTTTCACTTTTTGCAAGAGACCCCGTTGGGGGGGGGGGCGTATTGTTGAATTTTTCTCAAGCAGATGTCAGCCGGGTGCTGGAGGCCTTTGCGTCCTCCTGCGACAGCAGAGGCCGCAGAGTCCGGTTTGATAAATGTTCAGGGTGAAACATGGCCTTACTCAAAACCCCAGGGTGATTTAAGGTATAAGGGTGAATATTCAGAGGCGGGAGGTGACAAGTTATAGTGTTCCATTCCCTTTCGATGGAACGGCGCGCGCTGTTATCTGCAGCCCGAACCTCTCTTGTATCCGAGGGCAATGTTTCCGAACAAGCGCTGTTAGAACCAGAAAATGGGGGGCCAGGAGGCGGGGGCTGACGACTTAAGGGAATATTGCTGAAGAAAATACAAAGAAGATAACCAAGATATTAGTGTTATTGGATCTCATGATCTCCCAGACAGGGATCTCAGGAGCAAGAAAATATGCCCAGATGTCCCCTGAGCAGTGGCCGTGGGTGGGGTGAGGGAGGAGGTGGGTGGTGAGTGTGGGGTAAGAGGAGGGCTCTCTGTTGTCACCCTCGGCCCCCTTCATTGAGGATGAACAATAGCCGGGCCTGGGGCTTTTTCTGAAAGAGAAACTGCAGGAAGGCAGAGTTGCTTTTTGTGCCCCAGCCCTTTAGAAGAGGGGGAGCCATACACATGACCCCCCCCCCGACCACTGGGCGGTGTCCGCAAGATCTGGACCCCTCAGAGACTCTCTGACGGCTTTTTAAAAAGAAAGAAAGGAGAGAGAGAGGAAAGAAAGAGGCGCCGGCCCTGTCGCCTGGTAAGGCCCTCTCAGCCTCCGGAAGAAACCCGAGCAAAACGGAGAGACCCTCAGAAGTCTCCAGGCCGGGTGGAGGGGAGAGTGAAAATCACACACTCTCGCATGGTGTCAGCCTCCCCTCCCCCTATGTCTGATCACAGTTGATTCTGCTTACGTGTGTATTTCAGATTAAGGATGTATTTATTTATTTATTTAATCCTTCGGCTCTTCCCACACCACAAAAAGACTTAATTCCTTTCCAAGGCAAAGGGTTGATTTTAAAAAGGCTCCATTTTAAATCAATGGGGGAAATCAGACGACTGTGACCTTGACGTGTGAAATGGGGGAGGGGCGGGTAGATTTGGGCCCAAACCCTTGGCCTCTCCATTTCTGGGGCGTCCTAGGCCCTTTCTAAGGGCACCAACGAGAAGGGGGGGGTATATTTTCAAAGGTTACCATTAACAGTTTATTCGCTAAAGTTGGGAACTTGGTATTTTCATATTACGTGAAATACATGATTTAATTATATTCCAAAAACAAATTAAGGACAGGCCTTCTACACAAATTGGAGGCAGCTAAATGCTCTTTTGTGCCTGCAGCCCTCGGGTTGTTAAAGAGGCTGCTGATGCATGAGAAGTAAGTGAGTGATTTAACTCATTGGGATGCAGGAAGCGACCTGCCCTCTTTTGAAAAAAAGAGAGAGAGAGGGAGAGAGAGAGAGAGAGGGAGACAGAGACTGAGACTTCGAGCTGGAGAAGAGAGAGGGAGGGGAGAGGAGGGAAAAGGAGAGAGAGAGAGAAGAGAGGGAGAGAGAGAGCGAGAGGGAGAGAAGGGGACGCAGAGGGAGGGAGGCAGGGAGACCAAACCCCCGCTTTCCTGCATTGAAAGCTTCTGAATTTCAAGCAGAAAGTAGAAGCAGCCCCACACGGCAATGAGCGTCTTTCCTTGGGCTGCATGTGCAGAGCGTAGACAATGAAAATCTCCACCCCCCTCCCCCATCCCCGCTAGGCTACAAGATTTTTGTTTTCGTTCCTTCTCAACGGTGGAAGATGTGGAAAATCAAGTACCTAGAGATGTGTATATATTTTGAAAACAAACAAACAAACCAAACAGGCTGAGACGCGGATTACCCAAACGCGCGCCGGCTGTAAGTACGATCTTTTCCTGCGGTAGCCCGGCTCTGCGTCGCCGGCGGGATGGAGAGTATTCGCTTTGTGAGTCGGGGGCGCCGGGTGTGTTTTGGTGATTTTATTCCCAGGGCTGTCCTCGAAGCTTGCACTTTCCGCACGTGAGCGGGATAAGTGTTCCGCCCGTGGTGGGCGTGCAGAGCAGGGCACTGGCTGTCTTGGATGCGGCGACTTGGAGCGGCGGGCGGGGGACGGCGGGAGGCGCCGAGCCGAGGGGTTCCCGCGTAGCGAGCATCCTCGAGAGCCTCGCGCCCGGCTCCGGGCTGCAAGGTTGGTTCCTGGAAGTGGATGGAAATCAGGTCACCGAGATCCTTAAGCTCCCGGACTACCAGACGTGCCGGGGGGACGGGATGGAATTGGAAGGAGAGATCTGAGGAAGAGGAGGAAGGGAATGCCAGCACCGCCGGCCTGGAATGGAGTCTGGGGCCGCCGCTGGCCCGGGCCCTCGGTTTGCGGGACTGAGTCTTGCCGGGGTTAGCTGGCTAGCTAACATCGCGCCTTCGTAGGTAGATGGGTCTTCTCTCTACACCTCAAATAAAGGATCCTCTGGTGACAGGGGCTGAGTGAGGGTGCGAGAGTGTGTCTCAGAGCGCCCAGGCGGGAGAATTTGTGGTTCTGGGGGAGGTATTTTTTTGGCCTCTTGGAAATGTGCAAGAATTCCGCGGGCTCACGCTTTCTTTGTGTGCCGGGCAGCGCCAGGCGCTTTGTGCTTCACAAGGAGAAAATGGCGAGTCCTATTGTGTTTAGGCCATTTTCTTCCGGTACGAGGATTTTCCCAAGTGCTAAAGACTTCTTCGGAAAGTAGCCTTCTCTTGCCCGGAAAAGTGTGAATCGCTGTAGTTCGGCCCCGTGGCCTGGGGTGGGTACCGACCTCAGATTGGGCAAGAGCCTGTTTTCTTACCGTTGGGATACTTGTATCAAAACAAAAATATGACCAGTTTGTGCAGGTCGATGCCCTTCAAAGATCCGCAGTGGCTCTCAGGGATTCGGAAAATAAGTGTCTGTTTATGTGTGTTTATATACATATATATAAATAACATACTTTTCCTGATAATCTGAAGGGAAAGATAAAGGACAAAAGACACTTAAGTGTTTGTAGGAAGGAGGAAAGTTTTTTCTTTATTGTTTCACCCCCTCAAGGAACCCCCAGGAGAGGTTAAATGTTACTCTGCCAGGTCAATCTTTTGTTTTTTAAACCGAAGGTGAAACGTTATTTTGGACAGAAGGAATTATTACGCAGCCTTAACTACTAGAGCATATGCCTCCTTTGCTTCACAAGAAAAAAATTATAGGGTGTTAAAGAAGGGATTTAGTGTAATACTCTTAGTGCTTCTGGATGTGCATATGTGTGTGATTACATCTATATCTATCTATAGAGAGAAGTGAGATGGTTGTTGTTTGGCCTTTTTTCTTAATTTGTCATTTTTGTAAAATTTTCTGCACTTGTTAAACCATGTGTAAAAGTGGACAAGGATGCCTTACATTTCTGAAAGCAAAAACAAAACAAAACAAAATGCAGGTTGAAAAATACTATTTCCTATTTACTACAATTCTTTGGACCCCTAAAGGTTGTGGTGATTTTATCAGCTCAAGATGCAAACTTTCCCCATCTGCTTCCTGTACTCTAAATTTGGTGGCAAATATAGAAAAATGAAAACAACTGGAATGGAAGAGAGAACTTAAAGCCTATAGATGTTCCCCTCTTGACATTATCTTAAAATGTTACAGCATCAAATTGGTGCAGAAGCATTGTGATTTACATTTTTCAAAATGCACCACTAGCACCTCCCTTCATGTGAATCAAGACCATGGACAGCGAACTAATATGAAATCACTGAGCATAAAAGAACTCTTGTAAAATTTTGTGGAAGCAGAATGGAGGTTTACATTCAAAACATGTTGGGAGACAAAAACAATCTTTATGATTTTTAGAAGGAATTAGGTTCCTTTAAATTGTGGCATTTCAAACTTATTCTACCAAGTTTCAAAGAAACAATGACTTATATACCCTGCTCAAATAGTGTATGTTATTTATCCAATTAAGATAAGAGGAGGTCTACCTTTTGTTACTGGTAAATAACAAGTTTAAATCTGTCCTTTTAAGACGTGGGCTGTTTCTTACAAGGCCTTGAAGCAGAGTGAGGATACAGAAATCTTACTCTTTTAGGCTGGCATTAGCTGAATGACACTGGAATAAATTAAATTGATTTTTATCAGCGACTGAATTTCTAAATGCATAGAATTGGAAAAATTAAATGCCACTTTGATAGACAGGAATGATATGAATGGAGATATAATGCGGCCACCCCTACTCCTGTTTAGGCGCTGTAATATATAATCGTCAATGCAGTGTTGTTGGCAAACCTTTTTCTAAGAAAATCGCAGATTTTCTCCATGTATATTCATTTGGTTTGGGGCACAGGGTTGGTTCAGTGTGGCTCTGTGTTGGAGATCAATTTATTTTGTTTCCTACATGGTATGAATTGCCTTTATTCCTTTCCAGAATTGAACTTCATTTAAAGCCATTTCATTTGTGGATTACATAACACATTCAAAATTGCTCATTTAAATTTCCAGTTCCATGTGTCTTTTGGCTTATTTCATAACCTGACTTCAGTGTGACTTGTAGAGGCCTGGGAAATCATATAAAGCAAAAATAATATGCAGGTGTGAAAAAATAAAATAGTTTATATTTAATTAAATTTAAATTTTAAAACGACATCAAATTCAAGAGAGTTTAGGGTTTACAAATTAATTAATTTTTGATCTTTACTCATTGGATTTGACTATAGAATGAAGCTGCAGTTACCTGACTGTGTAGATTCTTAAAATTAGGTGCTAGACATATTTTGGACACACACACACACACTTTTTTTTTTTTGACAATATCTTCAAAGTACTTGCAAAGAAAATGCAATGATCAGGACCATGGTGAGGTCCCCTTGGCACACTGAGTGGTGGCCCAGGGCTCTGCTCGGGACGCGGACCTCTGTTGGGAGAGGGTCATTGTTTAGAAAGGCACATTAGTCCCAAATGGCATTCATGATAAGATTAACCATAAACCTAAACCTTGGCCTGGAGAAAGGTTGGCAGCGGGGTGAGAAGAGGAGATGCAGATAAGCCCTGCTTCTGCTGCGTGCGCACGTAATTAAGAAGCCGCCCCTCATCTGGAGCGTGGACTCTGTCCGGCCTAAGGTGCTTATTTTGCTGCTACTTGGCCATCTATGTGCGAGGGAACAAGAGCCCAAAAGCTTAGAATTAGGGATGTAGACGAGATGTCCAGAAAGTGTGGGCTCTTGTCTCCATTTAAGAGAGAGGCAACCGAGAATGGTGACTTTGACCTGCCCTGAGCGAGCCTGAGCACTGAAGGTAGGGCTGTGAGAAAAGGGCTGGAGAGACTGGGGGCGCGACGTCTTAGGGGGTTGTCTTTGGGCCACTGTGTCGGTGCCAGTGGGGTGTAGAGGCAAGGGCAGGGTGCTCGCCCTCTGCTGTACCCAGGCGCAGCTCTTGGGGGCTGAGCGCCTTCTGCGGCTCTTTGGTTTCAAGGACACAGCGAGCTGCTCAGGACTTTGGGAGCCAACATCTGTCTGACTGGTGACGTCAGCAGCCCGTGTAATCCTCTTGCGCTGAAGGCAGATGCCTTATTTGTTTGGCTGGAGCGAGCCATTAATCCCTAATTCTGGATCAGCAAGCGAGGGGGAAAGACCGGACCGCTCCGATCCACCCCCTCCCTACGCCCACCTCCCACCCTAAAGCACCTTATACCACGGAAGCCTCTCAGCCTCCCCTTTCCTCCGAGAACGCGCTCAGCAGCGACTGAAAACGCTTTGGTCCTCTGCAGGTTTGAGCAGGGCTAGCAAGTCTTTCTGCTTCGGATTTCCAGGGCTATGTGTATATGTAATTCTCTCTCGCATCGATCGTTTCGATTTTCTTGCTGGGACTCGCCGGTCTCGCAGTTCGCAGGGTACTAAGCCATGAAGGGGTGGGGATTGGAGAGTGCGGATCCAGAGTGTGGTCTGAAGGGAAGGGGTGAAGCGGGGGTAAAGGGGGTACAGGATGCGGGGACGGCTGGACTGCACCGGAGGACCCTCTGCGGACGCGTTTTGACCGTTGCAGCTGCCGAAATCCCTTCTCGGGCCGCGGCCGTGCCGCAGCGTCTGGCCCCCCGTCTCGCAGCTTCCGCGGCCGGGACCTGCGCGCACCTCCACCGCGCCGCCCCCCAGGCTGCGCGCCTCGGGCTTCGCG
>NW_020173037.1:10145183-10185724 GCF_003031525.2 Neophocaena asiaeorientalis asiaeorientalis
GCCTGGGGACGGAGGTCGCGGCCGCCGGCTGGGCTCCCGTCCTGCCGTCGCCTGATCTCCCTCGCCCGCTCCCTCCCGCCTCCGGTCCCTTCTCCCCAGCCTCCCCCTCCTCCCTGCAGCCCCCCTCTCTAATCCTGCACTGTGATTCTGTTTTTCAGGGGCGCGTGCTGGGGTCTCCGCGCTGGACCGGCTACCGGCGGCCTCTGCAGCCACAGCCGAGCTCGACGCCGCCCCGGGGCCGCGGTGGCGGATCATCCTCCCTTCCTCGGACACCGGGGCCGGAGTGGGCCTTTCCCTCCCGCGGACCGCGCTGTAGGGGACGCCGAGAAAAGAGCCGCTGCGCCCGCCGCCTCCTGCCCGCTGTGCACAGGGCTCCGCCCGTAGAGGTCAACTCCCCTCACCCCTTCCTCTCTCCTGCTCGCCCTCCCTCCGCCCGGCCCAGGCTCCGCCAGCCTCCCGACTCGGGCAGCAGTCTGAGGAGTGCGCGTCCGCTGCGCTGCTCTGAACCGTAACCCCCAGCCGGGCCCAGACCCGAGGCCCGCGCTCCCCGGCGGCGGGGAAGCCTTAGCGAGCAGCCTTTTCTCTGCAGCAGAGCTGTAGCCTGACCAGATGGGCCGCCCAGCTCTCTCGGGACTAGGCAGGTGCGGTTGAGTTAATTTTTCCGCATTACAAAGAAAGATGACCCAGCCGGCCCTTGGACTCTCATCTCTTCCCCAAATCTCCCAACCAAAACCGTGGTAACGTTATCAGAGGACACAGAGACTAGGCATGTCTGCGTGTCTATCTTACATACACACACGTATGATGATTGTCTTTTTAATGTGCTAGATCTCATCCCCGACAGCAGGAGAGGATTGGCAAAGCTTTCTGCAGCAGGACATGCAATGGCGCGGTCCTTACCAGTGACTTAGAAGAGATGCAGGGCGAACCAACTCAGTTAATTGCCTTCAGTAAAATAACATGATTACGAAGTTAGTTCTGTACCAGAGGGGTAATTAACTTCGATCCACGCCGTCATTTGAAAACTAGGTTTATTTCTAGGTGTGCTGTAAATGGCATGCAGATATATGCATATGTATACGCAGACACATGCGTCGTCTACACTTCCACGGAACAGACTAATTAGCAGCGGCTCTGGCAGCTGTGGCAGGAGGCGAGCTGAGACAGGAGCCGAGTTTGAGTTACGACTCTGAGGGGGTCACAGGGACTCGAGCTCCGGGCAGGGGAAAGGGCAGGAGGAGAAGTGATATTCGCAGTGTCTCAGTTACTTTCCGGATCAAGATCAGACTCTGCCCTCCGTGTTCACAGCGGACCTTGATTTAATGTCATACAATTAAGGCACGCGGTGAATGCCAAGAGCGGAGCCTACGGCTGCACTTGAAGGACACCAGAGCGTCTTAGGATAAGAAAGCGGAAAAGGCACTTGCAAGGGGACGCTGAGGGGTGGTAGAACGAACCCATCCTTTGCCACAAACTGATTCCAGAACCAGCCTAGTGTTCCGAAAGCAAAAGGGTCATGGTTTTCACTAAGAGCCTCGGAAATCCGCAGGCAAATCCCCAGGGGGATTTTAAGGGCGCTTCAGTGACAGCTGTCAGGAGAGCAGTAGCTCCCGTCTGTGCAAATATTCTACAGAGTTGAGGCGTTTAGAAAGCAGTGGTTCTTTCGAGAGCAGGTAGTGTGATTGTTTGCAATCCTGGGCCAAGATGCGGAAACAAAACAGAAGTGAGAGGATGCTAACATTAAATGCCGCCCTCTCCACCTTGCACACGAAACCTCCAATAGCTCAGCTCCTTCGAGAAGCTCCGAACACCCGTCCCCGCCCCCGACCTGTCCCCTTTCTCTTCCCATTCTCGAGTTGGCCTTGCCTGGCTTAAAACAAAAACAAACGACAAAAAACCAAGACGATTTCCTTGTTTCAGTGTAGCCGCAATGGTCAAATCAGTCAAAAGAGTAGGACAGGGGGGAAAGGCCAGGCCACAAACTTTAGAAGGACTGGGCAAATTAATTTATTTGGAAGCCAAAGAGCTGGACTTTGTTAAGGTAATAATAGTTCCGCACCACGGCCTTGGAGCCAAAGACAAACCCAGCTGAGAAAGCGAGGCTTGATAGATGTCTTTGTTCTGCCTTGGCCTGTAGGGGGTGGGAACAAAGGAGAGGGGCTGAGGCAGGACTCGGAGAAGCAGCCGCACCCTCGGCTCCCGGCGCTGTCCGCGGTGCTGACCGCGTCCCTCTTCTCTATGCAATTTTACCAAAAAGCGATAGGACCCTCCTGCCACCACCCCAAAGAATAACTGGATATTAGGTAGCTTGCGAAAGAAAATGTAAAAGCAGGGAGATGCCGTAAACCGTGAAACCTAATAGTTTACCGAAACAGACCGCTCTCGCTCTCCCCACCCGTGGCTTGTACTTTTCTGTCTTCACTTATACAGATGTGCTTAATCTATGTACATTGGGAAACAGTTTCCACTAGATCCCTAATTTCCATTTAGTTAGGCTGAAAACCGAATCTAGGACCTGCAAGAAGGAGAATGAGGAAAATGAAGGCTTATTTTCTTCTTCTTCTTAAGTCTTTTTCCTTAACATACAAAACGTAAGGTCTTCAGCTCCGCACCTTAACGGTGCTGGTGTGCTCGCCAAAGGGATTAGCGACGGACTCAAGCGTGGGCCTCGAGACTGACCAGGAAGGCATGGGATGGGGACTGACTAGGTGAGACCAAGCAGGAGCCCACCCAGCCTGCCGCCTCTGGCCAGGCTCGAAGCAGGGCGGCCTTCCTAAGCGGGTCCAGAGAGCCGAGCCCCGCAGACCGCTTTGGGGCGCCGAACATGCTGCGCGCTTTCCGGCCTGGGGGAGGCACTGCAGAGCCAGGAGGCCTGAACTCCGCACTGCGGAAAGAAACCGCACAGCAGCATCCTCCGCCTAGATCCGGCAGATGGAAAAAGGCAGGGTGTTTACTGAATCCCAGGAAAAGAAGATTCGCTTTAGAGCCGAGGGTCGTCGGGGTCGGTATTAATACATTCAATAAATCTTTTAATCCCTCAGCATATTTCATCGTCCTAACCTACATATTGACAGCACTAAATGTAAATAATAAAAATTTAAGTGCGCTAACTAAATAATGGATCAAAGAGGCTAGAGAGAGAGAGAGGAATAAACGGAAAATCAACCAATTGGTAGCCAGCCTGGGCTCTCAAAAAAAAAATTGTTGCGCGTTTCCTTGCATTTGCTTATAAATTCACAAACGTAAACGATGTTAAAATTAGGACTAGATTAAAAAAATCCAGACCAGGCAATGGAGGCAGCAACACCGATTTCGATCCAGATACAGAAATGGACTGTAAATGGGTCATGATTTCATCAGAGTCGTTCTTTTACACCTGAATGGTGTAGATGTATGAAATGATTCAGAAAACATCGCGGCAGAGCGCAGTATACTCAGTGGGAGATGTCCTCGCCCCCTCCCTCACGGTAGATTTTATTTGCCCTCTGATTTTAGAACTCTGAGAGTTTGGTCTTTCATATCCATTGATGACTTAGGTTTATATTTTATTTTATACAATTTGGGAAGGAGTAGGTTAAAATACATTATGGAAAAAAGGGCTACTCGAATGGTAAAAGGAAAGGGTTGGGGAATATTCCTTTTGTGCCAGTTAAGATCAGTCAATGGACACTGAAGTGGGTTTAAAGCACTACACGTTATCGTGGAAGCCTTGATTTCCTTCCAGTATTCATGCAACTGAGCTGATCTCCTGCGTCCGCATTCCCTCGCATATTTCACTAAACAACAAGGGTCCAAGGCTGCAAAATGTTTCTGCCTGAGTTGTGTTATAATTCATATTACATAACTGGGACACACAATCTCCCTCACCCTAATCCTTCCTTTTAAGGACGGTCTAAACTCGTCTGCAGAAAGCTTAATCTGTTTAAAAATTACTTTCTAAATAGAAGTGAAGTACGCGATATGAAAGAGAGAAGGTAAAATACCACTTAGATAAGGGAACACACAATTTAGTAATCTGGTTGCCGTGATTAAATCTAGAGTGGTTATCGATCCGTAATATTTCTAGATTTTAAAAAACTATTTATTTTCTATTTCTCTTAAAAATAAACATCCGCTCTAATGTCCATTGCCAATTTCCCTGCTCTGAAATTCCATGCTCAGCATTTTGCACTAAAACAATCCCTGCTTCGCAATTGGAGAATTTCGGCGCGTCGTGTGGTGGGGCCCTTTGACAATCGCAACTTTCATTCAGTGGTCTCAAATTACAGCTTCTCGGAATAATTTAGGAACAGCTTGACCCTTTGAGATACTCAACGACAACCCTCCAGGGAAATAGTGTGTTTCTGTCCTGGGAACAAGATGCTAGCGCAGTGCGCCAGAAGGTATCCGTTGTCAACAGTGCCAGAGCGCCCTCTGCTGCCCGAAAGAGGCAGGACATCAGTTACAAAAGCCAGATGGCACTGAGTCGCAACAAGCGGTGAAAATATTAAGCTCTTAGCAACATTTAATCTGTGAAATTTAAAAGCTCTCATCATATTGTACTTTTGAAGGGGCCACCTGATTTTGATTTTGAGAACTCCCTGGATAATTTCCTTCATTCTGGAGGGTAGTAAAAAGTCAATGTTTTGAAGTTTTCTGTCTGTTAATGTATTTCTGCAGTTATATTTCCGCATCCTTTCTTTCTCAAATTTTATATGGAAATATAAAATTGCAAATCGAATTAGAAACCTTTGTGGTGAATAAGTGATTAAAGAAGACTTTTCCTGGTTTCTCCAATAACTAAGATCTAATAAAGGAAAAAATAATTAAAGATATCAAGCACAGGCTGTTTAATTTTTTTAAGATAAACTTAAAAATTAAGGACTGAGATAAATAATTGTTTTCCTGTTTTGAAAATTAAGCCAGATTTTTCTCAGGCTTTTACTTTCAGAATAAGAGAGTTATGTTTGATGAAGAGGTTGTAACTTTTTCTTTGCACTAATATGTACACTTTTTCTACCCTTGAAATCTTTGTAATGAATTTATAAGAATACTTAGCTGGCAGAGACTTATTCATAAAAGAACCCATTCTGAGCAGAAATCATCAGATATGGTCCCAGCATAGGCAATTCATCAGTGCTACTTGCATTAAAAATTAGTTTTTCAGTATGGAAAATCTCTTCTCAAATTAAATGGAGATTTTTTTTAAGTTAAAAATTCTTTAAAATTTTTATGTAATATAGGTGTATATTGACTAAAATAAATGTACAGCTGTATTAATTCAATATTGTGAATTTCAAAATTATAGCCTATTTCTAAACACACACACATTTTTGCCATAAAGACTATTGTTGAATCTATCGACACTAATGTAATAAAATGTTTCTATTAATTATGTAGTTATTAAATAAATATTGTAAAAATAAAGTTCTGTTTATTTTATGGTGTCAGAATGAAATAGCTATCTAATATCACTTATTTAATTCTAATTTTTAAATGAAAATCCTTACAAGAATATTAAACTATAAGGTTGCTGAGAACATTAGGCTAAATGTTTAAAATTATATGATTACATAATTAGCTATAACAGAAAAAAAGTCTTGATTAAATGTTAAACTAAGTTAAATATTTGTCCAAATATGTAAAATTTCATATTGCTGTGGGTACATTTGTCTTCTGAAAGCTACTTCTGCAAAGAATGCATATGGCATTATAATTGAAGTATAAAAATTGTTAGAATTTTTATGTTTTCTTTCTAAGCATTCTTTTTAAAAATTAAAATACTAATTGTCTTTTTGCTTAATTTACATTTCTTTCTAAATAAATTCATATTTTACCCAGGAGAGAATAAACACAGTGACATAATTTTTCTATATTCCTGATAGTTTTTGTAAGTTTAAAACCAACTTCTAGAAGTAAACAAATGCATGATACATAACAAAACGGTTTTTTTTCTTTTAAAAATCATTTTCTCTATTCTTTAAAAGAAAAATGGAAGAGAATGAACTAAAAGAGCTTGTCCAGTGTCCAAGAGATGCTACCCAAGATGAAGAGCATGCACCTATATTTGTCATTCAAATTTGTATATAGTTTGGGTTTTAACCTCTTTATTGTATATTTGTACAAGGGTGACATACTGTAACTGAAACACTCCTCCTAACTTCCCCTGGCCATTTAGAATCCATGGAAACATTCACTTCTAAAGGAGTAATATGCATCTAAACAATAATTTTATAGAATCCACTAATACAATAAAAGCAACTAATTACTGATACTGATAAGGATTAAGCACATCAATAATTGTTCTCTCCTTTATGCCCACTCTTAGTGAAATTAATATAGAATTTAATACTTGTTGACCACAAAATAAAAGCCCTAATCCGAGACTTCAAATTAGAAAGAATAGGCTTTAACACACCCAGTATTTTTTATCCAGTATTCAGAGTCAGCTGTCACCGCAATTTCCATCAGCCACCATTAAGTAACTGGTACAATCTAGTAGAAATATGACTGAATAGGAATTGAAAATATAGTGCTTTAAGATGGAATAAAATTGGAATGTCAAGAAATTGCAATTGATTATCCTTTAGAAGATCTGGAGTTACCAAGTGCAGGGAAAATATTTACACTGAAGAACAAATACCCAGGAAAGTAAAAAAAAATCAATTATTGGAAGCAGAAGATACTACCAAGGCAAAATGGGGTGAAATGGAAAGAAATTAAGTCTTTGAGATGCATATGAAGCAAGAACTAAGAAGATATTTGACTTCAATTCTGTTTTTAGTATTTCAGTAGAAGATATTTATGTAGAAAATTCTTAAGGAATGACCAGATGTTATCTCAAAGAGTGTTTCTTCATTGGAATGTGTTACAATTTTGCTCTTGTTGTGTTAAAGAAAGACAGAGAAAAGACTGGGAATGAAATTAACAAAATATTTCTTCATTATTCAACTCATATCCCATGGACTGAAAGGTAGGATTGTGTTTTTCCTTTCCTAGTTGTAGGTCAAACTTTTAAAATTATAATAATAGAACTATTATAATATAGCATATGTTGGGCAAACTATCTTCCTTTTGTCAATTTGTTTAAATACAAAACAGTGATAGGTGAAGAAGAAACTTGGCTTAGCAATTTGTTCCCTGCTGATTTCAGTGTTCTAAGCAGTAGTCACAATATATTTAGACAGACAGGATACTTAATTGGGGCCTTTGCAGGAGTTCCCAATGGGTGATGTTAGCGTGAGAAGTGAGTCCCAGGCTGATGTGTTAAATGCTAAAAACCTTGGCCAAGGTCAATTCAAAGGTTATGAAGTTTGGGCTGCTATGAAAACGTCAAGTGGAGAAAGACGTTCTTTTGCCCAGAGCTGTGTAGCATCGATTTTCCAGATCAGAGGGACTTGCCCCTTCTCTGATGTCTTGGCTTGACTTGACTCTCTCAGTTCCCAGAACTAGGCTACAGTAGTTGTTCATTTTAATTGTTCTGACAAGATCAGGTAATCAAAGAGATCGGCGGCAAGCACTCCATGAATACATTCTTTAATAAACGATTTTTACCAACTGGATATACTTAAAGGGATTCTGAGTCTGTGAAAGGATTATTTTTACCTAAGTTTTCAATTCAGAAAGCACAGAAATGCCCAGTAAGCACCAGGCAGTATGTTAGATTGGAGAACAAATGCTGTGGTGAGAGTGTATATACATACATATGGACAGAGAGAAAAGCTAGTAATGATGAATATCTATATTAGAGGTTATGGTTACATTTAAAATACAGTTGTATAAAAAATAAAATCAACATTAGCTGTGACCTGGACCCATCTCTCCCACAATTATCTCTTTACTATCAGCTAATTGACAGGGTAAAACCCCATGGTACAACAGAACTATTAATAAACGTTTAAAAAATTGGCTGGTTCTTTCAAACTATCCTTTCCGTACCCCTGCTGTTGTTATTGCAGTAACTTTCTGCAGTAATTAACATTTTCTAAATCCATGAATGTCCTTTCGATGAATAAAGTTTTTCTACATTATCTTTCCACTTCTCTCTTCCTGCTTCCTCTTATCTGAATTGAATAACAGAACTCAGCAAAGTAAGTTTTTAGGCCAATAACATTGAACATAGCCTTCAGCCATAGACATAAACTTATAACACAGAATAAGATACATAAAAAGACTTGAACTAATTTTTACTTTAACCTCTCCTTCTTGTCATGGTAAACACCCCAAATCTCCTGGATTTCCAATGATAAAAACATATTTGTTTATTCATTTCATTGCTGTTTGAATGCTTCCTAGGTGCCAGGCCCTGTTCTATGTGTTGCATTATTCAACAGTGAATGAAAGAAATGTGATATATCTTTATGAAGCTTATAGTCTTATCCAGAAGCTTTCCCAAAGTTAAATTTTCTACTCCCATAAACTAACTTACTTTCTGTAATTTAAGTCATTTTATCTTTAAATCCTATTCCAACAATTAGCATTTTCTTCATGATAAAAGCAGATTTGTGTATTACTTTTCTAGGAAAAAGAAGCCCAATACAATTACATTTTTGTTATTCCCACTTCTCTCCACTATTGGTAACAATGAATGCCTTTACTATCCCATTGCCAATTTGGAGATCAATTGAGCAAAATATTATTAATATAAGCTGATCTAATGTTGATGATAAACTATTAACTTCCATCTGACTTGTGGTTTACTACTCATGCATGACCTTTGTGTTCACTGATTATATTTATTCGCAGTTTGTCACAGACTTTGACTTCCCATGTCAAATGACTTCCCATTTTAACTACATATATGTGTACCCAAGCTCTGTAATTTCCTTATCCCTCATTTATGTATGTTTCCGATAAGCTGTAGCTTTGCTCCTGTTCATTTTCTCCTTTTTCTGTTTGTTTTTTGCTTTCTTTTATTTTAATGAGCTATTTCTTCAATCATCAAGATTCTTTTCAGTTTATATGGTGTTTTCCTACAGGGGTTATGAATGTCACTAACCATATCTAATTTAATTATTAAAGTGGGCATCATAATTAGACGAACTTCTTCATGACCTCATTATTTCAAATGTTTAAAATAAACATCAGATCAACTAATCATTCAAAAGTCTATTCCAAAATACTCCCAAAGATATAATTTTGAAACTCTTCTTTAATCCATATCATTAGCTGTGAAGTTTTTAGATTTATGGCTCCAGGAAAAATGATCATTATCTCTCCAGTGTTTTGCTCACAACTGTTGGCTATCATCTTGACCAAGTCTTTGAAGATGGAGAGATGTTTGTCAGACATTTGAAGACAGTAACAGATGTCACATGTACCAAAAGGTCAAAGATCTGTTCCTATAAGTTCTGATTACTCAATTCATCAAAGAATCTGAGCATAGGAATTTTCCAGCTTTGGGATGTAGTTGTCATAATACGGTACACCATGTAAATAGTTAATTTGCTGACATTGGAATTTGGAGACCGATGTTTTAGGCTGAACTCTGACTTTAATTGGTTGGGTAATTTGGATTTCTTTCTTTCTTTCACTGGATTTCCAAATTATATGTACTTGAACAGTGACTCTGCATAATATGAAGTAAAAATTACCCTGGGAGCTACTTTAAAAATTTAGGTTTTTAGGTCCCATCCTCGGAGATTCAGTTTCAGCAGGCAGGTCTGAGACACATTTAAACAAGCACCACAGCTGGTTCTAGTACGATTGGTCTACATTTTGAGAAACTCTGGACCAGTTCTCCAAGCACCTCTGTAGCTCTAAACTTTCTGGCTATGAATTAAAGAAAATTAATAGTTCTAAGATAGTGAATCTGATCACTAGATAAGCAGACCCAGAAAGAATTGATACTTGGGGGAAATCTTAGCTACGACATGGAAAGTAAGTTTGCCTTCTTTGAGAAGCAAATGCCAAGATACAATTAAATGTACAATGTCTTTATTAAGGAAAATGCCTGTGTGCTAGAAAATAGGGGGCAGCAAGTCTCACAGTTGGGTGAGCTGTCAGACTGCAATGCAGGTCTGATCTCCAATGAAAAAAGAAAAACGGAAGGTGGGCTGCAGTGTCTTAGAGTAAGGTGCAGTCTAAGGAAGGTTTAGCAAGGTCATCAGGAAGTCACTGAGCCAGTTGGCTGTCAGAGGAGTCCAGGTCTTCCAAGAACGCCTGCTCTAGAATCCTTACCATAGTTAGCCAGAGGCTGGAGCAGTCTGCTGGTCTCTGAACAAAATGATGGATTTTAGAGCAGGGGAGCTGGGTCCCTTGGTCAATTACACTCCCTGTAGTTGGAGGAGTGTGAGGTATATTCCCACAGCTGCCACAGAGAGGCAAATCATTGTTAAGAAAAATAACTGTTAATCAAAAATCATTGTTAATAAAAATGAGTCAGTTGCTAGGAAAATTAACTCTTACGGAGATTTATCTACCATAACATTAAAGAAAATCCATATTTGATATGAACAGGATCAACAAAGACGAGGGTGATCCAAGAGGTATAGAATAATTACCTTGCACCCATAATGTATTAAATAGAAGGGGCTATATTACGCTATGATAATGAATAACTCCCAAATCTCACTGGTTTAATGCAACAAAGGTTGGTATCTTGCTCATACTACGAGCCCAGTATAGGTTGGCAGAAGAACTCTGCCCATATTTTTGTCCCAAGAAGTGCAGCTGATGGAGGCTTCACTATCTAAAGATGGTGTCATTTCAAGCACATGACCTCCTCCAACAATATTTTAGGGAAACAGGTGGCTGGAGATTCAAGTACAGAAAGATGTTTTGATCCAGAAGCTATAGACATCACTTCCATTCATATTTTATCATCTAGAACTGGTCACATGGCCATGCAGAGCATTGAAATTTTCCATGTATCTGGAAGTTGAGGATAACAGATATTGGTGAATAGTAACGCTTACCAAAATGAGACTTCCTGCAAACGCTATCACTTGTATATTGCGGCTTACTACCTCGTCTCTAATAGTCCTGGAATTCAAGAATCTCGTGTGGCTGAAATAGAAGCTGTGTTTAGATTTTTTTGTGTTTTTGCATTTTGCAAGGTGGCTAGGTGCGGTGGAGAGGGCTTACACAGGGAGTCAAGTAACCTTTCAGTGTAAAAATAGGGTCTTACTCTGAAATGCTGTGTGATTTTGGATATTCATCTTAACTTTCTGGGCCCTTGTTTTCTCATTTGCAAAACAAAAGGATGGAATTAAATAACTTAGATATATTCCAGAATTCAATTCATTCTAATAACAGCAACCTTAATAGCAATGGAGATGTGATATAGTCTAATCCGTGTGCAATCAACTGCCAAGGAAAGTTCTTCCTTTTTACTCAACATGTTGGAAATCAGGAGTGTTGCTCTAAGACAGGACACTGAGGGTCATCAGTTTTTCTCAAGGTATCTAGGGGCATCTTGTGAATAAAGGGCTCCGTGGGATACCACGCGGCACGTGCCCAGCACTCACGCCTTGCAGCCTCACCCTCTGGATGGATAATTCCGAGACACATTCTGCACAGCTCCCCACATGACTCTAGCAGTCTCAAGCCCACAACACAGCCAACTCACAAATCACTCTCAGATGGACTTTTTCTCCCTCCCTGTTGCAGTCCCCTTATCTGCCCCCATCCCACTGCATTCCCTGGCTTTACTCTCAAAATAAATGACCTGCCTGTAAAAGCTCTTTCCTTAGTCAGTGCTTTCTGTCTTAGGGCACTAATACAGCAGAGTGGTCTCAGCCAGAGAAGAGCGTATAGGAGCAAAGATGGCAAGGGACTTAAATGCTTTTAGAGCCAGCCCTGATCCGGGGCACGACTCCTCTGTCGAGTCAGTTTCCACTTTTTGAAAGTTAGAAAGGACTTTTCATAGGAATATCTGGACCTTCTGCAGCTACAGCACAGGTGAAGCAAGAAGCTAGTTTCATGAGAATGTGGAGATTCTAGTACAGGCAGAAGTCTCTAACGAAGGACTCCCACAAACTCTAAAACACGGATCCCGTTTTCCACCTCCAGAAAGTAGGGGGGCGGAAGACACTGAAAGGCCTCCAGGTCTCTGCAGTTCAGTGATGCAATGCTACCCTTTTCATGTGCTAAGTTGATAACTAATAATGTGCATCAGTGAGAGAAAGAATAAAACACCTCCTAAAACATATAGACATCTCTAAACTCCAATGTGAGTAATTAGAGAATTAAGTAATAGTCCTAAGGTATAGCACATACGGGCTTCACAAGCAAGCAGAGACACTGTCAAACGTGAAGGTTACGGCCTTCTCGGTCCCTGTTCTCTCTGCCCGATCACCCTCAGACAGAAACTGGTTACAGGCTGCTGCTGTGCCAGTACTTCAGGAGAGAGTATTTGGGCTACACTGACAGTATCCGGGCTACACTGAGGAATAAGAAAAAGTAAAGCACATTCAGATGGCACGCAAAGGGACGCATCACCCACAAAAGGCTGAGAGAGAGTAGGATACCCAACAGTGATTCCAAGTGCATTAGCCTCCATTTACTTAGATACGCATCAAACTTGATAAATGATTTTTGATCTATCGGGGGAGACAGCCTTTAACAATGCATTTATTTAATGCAGTGGGAATATGTTCTTAATAAATGAGACTTTAATCAGCAGATTCAGGATTAATTGAATCTTGTTGGAATGGTATGTGTCCTTCTTTAGCATTTGATTTACACCTAATTATAAAGCATGGTCTCAATGCTATCTAATGTAATGCATAATAAAATATCTACACATAGCAAATTTTACAGTGTGCTTCTTGCTTCCGTAGAAGGTTCTAACAGCCTTCGTTAAGAGAGCTAGTACACAATCATCTCCTATTGAAATAGCTGTATTTTATTTAAAATGGTCAGCCATTACTCAGAGTTAATTAACACATTATGCAGTACGTGAACGCAGAGGGAGCTGTGGATTCTTCAGAAGGTGGCTCAAGGTCTATTGCGTGTGAGTTTGTCAATGTACTCTCATGCACACACAGCAACAGCTAAAAAGCCCCACAGCCAAGTACTATTTTATTGTTTTATTTTCCTGAGAGTAGTAATTGACAGTCCAGAAATAAAGAGGTAGCTAATTTCATTTATTTTTTAATTAATTATTTTTATTTAATTATTTTATAGTTGATGGACAACATTATATGTTACAGGTGTACAATATAGCGATTCATAGTTTTTAAAGGTTATACTCCATTTATAGTTATTATAAAATATTGGCTATATTCCCTGTGTTGTACAATACATCCTTGTAGCTTCTTTATACATAATAACATGTACCTTAGTCCCCTAGCCCTTATTGCCCCTCCCCCGCTTCCCTCTCCCCACTGGTAACTACTAGTTTTTACTCTACATCTGTGACTCTGCTTATTTTTTGTTATATTCACTAGTTTGTTGTATTTTTTAGATTCCATACATAAGTGATATCATATAGTATTTGTCTTTCTCTGTCTGACTTATTTCACTTAGCATAATACCTTTCAAGTCCATCCATGTTGCTGCAAATGGCAAAATATGATTCTTTGTTATGGCCGAGTAGTATTCCATTATATATATACATCTGCTTTATCCATTCATCCCTGATGGGCACTTAGGTCGCTTCCACATTTTGGTAATTATAAATAATGCTGCTATGAACATTGGTGTGCATGTATCTTTTTGAATTAGTGTTCTAGTGTTTTTGGGTGTACACCCAGGAGTGGAATTGCTGGGTCATATGGTAGTTCTATTTTTATTTTTGAGAAATTCCCATACTGTTTTCCACAATAGCTGCACCAATTTACACTCACATCAACAGTGTAGGAGGGTTCCCTGTTCTCCATATCCTCACAAATGTTTGTTATTTATGTTCTTTTTGATGATAGCCATTGTGACATATGTGAGGTGATATCTTATTGTGGTTTTGGTTTGCATTTCCCTGATGATTAGTGATGTTGCATATCTGTTCATGTGCCTGTTGGCCATCTGCATTTCCTCTTTGGAAAAATATCTACTCAGGTTTTCATCCATGTTTTAATTGGGTTGTTTGGGTTTTTTTTTTTTTATGTTGAGTTGTATTAGCTGTTTATATATGTTGGATATTGACCCCTTATAAGCCATATCATCTGCAAGTGTTTTCTACCATTCAGTAGGTCGTGTTTTCTTTTTGTCAGTTGTTTCCTTTGCTGTGCAAAAGCTTTTAAGTTTAATTAGGTCCCTTTTTTTCTCTTTTTTTGCTTTTATTTCTTTTGCTTTAGGAGAGAGATCTAAAAAAATATTGTTATGATTTACATCAAAGAGTGTTCTGCCTATGTTTTCCTCTAGGAGTTTTATGGTTTCCATTCTTACATTTAGGTCTTTAATTCATTTTGAGTTTATTTCTGTATATGGTGTTAAAGAATGTTCTAATTTCATTCTTTTACATGTAGTTATCCAGCTTTCCCAGCACTGCTTATTAAAGAGACTGTCTTTTCTCCATTGTATATTCTTGTCTCCTTTGTAGTAGATTAATTGACCATAAGTGTGTGGGTTTATTTTTGGGCTCTCTATTTGGTCCCAATGATTTACATGTCTGTTTTTGTGCCAGTACCATACTGGTTAGATTACTGTAGCTTTGCAGTACAGTCTGAAGTCAGGGAGTGTGATTCCTCCAGCTTTGTTTGTCTTTCTCAAGATTGCTTTGGCTATTTGGGGTCTTCTGTGTTTCCATATAAATTAAACATTTTTTCTGTTCTAGTTCTGTGAAAAATGCCATTGGTATCTTGATAGGAATCCCACTGAATCTGTAGAGTGTCTTGGGTAGCATGATCAGTTTAACAATATTAATTCTTCCAATCCAAGAACACGGTATATCTTTCCATCTGTTTGTGTCATCTTCAATTTCTTTCATCAGTGTCTTCTAGTTTTCCAAGTATAGGTCTTTTACCTCCTTAAGTAGGTTTATTCCTAAGTCTTTTATTATTTTTGATGTGATGATAAATGGAATTGTTTCCTTAATTTCTCTTTTCGATAGTTTGCTGTTAGTGTATAGAAATGCAACAGATTTCTGTACATTAATTTTATATCCTGCAGCTTTAATGAACTCATTGATGAGCTCTAGTAGTCTTCTGCTGGCATCTTTAGGTTTTTCTATGTATAGTATCATGTCATCTGCAGACAGTGGCAGTTTTACTACTTCCTTTCCAATTTGGATTCCTTTTATTTCTTTTTTCTTGTATGATGGCTGTGGCTACGACATACAATACTATGTTGAATAAAAGTGGTGAAAGTGGGCATCCTTGTCTTGTTCCTGATCTTACAGGAAAAGTATTCAGTTTTTCACTGTCAATTATGATGTTAGCTGCGGGTTTGTCATATATGGCCTTTACTATGTTGAAGTATGTCCCCTCCATGCATTAGAAATATACAATCTCCCAAGACTGAACCAGGAAGAAATAGAAAATATGAACAGACAAATTACCAGTAATGAAATTGAATCAGTAATTTTAAAACTCCCAACAAACAAAAGTCTAGGACCAGATGGCTTCACAGGTGAATTCTTTCAAACATTTAGAGAAGAGTTAACACCTATACTTCTTAAACTATTCCAAAAAATTGCAGAGGAAGGAATGCTTCTGAACTCATTCTATGAGTCCAGCATCTCCCTAATACCGAAACCAGACACAAATATCACACAAAAAAGAAAATTACAGGCCAATGTCACTGATGAACATAGAAACAAAAATCCTCAACAAAATATTAGCAAACTGAATCCAACAGTACATTAAAAGGATCATGCACCATGATCAAGTGGGATTTAACCCAGGGATGCAAGGATTTTTCAATATTTGCAAATCAATCAACGTGATACACCACATTGACAAATTGAAGAATAAAAACTATATGATCATCTCAATAGATGCAGAAAAAGCTTTTGACAAAATCCAATATCCATGCTAAAAAAAAAAAAGAAAACACTCTGGAAAGTGGACATAGAGGGAACATACCTATTTTATTGTTTTGTTTTTTCAAACAATCCTTCTTACTATTCATTTTCCTACTTCTACTAAGATATGAGAAAACTGAAGGAGAATATGACCCAAATCCATTAACATATTTAACTCAATTATACATGGTAATTAATTCAATTACCAGGAAACTGGCTTCCACGTAGCCAATAAATGTATATTCTTACATGTTTCTGCCTTTTGGTATCATCACTTTTTCATGATGCTTAAAAGCATTGAGGGCTGGTGACAACTCACATATTGAGGACACTTTCTCCTTGAATTGTCCCAGGGTCTAAACCATGTGGGTATGAGCATATTCTCTCTCAGACTGAAAATAATTCATACTAATCACTACTATATGTTTCACAAATCAATTAATAATGGTATAATGTAGTTACCAATAAACTGTGTCCTCTAACAAGCATAGTTTTTAAACTCTACAAAGTAGCAAAATCCATTAACAGTTTTCAACCCTGCTGTTCCGAATACTCAGACCTCAGCAGTGTGTCCATCAGACAGAGACTAAAGATGCTAGACATCCTGTAGTTGTCGGGGTTGCCGTAAGTGCTTATCTGAGTACTGTTCACTTGAGTCCTTTCTAATCACAGTAACATTAAACTTCAATTGTCTAGCACTTAATCGTTTCCACAGCATTTTCACACATGTGGCTTACAAGCCTCACAGCTGTGCTGCGAGGAAAGTATCATACTCTCATTGTCCAAAGTAGGAAATAGACATGGTAAGAAGCCTAAGGACAGGACGGTGGCAGAGTTGGAACTAGAGCTCACTGTCTTCTGATGCAAAATCCACTGCTCTTTTGTCCCCCTGTACCAAGCCAATCTGGAGTTTCTCACTGGCGTGCATCCAGGCTGCACGCAAACCTCTACTCGCCAACGAATATCAAGCAGCATATTGGTAACTGTCCTTGTGTCTTGGCTTTTGTGCTTGTGAGGCAAGATATTACCCTTAGTTCTGATCAAGTGCTAAATGCTATATTTAATATGGAAAGTAATCTCCATAAGAACTTCTCAAAAATATAATTGAGTTCCCTTGGAGCACAATTATATTTTAGAAAATTCTCTGAATATTTCTCCCAACGGAATATTAATGAGCAGCACAAGAATGCCTTTCAGCCATAGGCATAGATTTTCTTTGCTCTTTTAAGGATCAGTGTTGGGTTATAGGAAATTGAGACGGAGTGAAAGAGAGACTCAGAAACCTTCGGGGAGTAGGTACATACACTCTTCATTGTAGAGCCATCAGACAGCAGCAGAATAAACACCTCTACCACTGTCTGTCAACAGTCATACTCTTTATCACTGATAATCACTTTTACTCACAGGAAGCTCACAACTTAACCCATGACTCACTAGTCTTTGCTTCAGACTGCTACTTCTACAAACAGCAAATAAAAATTTACGTACACTGGGCTCTCTATCACACAGTCACGTTTAGAGAATAATAATGGGCTTGCTATGTGTGGGACTTGGTATATTTTTAAACATAGACTATAACGCAGAGCCATCCTTCCCAACTGATTCCAAACTAGCCTCTCCAAAGCATCTCCACTGACTTTGGTTTTGGATTTTTTCTCTGTCTACCTGGAGTGATTTTCTTCTCTCCTCTCTGCCTACCTATGTGCCACCATCAACACCCTGACCAAATTTCATTTCTTCAATGCTGCACTTCCCAGACTACATAATTAACTTTATTTTCAGAACTACAGATTTTAGGTCTAGTAAAATGGATTCTGGCACTTGTGCGTTTGTAAATGTGTGTACCTACAGCAGTGCCAAGCACAATTCTTTATACATTGTGGGCACTCGCTGAATCCTTTCAAAGACTGACAGTGAATTAATGAGTGTAGGTAATTCTCAGTCTCTCTTTTACTTGCGGCTAAATCTGAAGTGAGAATAAATATCTATTACTACTACTGCTACCACTATTATTTAAAAACAGTTACTTCAGGATCCAAGAATTTCATTGACTACTCCTGCCAACAACTGGGAAATAATATTACATCTCTCCCATCTTACATTTACTTTCCTTTTTTTTTTGGCCGCAACTCCCGACTTGTAGGATCTCAGTTTCCCAACCAGGGACTGAACCTGCACCCTCGGCAGTGAAAGTGCGGAGTCCTAACCACTGGACCATCAGGGAATTCTCCCATCTACTTTCCAAAGGGAGCCCACGAAGTACTTGCTAAGGAGGTTCTCACACTACAGCTCACATACATATCCACAGAGAATGAAAGGAGATCATGTGTTTAAAGCATGTAGCACAGTCCCCGGGGTATGATGAATCCTACATACATGTTGATTTCTTGCTCCACTCTCCCTCCTTCCTCCTTCTCCCTCACATTCCTTCCCTAGCCTTTCCCTTCCTATTCCACAGATAGATTATTCTTCTGCTCTCTTCCCCTACCCTGTATCCCACTCCAATAGGGTAACGGTGCACCCTGGAAGGGGAGAGAGTAGGGAGGATTGTGGAAAGATTGCCTAGGAGCCCTGCCATGATTGTTTCATCACATGCCAGTGTGGTCTGGGTTTGATAAAAGCACGGAGAATGCTTTACAAAAAGCCTGCTGCTAGCAACTGCCACAAGGTTGAGGCTCTCAAGACTTCCACATGAAAAGGAAATAGAGGTTCTATATTTATCTCCTTCATCCTCCCAATAACGGCATTCAAAACCAAAGAAGCCAGTGTGAAGATATTAAGTTTTGAGTACGGTTAGACACAAAGCTTCGACAATGATATCGAAAGGGAAAGAGAGAAAATGCCATTTCCAGAGGCAGAGTGAGATATAAAAGACTCAGAAAGTGGAGCAGAGGTTAAAGCATCCATGATGCACCGTGGACAAATGTTCTGACATCCTACAAAAGGAACAAAATTAAAAGTTTAATGTGGCTTGAGATCTGATTCAAATATGCAGCTGAAGTCAAAATCCTCAATAGACACAGAAAATCATGGAGTCTCAAAGTGACTGAATCCATGATTCTGCAGGTGATATTAGTCTCTAGATTATTCAGATGAAATTAGAAAATACGGGGTTAAGTCCTTATGCTGGGCATGAAGGAAATGTTTCTTCGCTCTATACACTACTACTGAATGACCCTAGAGTAACTAATATGTCTTGAGTGTCAACTGAGTGGCAGTGCATTCTTTCAACATTTTACATATATCCATATATTTATTCACATCAGTAACTCTAAGAGGTATATACAGTTATCTTTCTTTCTATTTTATTAGGAAACTGAGGCTTAGAGAGTTTACTTAACTGGTCTAAGATCACATGTCTTGTAAATGGTGGGGCTGGGATTTAAACTCAGGCCTCTAGTTAGTCACAAAATATGAGACTTGATGGACAACATTGGCTTTTATTTTTTCTTGACTTTGCTTCATCTTTCACTTGAGCATGGACTGAAATCATTTTATGAATAAGGCAGTGTTTTTCTTCTCCATTTCCTTGTCTATCTGGGATTAAAAAAATATTTTATCTCCTTTGTAAAGATTTGTGGCATTATAATTATTTGTTTGTATATGTATATATGTCTCTCTCCCACTAGGTTGGGAGTACCACCAGTAGCTTATACAGATTTGACTCTAAAATACTTATCGAATGAATATAGGATCAGAATAACTAGGTGGTATTTCTACATACCTAATCCCATTAAAAAAAAAACTGTACTCATATTTAAAGTTGCCATAGTTGCTGCAATTCTCAAAACTATTTTTATCTAGTCTCTCAGTCTCTCAAAGACAAGATCTGACTTAATGTGCTAGCATATGTCTACATCCTTCTACCTCTCACTAGGAATGGGCAGATGATTTGCCCAGTGTAGGTGGAGACGAAGCAATAACAGCGTCCAAACTATCCCTGCTACATGCTGCCTATGGTGGGACATCATCCTGAGTGCTCTAAGGTGACCATACAGCACCCTCGTACCTCTCCTCCCAAGGCTTGAGGATTGGGACTGAAGGATGGAGATAAAATTGTAAAGATGATAGAAATGTTATCTTATACTTTTTGGGTCCTCTGGGATCGATCTTTAGCTGTGTTAAAGAAATATTGATAACTCGTGGTCAGAGAAAACGTGTGGTGAATTGCAAATGTGCCAAAATTATCATCACTTGAAGACCCTCACACAACACAGATGGTGTTTTTTTTTACGTTTTGGAATTTACTTTCTCCATACTCCCTGCTCCTTCACAATGTGGTGAGCAGGGGAACAAAACGCAAGAGTTTATAATACATGTTCTATTTTTATTTACTTAAAAAAATCCTTTAAATCTTACTATGCTTCAGTTATCTTCAGACAGCATTTTTAAAAATCTCATGCGCACCATGAGTTACCATTGCTAACGTATCAAGTTGATGAAGTTTGCAAAGTCTTACAGCAAAAACATTGTCAAGGATGTTAAGAGAACTGTTAATTCACAATCTAGGGAATATAAATGGTTACAACCACTGCAAAGAACACTTTGTCAATTTCTAACAGTAAAGAGGCAAATACCTGAGACCAGTTTTAGACATATGCCCTATTCTCTTACATGTGCATGAGGAAGTATGTACAAGAATGTTCATAGGGCACTGTTTGTGCTAGAAAAAAGTTAGAAATTACCTAAATGTCCATAAGCAGAAGAATGAATAAGTAAATTGTGGACTATTCATATAAGACTGAAACTATAGCTACACATACTAACACTCATGAATCTCAAAAACATAATACTGTGTGAAAAGCAAGTTACAGAAGAGTACATACAGTACTTACATGGATGTGTACCTTGTGAAACTATATGATAGTGTTTATGAATACATTTATATGTAGCAAAGTATAAATAAATCTGTGGGAATGACAGAAAACAATCCTGGAGTGTGAGCATCTTTGGTGAGGAAAGGAAAGAATGTATAATCCAAAAAGGGTACAAACACATTCTACTGACTATGCTTTTTATTTAAACCAGGTGGCAGGTACACTGGTGTTCATTGTATTAACTTTTTGTATCTTTTTGGATACCCTAAATAAACACTTCTAAAGGTATAAGCTGCTACGGCTAAGAGAGTCCCCAACATTAAAATACCAACCAAAGATAATATCTAAGCTTTTTAAATGAACACAAAGAGCATGGCTTATTATAGAGGGAAAAAAGAACTCAATAAAGGACTATGGAGTAAATGTTGCAACAAGCAATATATTCAACCAGAAGTTGAATTTTAAATTGGGATCCAGAAAATGCCCTTGACAATATTGTGAGAAAATTGTAGGCCACCTGCATGCAATTTTTGAGACAGCCGTTTTTTGACTCTAGAGGTTCTGATACAATGGCAACTTAAAATTTGGGAGGAACTCACAAAGAGAATCATGAAACCAAATTGTGTAGAGACGCATAAAAGCACTCCTCCCTCGCTTGAAAATTAGCTCTAGTTCATTGTAGTCTGCTCGACGTCAGTATGTATTGCGGCAGAAAAGTAGCTCAGAGTTTTACTTTGCTTTTTGTTTTTATCCTTTATTCAAAATAAGTCTTTGGTCCAAGGCTAACTGGAGAAGTGTTTTTCTAATGTGGGTGCAAGGAGAATGCTTAAGCTCTTGTCCTCCTGAATACAAGTCGGCATTGAGTAAGAGCTTACACTCTGTTAGAAATCTGAGGCATGTTAGATTTTAGCATTCATTTAGACTTAAACTCTTGTCATCTTCCTGACGAGCTGCAGTTATAGGAATTCTATGAAAGACTGGAAATGAGCTTTCAACTAACTTTATTATTTAATATCTTCTTAACAATGTCTTCCTAGGCAAGGAGTCCACAATGAATGCCTACATTGGAGTAGATAAATCTCGGGTTACACTGCCTTTGGCGCTCCATCCTCCAGATTAGGAAATAGAGATAGAGCACGATCACATTCTTTCTCTCGGTGAGGGCTTACTTCTTTTGGTAGCGTGGTAAAGCATTTTAATCGAAATAGAAATTTGTGCAATATTTATAGTCCTTTTAGCCCTGGAATAGTCTTGAAATCCTCTGAGCAATATTTTCTAAATTGAACAAGTATGGGACTTGAATGAGTCCAGCAACCAGACCAATAAATCCTGATTTTTTTCAACAGAGATGTGGAAATCCATCTTCTCACCATTCTCCAGGCCTTCAATATTCAACCTAATCGTCTAGTAAGGTCTCATGTGTCTCTCCTACTTCACATGTCATCCGTCTCTAATCAAGGTTCTCCCATAGCCTCTGCAGTGTCTTCCCTCCAGTTCCCACTGCCTAGGGGAGAGTGCTTGAGACATTTCTAGGTCATACCAGTCCATAAAGAATTTCTGGGAAAAAATGTCATTGGAAACTACAAACCGGTTTTATCATCTGAAACATAAAGTATATTGATCAATTAAAATTAAATCACGGGCTTCCCTGGTGGCGCAGTGGTTGAGAGTCCGCCTGCCGATGCAGGGGACACGGGTTCATGTCCCGGTCCGGGAAGATCCCACATGCCGCGGAGCGGCTGGGCCCGTGAGCCATGGCCGCTGGGCCTGCGCGTCCGGAGCCTGTGCTCCGCAACGGGAGAGGCCACAACAGTGAGAGGGCCGCGAACCGCAAAAAAAAAAGAAAAAAAAGAAAAAAGATCACTGTTTAATTAAAAACCAGACATCTCAAGTTAATGACTTTAGTGCTTTTCTATGTGTGGGAAGATGCAAGAGTCTGGGCTCACTGAGATCATCCCTTTGATATGCACCTTAGCCATCTAGGGCCAGTGTCCTATTCTTTTCCATCCTGAGTCCCCTCAGGGCTCACCGTAGGGGGGCAGCTGTAGTGGCTTGATGGCTGCAACATCCTTTGTTTACCGATATGGCAAATAACACTTTTCACTCACAATACAATAAATGCACCCACTTTAAGTGTACTGCTAAATGCGTTTTCACAAATATATACACCTGCGTACCCACTACCATATCAAAACGTAGAACATTTCCATCATCCTCCACAAGTTCCCTTGTGCTTTATTCCAGTCAATTTCTGCCCCCGCCCCGGTCTCAGGCAACCACTGATCTGCTATCTGATACTACACACTAGAGTTATATTTCTACAGTTAATAACATAGTTCTACTTTTTGCCCTAAAATAATTTGTTTCTTCCAAATTGCTCTTATTTTATTTTTTCTTCAGTGGGTATATTTTGTCCTCTGACTTTTGTGCAGAGGCTTTTCAGAAATAAAAAACCATCTGTGGTGGTCTGCTCTCTGTCACGAGGGGGGGTTAGAAAGGTACCTGGAATGTCTGAGCACATGGGGCTTGTTGAGTTTGGGGTTAAGAACCGTGTGATCAGTGTGGGCTGCTTTGGGGAAACCTCCTGATTTGAGATCTTTAGGTCTCTTTCTTGGGCTGGTGGCCAGAGAAGAGTTTTTCAATCTCCCACATACATGAAAGGCTGCTAGTGTCATGGAAGCTGAGTGGAGCAAAAGGGCTGGGCTCGGGGGTCCTCAGCATTTTATTCAATATACATAGAGTCAATTTCTTTATTTTTGGTAGGACACGCAAGCCCTAAAGTCTCAAGTGCACACAGCTTCGTTGTCTCCATAGAATCAACTTGCAAACATGCTGAGACAGGACAGGCGGTTTCTCAACGGCTTGGTGTGGGGATTCCAGGTGTCTACTGCTCTTTCACCCAGTCTTTCTTACTTAAGCCTCTCCTTTCATCATGTCTAGATACCAAACTGAACGAGTCTTTTGAGAATTCTAATTTGAGTACAACTTAGTCTGGTCCTCAGTTTTCTCTACTGTCAGCTTAAGACTCGGCTTTCTGGGCTCTGCTGAGTCAGTTACCACTTGTCTTTCTACGTTCTAGCTCCCTGTGGTTTGTTGTTATTGCTGTCTCTCCTGTTTTTCTCATTCTTATGGGTTTAAGTCATTTCAGAAATCCCTTAACTTTATTGCTAAAGATGTTTAGAGAGAGTAAAATGAGGTGCATGTGCTCAATCTATCATCTTAATCCCAAAACTTCCCACTCTAAGATATGTCATACTTTACTACATGAAAAAGAACCCGTGTGCAGATTAATCAAATATGTAAACTCTAACTGAATCAGGATTTACCTTCGTTCAATGGTGAAAGTAATTTAGGCAATAGCAAATTTTCATACAATTGTATATTACCCCTATGCTACTTTCCTAATAGAGTCATGCATTAGGTACAATTTGGGGGAATCCTATGCTCATTATATTGTTAAACCACTATTATGATTGGAGGGATAATTATAAAAAAAATCTTAAGGTATGAATTAGGTAAGAACTCCCAGTTACGATTTTAAGATAATGAATTTTGTCTTCTGATGTTATTACTTTTAGATAAAAAGATTACTACTTTATTTAGAATTTACATTTATTTACATAGCAATGATCTCAGACTAAAAGCATTAGTTTCATTGAATTAAAGCATGGGTGAAGATATCTGAAGCAGCAGCGGGAATAGATGTTTGGAATTCTGCTTCCACGCAAGATGACTGGTATACTTACGGTGAAAGCTGTTTAACAAGGACGAAGACCCTACAAGCAATAGGAGAGTAACGACCTTGCCTTAACAATTACCACTGGACCCGATGGGAATGCACTCTCCCAGAAAGGAAGGTTGAGAATGTTCACTGGGTACCAAAAAAAAAAAAAAACAACACTGAAAAACAAAAAACCAACAAAGGCTATTTTGAGTGTAGCTAGGGGGCGGCGCTCGGATTGTCAGATAAAATACAGGATAGCCAGTTCAATTTCAGTTTCAGATAAACAATGAATAATGTTTTTAGTTTATACCTCAAATATTGCATGGGACATAATTCACTAAAAAATTATTTCTTGTTTATCTGAAATTGAAATTGAACTGGGGCATCCTGTATCTTTATTTGCTAAATCTGGCAACAGAGCTCATAGCCCTTTATCTAGAATCAGAGTCTTTAATAAAGTTGAGGTCAAAGAAATAAAAATGTTAAAAGCCCCGAGAAAAGAAACTTAGATCTGAAGGCAGCCAACACAGTGATCAGGGAACACTGTATCAGGAGTGTAAGAGAGAATAATACCTTCCGTAGGGCAGATTCGGAGAGCTTCATGCTCTTCATGGAGGGCAGAGAAGACCCCCTAAGGTCCCCTTAAGCAGATGGAAGGGATTTAAAGGAACGGGAGTTTTTGGAAGGGGCAGGAGGTGACTGTGTCTTTGCCATTAACAACAGCTTCATTGTGCTCCTGGGCCAGTGAGACCTGGAGATCTGAAGTTAAACTTCAGTGTAAGGAGCACAGAAACATGTTTATTCTAGGGCATTCTGAATTTAGAGAAGGCAGCAAAAGAGACGCCAAAAGGGCATTAGATTAAAGTTAAATTATTATGTTTTAATAACACCTTTTTTGGTAGGACAGGACCATTTCTAAGCATCTTTATTTTTCCCCAGCCTCCTGCCCTAACATCTACTAGCGTCTATAAGTAAGGATTTAATATGGATTTGCAGAACAGATTATTTTATGTATTCATTTAAAATTTTCTTTACTGCTTCTTTTTGGGAGCACACGTGACCAGAGTTTCCTGACCCTTGAGAACCCTTCTTCATGCTGTTTATTCTCATTCGATAACACACACCTTTGGGAAGACAGAGAATGTCCTAAAATCAGAGAGCTACAGGAATCCCCAAATTGCCTGGCCATTTCCCTTCCTCCAAACAGGGGCCCAGTCACACCGTCCTGGAGAGTTTGTTGTCTGCCCTGAGTTTAAAGATTTCCAGGGAAGGAAATCATAGAACACCCCTCTGTGGGAGTAAGAAAGGGATTCTTTTTCCATTATTTTCAGACTTTGGTTAACCTAGGAATGACACTCTGATTTCAATTTATTTAAAAAGAGTGATTCTTTTCAAGAAGAAGCAGTCACCAAGCTGAAACATGGCTTCTTCTTCCTTGCCTGAGTGGCCTGGGTATCGGGCTTTCCAAGCTTTCATTCACAGTTCTCCACCAGCTGACAGAATTGTCTCAGGGCCTCAGTTTCCTTCCTCCCCCGGTTCTGTATAACTGCCTCTTGGACATTTTGTGAGGAGCATTCCCTGGATCAGTGACGGAGATAAAGAGAATAAATGCATCATAACTTTATCTATTGCCTAACAGTGTTTTCATTGGTCAAATTAAATCTATACAGATATATGCATCTTAAACTAAGTACAGTAAATTCCTTCCCAATACTTTCTCTATCTTGTCATTGGACATTTTAATTTAAAGCTGTGGATTTTCCATGCTTTATCTTGAGCTAAATAGCTCCAGCTTCGGAATGGTTTCCCATTAAATTACGAGATACCATGTGCAGTAGTTGACACTATATTTATCTGTAAGTTACCTAGGGATTTTTCTTGGAAGGAATAACCTTACAAGTGGAGGAGAAAAACACACCTGGAGGTCAGCAATCAGTTGGGCTTTTGCCTTTTAAGTCCTGGCCCAGCCCTTGGGCTAACAACTGGTCTTCTCTTGGGGTTGTTCTCTCTCTATCTTTTTCTATGTAAAAAGAAAGCCCCAATAATTTAAATCATCTCCAAGATGTCCTTCACAGCTTAGTACTCACTATGTCTCTGAGCCTTTATTCTTCTTTTATCAAAAGTAAGGCATGGGACTTCCCTGGCGGCCCAGTGGTCAGGACTCCCTGCTCTCAATGCAGGGGGTACCAGTTCCATCCCTTGTCAAGGAACGAAGATCCTACATGCCGCACAGCGTGGCCAAAATAAATAAGTAAATACAAATAAAAATACTTTCAAAAGTAAGGCATAAAGAGAACTATGTTCTCTTGGCCTCAGCCCTCATTTTATTATTCTGGGTCATTCAGCAAGCACTCCACAAATCATCCACATGCCCAGTGACACTTCAGTGAAGCCAGTCATTCTCATCTGGGGGCAATTTTACCCACCAGGAGCCATTTGGTAATGTCTGGAAACATTTTTCTATTACTGTGACAGAGGGAAGGAGTGTTATAATTGGAATTAATGGATAGAGGCTAGGGATGCTGATAAACAACCTACAGTGCAGAAGACCGGGACCTTGCTTTCTATCTAGCAACAAAGCAGTATCCAACCCAAATGTCGATTGAGTCGCTCTTGAGAAGCCCCGAAATAAATCACGGAGGGGGATAACTTGGCCTGTCTTCCTCATCCTTCTCAGGTGAACCTTCTTCTTTCTATTTCCATGTTCCTTCCTCAAACTCAGTGAGTCCTCAGTTTCTCCAGCTGCAGTAAACTTTGAGCCCCTAGTACAACTCCCAGCACAGAGGCAAGTCCTCAAGGAACTGTGGTCTCTTCTCCGCCCTTTGCCAACTAACCTCGTTTAAAGTAGGTCCAGTCGAATTTGCAAAGCCCAGCAGAGAAGACATCTGTGCCCTCATCATCTTTGCCTGGCATCCTTTCTGTTGCTATAACAGGAAGCCACTGGGCAGAGTTTAGGAATTTATTTTATGACTTGAAAAATAATCAATACGATTAGAAGAGCAGAAAAGAAAGCTGTATTACGCAGTACTTCCTGACCACTTTTCAGGATGCTCTCTCAATGCCAAACACCATATTCCTGGTGCTTATGTAATGCTGAATAGATTGAATACAGTGGCTGGTGGTTAGTTTCATCTTACTATCACTCTTATGTTCCTCTGGTACATAAAATTATAGGGGGTACTGCTCATACACTCAACATTCAACTCAAATTAACAAGAACAAAGACAAGACCTTGCATTGAGACACCTCTATCAGCGAAGCTGTTCTCAGTTAAGTGGAAATCAGGACTGGGCCCTCCAGGATAGAGGGCTTTTCAAGGAAAAGGAGGCAGAGTATTCAACACACAGGCTGTTGGGACCTAGCCAGTTCATATTCCTCTTTTTAAAAGATGCCTCTAGAGATTCCCTAGTGGTGCAGTGGTTAAGAATCCACCTGCCAATGCAGGGGATGCGGGTTCGAGCCCCGGTCCAGGAAGATCCCACATGCTGCGGAGCAACTAAGCCCGTGTGCCACAACTACTGAGCCTGTGCTCTGGAGCCTGTGAGCCACAACTACTGAAGCCCGCGCACCTAGAGCCTGTGCTCCGCAACAAGAGAAGCCTCCGCAATGAGAAGCCCGCACACCACAACGAAGAGTAGTACCTGCTCACTGCAACTAGAGAAAGGCCGTGCACAGAAACAAAGACCCAACACAGCCAAAAATAAATAAAATAAAATAAATTAATTAAAAAGAAAAGATGCCTCTAGGAAATTCCCTGGAGGTCCAGTGGTTAGGACTCTGCACTCACTGCTGAGGGCCCAAGTTCAATGCCTGGTTGGGGGGAACTAAGATCCCACAAGCTGCGTGGCATGGCCCCCAAAAATAAATTAAAAACAAAAAAGGATGCTTCACATCCTTTGTAGCATCATATTATTTATCGGAATTCATTCAATTTAACATTTACCAAACAATTACAATGAGTTAGGTATGGGGATGGGTGCTGGAAGTTTGCAGTCATGTAAAATTATCAGCAGTCAAGTTAAACACAATTATATGTGTCAAATAACACATAATGTAGAGTGCGGTTCTGGTATTAACTGGATTACTGGTGGCACTTTTAGCCAAGGGAGCCTCATGTAGTTTTCTTGTTTCAGTATTCGTTAAGATGTGTGTTCTCCAATACACTACTACTGGTCATATGTGGCTATCTAAATTTAAATTACTTCAGAAAAATTCTAAATTTAATTTCTCAGTTACATAGCCGCTTATAAATTATCCCATAGCTACATGTGGCTAGTGACAATTGTATTGGACAGTGCAAATAGAGAACTTTTCCAACTCTGCAGAAAGTTCTGTTGGACAGCACTCAGTCTAAGATCCTCATATCCAAGCCTCCTTAACTCTGAATCATTCCCTTTTACGTAGCACATTGGCCTTTTTCCCGTTCTAGTTCCCAGCAGACTGATGAGCTCCTGGTAGCCAAATTAGATTACAAATTACACAGAGTTCTGAATTGATCAACAATATTCTCAAAACCTGATCTTTACTGAAGTTTTCTCCTCAACTGTAAAGAACCCATCAAATGGAATTTTACTGCTGTGGTCATTTCTGTTCTGTTTAATATCATGCAAATCTGTACCACATAAAAAATGCTGGAATATAGCTCTATTCCAATGGAAGAGCATTGTATAACATGTTCGTACACTTTTACACAAAATACCTGAATGAATGCCTGTCACCAGAGTGGAACGGTTTATATAAATCTCCCTGGCTTTGGATGGGAAATTTGGATGTTCTTAGTTGAACAGTACCTCAAAACTCTCCACATTGTTCAAAATCCCTTTCCCTTATGTTGTTTCCTATCTCATACTAAAGCTAAGACATCTCCCAACTCTGTTCTCTTCTCTTCATCTCTAGTTTCCTACCTTAAATGAGCATCCTCTATCCTGAACTGTTACTGGAACCTCCTACCTGGTCTCTGCCCCCCTTGAAATCCACTCTTTAGACAGGGTGAACTTTTTTTTTTTTTTTTTGCGGTACACGGGCCTCTCCCTGTTGTGGCCTCTCCCGCTTGCGGAGCACAGGCTCCGGACGCGCAGGCTCAGCGGCCATGGCTCACAGGCCCAGCCGCTCCGTGGCATGTGGGATCTTCCCGGACCGGGCACAAACCCGTGTCCCCTGCATCGGCAGGCGGACTCTCAATCACTGCGCCACCAGGGAAGCCCATCTTACTTATCTTTTAAAGCCATTGTTCCTCAAAGTTCTGCTGTTTCAGATTCTCTCTCTCCCTTGGTACCCTTCTAGTGAAAATTAGGAACCATTTTCCAAGAATAAAAATTCACAAACACACGCAGGTGCACAACGACTGCATGCAATTTCAAGGGGTTTACAGACTTCCTGAAATCCCCAGTTCATACTTTATGTGTGAATAATTCCCAGATATGTACCTTCATCCCAGACTTGTCTGGGATTCATCCCAGTAGGTCCAACTGGTTACTAGGTCATCTCCACGCAGATGTTTCCCAGACACTTGAAATTATCAAGAGCAAAACTGAACTAATCATTTTCATTCTCAAACCTGCTGCTCTAGCCACATCCCTATGTAAGTAAATGTAAACACAATTCATCCAGTCCTAGTCTAGCCAAAATTTGACATTTATCTCTGAGTCCTTCCTACCCTTTACCATCTCATTTAAACAATTGTCACGTTCTGTTCACTTTGCTTTTTTTTTTTTAATCTTGGTTTTTTGGGATTTTTTAAGATTTAATTTAATTTTTGACGACGTTGGGCCTTCGTTACTGTGCACGGGCTTTCTCTAGTTGAGGTGAGCGGGGGCTGCTCTTTGTTGCGGTGCGCGGGCTTCTCATTGCAGGGGCTTCTCTTGTTGCACAGAACGGGCTCTAGGCGCACGGGCTTCAGTAGTTGTGGTGCTTGGGCTCAGTAGTTGGGGCTTGCGGGCTTAGTTGCTCCGCAGCATGTGGGATCTTCCCAGACCAGGGGTCAAACCTGTGTCCCCTGCACTGGCAGGCAGATTCTTATCCACTGCGCCACCAGGGAAGTACCGTTTTGCCTTTTCAGTGTATCTTCCTTCCCTCCACTCCTCAACATCTCCATGGCCCAAATATGAGCACAGAGCACTGCCATCCTCTGCATGGGCCACCGCAGCATGCTACCCATTGGTCTTGTTATTGCTTATTTGCCTGTCGTTTATTCTTTGTACTTTAGGACAAAGGCTTCCTTCATAAAGCAACCATATCGGGCTTCCCTGGTGGCGCAGTGGTTGGGAGTCCGCCTGCCGAAGCAGGGGACACGGGTTCGTGCCCCGGTCCGGGAAGATCCCACATGCTGCAGAAAAAGCAACCATATCAATCCCAAGGCATCCTACTGTCCTTGGGATAAATTCAAAATTCATCAGCTTTTTTTACGCCCTCCCACGTTCCTAAGAAACCCACTATGCTGTACCCACACTGACTGCTTTTCAGTAATTTGATATGTCCTGATCTGTCCTCCCCTAGACCATTCTACATATTGTTTCCTCTCCCTTGAACTCTACTCCTTTTTTTTTTTTTTTAACTATTTCAGTCATCTGACTACCTTCTACTTTTCTTTCAGGTGTCTACTCTGTATACCTTCCTCAGAGAGGCCTGCTGTAAGCTCCGGCCTAGATTCCCCATAGCAGCCTTGATTTCCCCTGACTTACGCTATGTGTAAATTACTTTCAAGACTATTTTTTAGAACAGTTTTAGGTTTACAACAAACTTGAGAGGAAGGTGTAAGATTTCCCACATGTTGCCTGTCCTCACATATGCACAGCTTCCCCCGTTAGTACGCTATGTGTAAATTACTTTCAAGACTTTATTTTTTAGAGCAGTTTTAGGTTTACAACAAACTTGAGAGGAAGGTGTAAGATTTCCCACATGTTGCCTGTCCTCACATATGCACAGCTTCCCCCGTTCTCAATATCATTCACCGGAATGATACATTTTTTACCAAGGATGAACTTATGCTGACACATCATAATCACCTGAAGTCCATAGTTCACCTCAGGGCTCACTCTTGGTGTTGCACATTCTATGGGTTTGGACAAGAACTTAATGACTTATATCCATTACCGTAATATACAGCTCATTTTTCCTGCCCTAGAAACTTCTGTGCTCTGCCTATTTATCTCCCCTACCCCCGGCAACCACTGATCTTTTTATTATCTCCATACTTTTGCCCTTTCCAGAATGTCATATAATTTGAATCATATAGTATGTAGTATTTTCAGATTGGCTTCTGTCACTCAGTAATTTGCATTTAAGTTTCCTCCATGTTTTTTCATGGCTTGGTAGCACATTTCTTTTCAGTGTTAAATAATAGTCCATTGTCTGGATGTATGACAGCTTATTTATCCATTTATCTACTGAAGAACGTCTTAGTTGCTTCCAAGTTTTGGCATTTATGAATAAAGCTGCTATGAACATCCATGCGCAGGTATCTGTGTGGACATAAATTTTCAAATCCTTTGGGTCAATGCCAAGGAGTGTGGTGGCTGAGTCATATGGTAAAAGTCTGTTTAGTTCTGTAAGAAACCATCAGGTTGTGTGCCAGTTTGCGTTCCCACCAGCAGTGGGTGAGAACTCCTGTTGCTCCACATGCTTGCCAGCATTTGGTGTTGTCGGTGTTCCAGATTTTCGCCATTCAAAAAGGTGTGTACTGGTGTCTCCTTGCTGTTTTAATTGGCATTTCCATGATATGGAACACCTTTTCATGTGTTTATTTGCCATCTGTATCTCTTCTTTAGCGAGGTGTATGTTCAGGTGTCTTGACCATTTTTTAAATTGTGTTGTTCATTGTCTTAGTTTTGAATTTTAAGAGTTCTTGGTATATTTTGGACACCAGTCTTTTATCAGATGCGTCTTTTGCAAATATGTTCTCCCAGTCTGTGGTTTGTCTTCTCATTTTCTTGATATTGTCTTTCACAGAGCAGAAATTTTTAACTTAATGAACTCCAGCTTATCAATTATTTCTTTCATGGAGTTGTTTCTAAAAAGATATCACCAAACCCAAGATCACCTAAGTTTTCTCTCATGCTATCTTCTAAGAGTTTATAGTTTTGCATTTCACTTTTCGATTTATGATCCATTTTGGGTTGTTTTTGCGAAGCGTATAAGGTCTGTGTCTAGATTCACTTTTTTTTCAAGTGGAAGTCCAGTGGTTCAAGCACTATTTTTTAAAAATATTTATTTATTTGGTTGTGCTGGGTCTTAGTTGCAGCAGGCGGGCTCCTTAGTTGCGGTTCACAGGCTCCTTAGTTGCGGCTCACTGGCTCCTTAGTTGTGGCACGCGAACATTAGTTGCAGCACGCAAACTCTTAGTTGCATGCAGCACTACTTGTTGAAGAGATGATCTTTCCTCCACTGTATTTCCTGTTCTTCTTTGTCAAAGATCAACTAACTGTAGTTATGAGGGTATATTTCTGGGCTCTCTATTCTGTTCCATGTAAATTACATTTTACACTGTTTCCCACTAGACCCTCAGCCCTGTGAGGAGACAGCTATGTCTCTCTTATTCACTGCTCTGTTCTCATCGCTCAGAATAGTACCTGGAGATAGTAGGTACTTGTAAAATATGTGTTGAATTGTTGACCAATGTGCTAGATTGTGTATTCTAATACAGAATCTAAGTTCCATGAGAATCAAGACAAAATAAAATATCAGATTGGGGGAGGCAGAGCAGGTGCCCTGAGGAGGTGAATCTTGAAGAAGCGTCTGACTTTGCATTGGTGGGGGGAAGAGATGAGGTATCCAGGTGGAGGAAGAGCTCAAGCAAAAGCAAAAGACAAAGAGGAGAGACTGAGCATGGCATTATAAGGATATCAGACTGACAGAATCAAAGTGCTCAGGAAGGAGACTGGTGGGAAACACTGCTGAAGTATATTCTCTGGAGTGTGTGATTGATTAACCTCACCTGTGGACACGGTTCCCTAAGATAAGAGAGAAATCTGAGATGACAATTACAGGAAATCTTGGGGAAATGGGAAGTCATTCATGAATATGGAAAGGTTTGTCCTTATATAGATTTCTAGAAGTAACTAATTCTAGCCTAGGGCTCTTGGATGAATCAGATCCCTTTGGTCCACAGTGCGCAAAGCTTGTATGGAAATAGAGGGGTCATGGTGTGTGCACACTGCTGTCATCCGAATGTGCATGTCAACACGGCCGACCCAGTTCAGCTCCTCCCTGCAATGAGCCAGAGGACTGCAGAGGGGGCTAAAACTCAAGTAGTCTCCAGGATTGAGGAACCACTTTAGGAAGAAGAGGAAGACTGAGTTACTTGACAAATTCAATACACGAGAACATTTTTGGGCTTGAATTATTTTGGCAACTCATATCAGCTACTTTTTCAGTGATGATAGAGTCTTTATAGCTAGCGATTCAGCTAATCATTTATAAATTGTCCCAAAGCAATCAAAACTACCTACACATAAATATTAAAACTGGAAATATTTTGTTTTAAAATATATGCCTATAATTACAACACATTCAGGCAGCAATATTCTCCTTCTGTTTATTGGCTTTTCTTAAAAATTAAAACATCAGAGTGATGATAATGATAACTCTTGCCAGGGGTTGGCAGTGCAGATTTTAGCAAAAGGATTTTTCTCTCACCACCTTAGCGGCTGCTGCCATCTAGCGACCAACCCAACTGACAAACAAAGATGGGTTGAGAAAACATACTCGGAAGAGTCTGACACAATCTTTTCCTTAATATCTCTGATTAATAACACCACAGAGAAGGAAAATGCATGTGATAATATTTATGCTGTAATTTGAAAGTTATCATAGGGAAGAAATAGAAAACATTACTAACGTGTTTCACCGGTAACACCCTTCAAGGTAAAAGTGATCACATTGAGATTAAATAACAATTTATAAAGCAAATAAGCAAAGATTCTGGAACCAACCTTCTACCAAAGATTAAACATAGAAATAACGACAAATTGTTAAAAATGCTCGCTTCTCTGAGGATATTACATAAAATAAAGTTCTAGTGTATGTTCAAACTGAGGGAACGGAATAGAAACCCATGCCTTATCTGGAACACAAAATATTTCATCGTCATCATCAGGAACTAGAATGTGAAAATTCCAAATGTGAAACCCCATGACTTTCTTATTTATAAAAATTTAACCCCCTTAGGCTTTACAGTGAGAACACCAGTCTTGTGTATGTAAAGGTTGGTCTGAAGAAGTTTCTCTCTCCTTATCTTGCTCCTTTATATTAGTGTTAATTCCAAACCAGCACAGTCTGCCTGGCACAGTTACCACCAAGTGCTACAAAGAACGAGGGTAAAATACAAAAGGTTGCTATTTAGGTACACCTTGGGCTTCTGTGGGGAGAGAAATGCAATAATCTGAAATGGCCCTGGGAGACCCTGAGGCTTCGATGGTAGAACCATCTCCCACAAAGGGCCCACAGCTTAAGATGCCGTCTAACCTGTAGCCTATTATAAGGGAACACAAGGTTATTAATGTCCTTGGTTTTAAGTTGCTAGATTGCTTTTGTTGTTATTGTTAAGAAAGGTGCTTAGGACATGGGAGTTTATGATGAGCTTCCTTTAATATGAAAGGATTATGCTTCTACAAGTTTTCAGTACAACAAATGCTTAGAACTTTTTCCCTGGGTGAGTCATTGCCACTTTCCTGTGCTGTTCATTTTATGAGCAATGACACAGGTAGACCACTGAGTAATGGCTGGAGGCTCCCACAGAAAATAAGGAGCCCCCATGGCACTACCGCCCCCTTTCACATTGTTTTTACAAAGATGATTCGTAGTAAAAATCACCTGCATATTTGTTTACTTATTTAATCAGCGACTGTTACCTTAACTATTTATGAAACAATTTTCCTTAAATGTTTGTTCATTTATTTAATCAGCAATTATTTCCTTCAATATTTATCAAACAACTATTGTACTTAGGCTATTATACCCAGAAGGAGGAAATCAGTGTCTTTGTTCTCAAGGCTACCAGTGGGAGAAAACAAGAATAGCATTTACCAATAGAAGGTTAAGTAGAAGAAATACAAATAAGGATTCTAGAATTTCAGAGGCAAAAGAAGTCCCAGCAAGCTAAGAAGTCAGGAAAGGAGTGAGGACATTGTACAGCGGTGACATTTAACCTAGGCTCTGAAGACGGATAAGGTTTCAGTGGAGAGAAAGGAGAGTCCAGGGCGTTCCGTCATGGAACTGCAAATATGGAGGACTAATGAGTGGCCAGTTGACCTGAAGCATAAATAAGTCTTGGGCACTAATGGGATATTGGGCTCTAAAGAAAAGGCTTTCTGTGGTCAATGGAGTCAATGAAACCGTGAGTAAGAAAGTGAGTTTGAGACTGCTAGAGCAGTGTTTTAGGAAAGTTAGTAAAGCCACCATGTATGTCCATCTGGCATATGATCAGGATGAAGAGCAGAGGAGAAAGCCTAGAGGTGGGGTAACCAGTAGAGAGGCTACCTTACAGCACTGAATTAGGAATGGAAAAGAGGAAACAGAGGTAAAATGGGTAGAATTTAGTAATCACTTGGGCTTGGGGAAAGAGGAAAAACAGAAGGAGAAAAGGAGAAAGGAAAACAGTTCAAGTCAATTTACTTTTTGAGCCTGGGTGACTAGAATTATGTAAAATTAACAGAAAAGAGGTAGGGGAGAGAACTAGCTTGCAAGACAAATATTGTACTGAAAAACAAAGAATATAAACCCAGTTCACATTATCAAAAGTACACACTGTACTGAGACACAGAGGACCTGAGATCTGAAGGAGATCTCTGGATATCGGAGCTCCTTTCCCGGAAAGGCAGAACCCATGACACAGCATCCTTAATAGGGGCAGGGAGATATTGGTTACCTAACTATGCCCATAGTTATTTTGGAGCTCAGTGTATCATCAGGCCAATCATTCCATCTTTGGATACTCTATTATAACATGTTTTCTTCTAGTCAATTAAATCCCACTTTTCTGTGATCTCTTGTTTGTTCACCCTAGTTATGTTTAGAACATAACAGAACATTCTTCATTACCAGATATATTCTCTATCATTTCACAACAGTTATGTCCCTCTTTTTCCCCCAAAGTAACAGTTTTCAGTTCCTTCATCTATTTCTCATGCACAGTTATTTACACATAACTTGCTGTTTTGATGATCCCTTTCCAGAAATTCTTCAGAATGTGCATTTCCTTCAGAAACACCAGATCTACAATTGAGAAAGTCCACAAGATATAGCTTATGTCTGTCTGACTGCAGAGTCCACGTTCTTAACCTACACCACAGACTTCCTCCTTGAATGGATGATTAAAGATTGAAAGATTCTCCTTAGAAAAGGCCAAAATTATGGATATGCAAAGATACTACTTAAAGCACAGCACTTGACATAAAAGGGAATTTCCATAAGCAATACTTTATAGCCAGTTCTGATTGCAGGGCCCTGAGTTCACATACAGAGTTCAGAAAAGCCACCTTTAGGGCTTCCCTGGTGGCGCAGTGGTTGGGAGTCCACCTGCCGATGCAGGGGACACGGGTTCGTGCCCCGGTCCGGGAAGATCCCACATGCCGCGGAGCGGCTGGGCCCGTGAGCCATGGCCGCTGAGCCTCCGCGTCCGGAGCTTGTGCTCCGCAGTGGGAGAGGCCACAGCAGTGAGAGGCCCGCGTACAGCCAAAAAAAAAATCCACCTTTAGAGGTCATCCATAGGTATCCTGATGTCAGAGAAATAACTTCTATTACTCAAGGTCAAGAAACTTCAGGTAGAGTTTTAGCTCTACCATTATTTAGAAGTGAAGCCTTTGAGTTTCGGTTTCTGTTTTTTCCAAAATGAGGATAAACATACCCATGCCTCATGACCATTTAAGTATCAAAGTCAAAAGAGAAGAATGTATGACACAAAGTAAACTGAGTGTTCCACAATTTTAACAAGTTAAGTGTGCAAATGAGGGAGCTGAGGCAGAGTCAATATCTTACACTAGGCTCCCCAGACTAGACGGGTCTCTGGGCATCGTTAGAAACATGGGCTCTATGCTGGATCCGCAGAGGGTGTCTCCTCCAATCACACTGTTGTGAAAGTGAGAATGAAATTAATCCATGCCCACCCCTGTCCTCCCATTGCCAGTCACTAAGGTCTATTGCTTCCACCCCTCCCCAAATATCCTTCTCTAATAGCCCATAATAATTGCCTTCATTCACCTCCTCAACTTCTCTTTGCTGGGCTCACTCGACCACTAAACAAATGGAGTGCCTACCAGGTACCAGGCAGTGTTAGCTGGTGAAAATGTAAAGATGAATAAGATTTGATTCCAGTTTTCCAGGAGTTCACAGTCTTTTTGAAAAGGCAATCATATACCCACCAAGTAACTATTATCAAAAAGCCAGACAATCCATGTGTTGATGAAGATGTGGAGAAACTGGAACATTTATGCATTGTTGGTGGGACTTAAAATGGCGCAGACATGTTGGAAAATGATTAAACATAGAGCTACCACATGACCCAGCAAATTCTACTTTAAAGTGTGTATGCAAGAGAATTAAAGACATACGTCTACACAAAAACTTTTACATGAATGTTTATGGCAGAAGTACTCACAATAGCCAAAAGGTGGAAACAACCCAAATGCACATCAATGGATGAATGGATGAACAAAATGTGCCATATCCATACAATGGAATATTACTCAGCCATTAAAAGAAAGGAAGTCCTGATACATGCTACAATTTGGATGAATTTTGAGAACATTATACTAAGTGAAAGAAGTCGGTTACAAAAGTCCATATATTATATGATCCCATTCATATGAAAGTCTAGAATAGGGAAATCAATAGAGACAGAAAGTAGATTAGTGGTTGCTTGGGGCTGGGTAGGGACCGGGGTTGAAGAGACGGGAGGGGTTGATAATAGGAAGGGTTAATAGCTAAAGGATAAAGCTTCTTTTTAAGGTGATGAAAATGTTCTAAAATTGATTGTGGTGATGGTTGCACATATCTGTGAACATACTAAAAACTGGTGAAATTGTATGCTTTAAATGGGTGAATGTGAATTATATCTCAATTAAATTGTATGTAAATTATATCTCAATATAACTGTTTTTTAGAAAAGCAGAGTCAATAAGTGCTGTAAAGGATTTTAACTGCCACGATAACATGTAGAGTTCATCAAGGACAGCTAGGAAGGAATTCAACCTGGGGATCAGGAAAGACTTTACAGAAAAGTGATGCTACAGCCAAGACTTGAAATATGAGTGGGTGTTTGTTGGTCCCAACTATACTACGAATCCTCTTCCAATACATTAGCTATGGTACTCCCACAACGACCTGTTCAAAAGTAAAATCTGATCATGCAAGAGAGGGGTGCACAGGGGTTTTCTAAGGCACTGCTAATGTTCTAGTTCTTTCTGTGGACACAGAGTACATGAGTGCTTTGTTTCTGTATATAGCGATCATATACATTCATTGGAATAGATGATACTCCACAAAATGAAAAAAAAACTCACTGTAAAATGGAAAAATGATACACTGCAGACAGTGTACCACTGCACTGTAGATGATACGCTGCAAGATGGAAAAAAAAACTATCTGCCGAAAATCACTCGGTAGCTACACGTCATCAACATAATGGAGATTCAACTGCTCGGTACAACCCGGCTTTGTTCAGTGTTACATCCTCGGCTATTGGCATGGTGCCTGCACGTAGTAAGCCTAGAGTTTTAGGTTCTCTCAGAGCCTGGGACTCTGATGTGGGTGCAGGCACTGTATTTGGGAGGTGATCCCAGGAAGCAAGAGTTGAGGGAGGGGCACCCTGGGAGGGAAAGCCAACAGAAGGATGGCTGCCGTAGTAAGGTTGCCACTGCAGGCAATGGGGCTTTAGTTCCCATTTAATGGCTGTTTAATATCTCAGGTTTTCCAGACAAGTGGAGCAGTATTTCTCAAGCTTTGTGGTCTCAAGACCCATCCACCCTCTTGAAAATTATTGAGAACCCCAAAGAGCTTTATGTTAATTTTGCCTATCGAAATCTACCCTAGAAAAAGTTGAAACTGGAGCATATTAAAAAAATATCATAAAAACACTACATAGCATAAGAACATACTTAGCATAAATGACATTTTGATGAAAAATAGCTATATGGAGTGACAAATTTGGCATTGTTCTATATTTTTGCAAATGTCTTTCATGTCTGGCTTCATAGAAGACAGCTGGATTCTCCTATCTGCTTTGGCACATCAATCTGTTGAGAAGTTGCTTGGGTTGAAGTGTATGAAGAAAATTCAGCCTCACACAGATGTGTAGTTGGAAAACGAAGGTGCATTTTAATAGCGTTTTTAGGTGATTTGAATATTCTTTGAAACTATACCAAAACCCGTTGAAAGGCAGTTTTTTTTTTTAACATCTTTATTGGAGTATAATTGCTTTACAGTGTTGTGTTACTTTCTGCTGTATAACAAAGTGAAACAGCTATATGCATACGTATATTCCCATATCCCCTCCCTCCTGCGTCTCCCTCCCACCCTCCCTATCCCACCCCTCTAGGTGGTCACAAAGCACCGAGCTGATCTCCCTGTGCTATGCGGCTGCTTCCCACTAGCCATCTATTTTACATTTGGTAGTGTATATATGTCCATGCCGCTCTCTCACTTCGTCCCAGCTTACCCTTCCCCCTCCCCGTGTCCTCAAGTCCATTCTCTATGCCTGTGTCTTTATCCCTGTCCAAAAGCAGTTTCTTAAAGATTGGCTGCAGTGTGGGATCAGAAACCACTTTTAACATCATGCTTTGGTCATTTGGAAAGTATTGCTTCACTGAGTTACGCAAATTTTCCAAATGTTCACAGATTTTATTATGCAATATCAAAAACTCATGTTTGTTAATACCACCGCCTATCTCATCCGAAAATTCTGTAAGTACCAAGAAGCTGTCACACCCACAGTGGTGAATTCAAGTTTACAACAATTCTAATTTTCATCTGAAAGTTCAAATTTTACCACTGGCAATAAATACTGTGAGTCATTTTCCTTCAAGTCATAGATTTTATTTCGTTCAGTTTTTTAAGAAACTGCCTGCCAGATGTCCGAGTCTGTATAACCATCGTTTGTCGGTTATTCTTTTTTTTTTTTTTTTTT
>NW_020173037.1:10185836-10225516 GCF_003031525.2 Neophocaena asiaeorientalis asiaeorientalis
ACTCTTTTTTTTGCGGTACGCGGGCCTCTCACCGTCGTGGTCTCTCCCGTTGCGGAGCACAGGCTCCGGACGCGCAGGCTCAGCGGCCATGGCTCACGGGCCCAGCCGCTCCGCGGCATGTGGGATTCTCCCGGACCGGGGCACGAACCCGCGTCCCCTGCATCGGCAGGCGGACTCCCAATCACTGCGCCACCAGGCAAGCCCTCGGTTATTCTTTTAAGTAAAAATGGTGCTCCATGTACTCAAAAATTTTGGTTTAATAAAATGAATACTTTTTACTGCTTCTTTAAGGGCATTTTAAAGTAAAACTGATATTTTCTTTTTTTTACTGACAGTGTGTGAGGTTAAAGAACACATTGGCAAATAAGAAGTACAGCTAGATACCACTCTTCTGATTCACAGAGTTACGCCCACTATTGTTTTTGTGCCATTAGAGCAAATGTCAACCCAGTAAAAAAGGTCCCATAATATCCTGGCATTATTACGACAGTTGTTTTGGCCTCAGGGAAGCCCAGAGTCTCAGGGGCCTCCAGAGATGCACAAGCCATGCTTTACGAACTGCTGAAGCAGAGTTCTAGTATGCCATAAATCATCTGCATCCTTGAAAAGAATTTCAAGAGTTCATTAAATTAGACATGTTCAAATAGGATCAAAAGCGTGATCTAACACCACATAATTACCGAGCCCACCCTAGCAGTGCCTTTTCCTCAGCTCTGGCCCATTTTGCTGCACCCCAGACCTGTCAGTTAAGAGCTCTGCTTATTATCTGATGCCTGCAGTGTCCAGCAAGAGGGAGCCAAAACAACAAATGAAAACAATCAGGAAAGAGAAGCAAAAGGTCTTTTGTCATGTGAAACACACAGCTTCATTGTCAATGGGTTCAAGAACCATCGGCTGGCAGTCAAGTTCTTAAACAGCTCAGCCACTTTTAGACATCCTCAGAGAAACTAAAGAAAGGGGACTTCACCCAGGTGTGAGCTCTAATCTATTCCCATGGACCAGATTGCAATGCAGGCAGTAGGAAGGAGAATGATTCTAGGGGAGGGTAAGGTCAAAGGCCAGATTTGAACTTTCTCCTTCTAATGCTTTCCTTGGAGTGTTCTGTGTTTTAAAGAAGAAAGGTCATTCCTTTCAGCAAGGATGGAAAGAGAGGAAAATATTTGATAGCGATTCAAATGCAAAATACCCAAGGACTGCAGTTGACCGGTGCCTGGGCTGATTTTCAAGACTGAATAGGTCATATGCTTGGGAAAGCCATCTGCTGTGTGCCCTAATTTTCCTTCTGATTCATCTCTTACTGGACCATGACTGAACTGAAAGCTTCATCACCAAGGCAAGTGCTAATAATATTCAGACCTGACATATGAATAGTGCCCCCAGTTTACAAATATTACCCTAACGTTTGGTAACCACCAAGCTGTACTGGGCACGCGTGTATTTATTAGTTCATTTAGTAATCGTAATATTTAACTGTACTGAGCATTAACTAGGTTAGGTTTTGTGCTAAGCATTTTATACACACACACACACACACACACACACACACACACACACACACACACACACACGTATATATAATCTTATTTAAATATTCCCAACAACCTTACAGGTAGGGCTATTAGTATTTCCACTTAATGATAAGAAATCTGGTCTCAGGGAATTTAAGTAACTTATTCAACATGATGCAATTAGAAAAGGGTCCTCCTGGTTGAAGCTGAGGCTCTTCACCACTAGACTCTTCTAGGGGGAACGTGCCCCCAAAGAGCAGATTACATTTGAAATGGGCAAGCCTTTGAGAGAAAAGGAAATATATATTAAGCCACAAGCAAAGGCATTTTTTTTCTTCATTAGCAATTTTGTTTGGTGGTTACTGCACTAAAAACTAGGAAAAAGCATGCTTCCTCTTATCAGGCTTGGTGACAAGTTAGGTACCTGGGAGGGGCCCATGACACCAGGTCTCATTGCTGACATGCAAATGCTGTCTCTGAAAACTACATGGTATCAAGATAATGGGTTTTTGGTCCCAGAGACTTTGTCGATGTAAAGCCAGACCCCTGGGTTTGTCATCCACTCCTTGTTGGCTCCAAATGAATGATGACAGTAGTACTTGCTGCTCCCGGGATGGCCATGGATCTTGGGTCACTGCAGTCACTCACAGATCTTCCCTTGTAGGTAATCAGGGTCCCTGAGGAGGGCATGGTCAGGTTTTTCAGGCCACAGAGAGCCGCTTCACCTGGTAAAGCATGAGTGCTGGAATGTCCAATTGGCTCAGTTAGTCACAGGGCTGTGCTCATGAGCTGATGGCAGGTTTCAATCCCTGTAGGAGCCAACTGGCTTTACACAGAGAAAAGTCTGTGCCGCCGACTTTATGCTCCCTTCATCAGAGCCTTTCCTGTAGGACAGGCGGTCTTTCCTGGGCACTGGGAGCAGATCAGGGAGAAATGAAGGCAGAGGGGATCTCTGTGGAGTTGACGGTCCAGAGGGGCTTGAGGTCTTCACTGATTTATTCAGACATTTATTATAGCTTAATTAACATTTGTTCAATAAATGAACAATTTTACTCTGTTTTCTCCTAAGGATCTTTATGGCCATGATCTCTGTTCCTGATGAGAAGAGGAAAGGGAAGAGCCTCAGAATTAAGAAGTGTCAGTTTCTTCTTAGACCTTAGACAGGCTAGAAGGTAGAACAGGATCCATTTTAATGGAGTTAGCAATCAAAAGGTCAAAAAAGTCTAAGATTTCTGACTCAGACTTCATATATTTTCACTCGGGGATTTCTTTGTTTCGATGAGTTATCAGTAGATGAATTCTTCTAAATGACAGGGAAGTGCTTGATAGCAATTCAAATGAAAGATAATGTAGGGTTTGGGGTAACAAATTCAATTAAGCTCACCATGTGATGTAACTACTAACATTCCCAAGCTGCATCCAAGGAAGTGAACTGTCCAAATTACAGATTACAGAAAACAAGTAGCCTCCTTATTCTCTGTGCTGGTCACCAAAAGTGGCTGGAATTCACCCTGACTCCGCCTTTTATTAACTATGTGTGCTTAGGCAAGTTACCTCATTTCGTTCAACTGTACTTTCATTATCTTTAAAATGAGGATTCATGATAACAGCTAAAAGGAAGGTTGTGATAATTAAATAAATAGTACAAGGTAAAATATTAACCTGGCATGTAGCCGATCATAAGAGTAATAATGGCAGCTCTTATGGACATTGTTTTGCGGCAGATAACACCACAGCTGCCTTGTACGCTCTGGTTCTTAATACATAAGTTAAGGCCCTTTGGTTGCAAAGAACAAAATAAAATCTGCCTCCCATACACATACACATTCGATTTTGATTCGAAGTATATGGAGCCCTTAAAAACCTGATGGGAAAACTGGAGAGTCAGACACAGCAAATGAGAAGTAACAAGTAAGCTTGTGGGTCCAAGAAGCAGGAGAGGTTTTCACTGTCATGTCCAGACTCTTCACCATTTTCAGTCTTCTGGTCACCTGGTCAAGACCCAAATTCCGGCTTGGATCACATTCCCAGTGTAGATCTCTCAGGGGAAAAGTAATTCCCCCCCAAAAAATCTCATACCATTACTTAAAGAAGGCTAACTAGCCAACAAAGGCCTAATACTTCTAATGAGATCGTTCTCTTTGAACATTTAACTAGAATAATTTGGGTTATAACTGGCATTTACTGGTGTGAGGAATTGATTGAAACTGCACTCAAGTCCCATTTGTGATGCAGGTTTGCTGTGGATTTCAGGAGCCCAAGGAATCTGAGGCAGGTAATTACTAGAAAGTGGCCACTAGATGGCAGTCGTAAGGGTTAGGCATCATTTAAAAAGAAGTCACAGCAAAATCTCTGAAAAATTTCAGCCCTTTCACGTTATCCAATTAGCTGCACACAATAGTTTTGTGATCCTGAAACTATTTCCCCAAGAGTTTCTATTTGAGAAAAGTGGTCTTCAGAGAAATTCACTGACTTGTCCTGTGCCCAGAGTTTAAAAATGTATTTAGTTTACTAAATCTGTGCCTTTTCTACTAAACTTACTAAATTCTTTATACTTATAGGGTTTCAAGGACTCTAAAGTTTCCGAGCTTAGAAATTTGGAGAGAACTTTAGAATCACCTGTCTAATGACTGACCCAAAGGAGCTGATTTAGTGAGAGCTGGTGCTGTACATGTGAATCTTGCAAAGCTCCAGCAGAACGGACCTTCTTCATCCTTTCCCCAGCCCCAGTCATTTCTGCTCTTCACAGCAGAGGTAACCATCTATGTTGTATTTTTTATTAGTGACAAATAAAGATTTCAACTGGATTATTTAAGTAGTGGTAAATATTGTGCATTAGGGTTTGTTTTTTTTTTCCTTTTAAGAAATACGTCCTTTGGGGGATTTCCCTGGTGGCACAGTGGTTGAGAATCTGCCTGCCAATGCAGGGGACATGGGTTCGATTCCCTGATCCGGGAAGATCCCACATGCTGCGGAGCAACTAAGCCCTTGAGACACAACTACTGAGCCTGCGCTCTAGAGCCCACGAGGCACAACTACTGAACCCGTGTGCCACAACTACTGAAGCCCAAGCACCTAGAACCCGTGCTCCGCAAGAAGCCACCGCAATGAGAAGCCCGCACATCGCAACAAAGAGTAGCCCCCGCTCGCCGCAACTAGAGAAAGCCCGCGTGCAGCAACGAAGACCCAATGCAGCCAGAAAGGAAGGAAGAAAGGAAGAAAAGAAGGAAGGAAGAAAGATGTCCTTTCAATCTATACGTCTTAGTTACATGACCTATATTTTTTGCTCACTGTAGTAGAATTTATGTTAACCTTCAAGAGATTTTTTTCCTCCAAAGGGAATTTTAAAGCATTTTTTACATTTCTAATAAGAGGATCAAGAACTGTCAAAAATAATTCCTCATTTTCCAGGTGAGGAAACAGTACCCCAGAGAATTTACGTAACTTATTCAAAGTCACACAGTTGATTCATAGCCAAAGCTGGACTAAAGCCTGAGTCCTACCCAGACAGGGGTCCTTTTTCGAATACTTTCTTAAGAAACTTCACTAGTAGGATAATACCTGTAGAACTGAACCCGAAAGTCTTTAGTAAATCTTTGTCTGCTGAACACACGTATACAATTTGGCTAAAAGATTCCCATCTAAGGATGACGATGACAAACAAACCAGAGCCTACCTGTGTCAGAGCATCACATTTGGCTTTGCACTTCACCTCTTTTGGCTGTAGGACAGCTTCTGTAATGAAGTGTGTGTTTTGTGACTCGCCTGCTAGATGTTATGCTCCCAAGTAGTGAATTAGGTAGTATATTGTGTAAGATAGCCCAGATAAATAAAAGGAACATCTATGCTGTCAAAGAGGAACGAAAACCTACACCAACCACAGAAGATCTATGGTCACCCCAGGAGCGATCGGCAATATGGTCACCATTCGTTATGGAAATAGCCTTGAGCTAATGGCCCGCTCAGAGGATACTGTCTACAGTGACAAAGAGCCCCGCTCCTGCTGTTCTCTCTACCCCCTCCACCCCTGTCCAACACATACAAACCCTGAGAATTACAACCCATTCACCTTGGTCGATTTTTTCAGTTCCATGTATAATGAAACTTTTCAACATTCCTGAGTGTCATTCTCCTATGTGTACTTGTTCTGCATTGAAAATATTCCTTCTAAGCTCATAACACTGTACCTTTAACCTTTAATCAAATATAACATTCAGCTAATCATCTGGAAAGTTTTTGATCTTGTGTAGTAAAAGGCAACATGACGTAGTAGAAAGAGCTCATCAGGTAGACAACGTTGCTGTGAGAACTACCTTGACTACTAATCGCTAGAAAGCCTTTTGTTTGATTCAGCCGTTTTCATGTGTATGTGTTAGGTCCCCTAATTTTTCTGAGGTTCAATGTGCTTATTCATAAAAGTTGCGTAAATGACATCTGCCCCACACGGTATCGGTTGGGATTATTTGTTTGCAAGTAATAGAAACCATCTTAAGCTATAATAACCAAAAATTGATTGTTTATTAAGGAAAAAAGGGATGCATTTCAACCCAGGAAATAAGCAAGACCTCAGGGAGCGCTAAAACCAGAAACTGGAATTAAAAAGTGTTTCCTCATTCTCCATCTCTTGTCTCTGCAACTTCTTCAATCTTCTCTACCTCCTGGCAAACCAGCCTTCTCTGCCTCTCTGTCCATACAGCAGAAGGCAGTGCAGAAGAGTGGCTAAAAGGTGACCAGATACGTGGCTGAAGGCATGTTACAAAGCTCTCTGAGAGTTGTTTACACATGGGAGAATGGGTCTATTAATAGTTGTCTCTCTCCTTTAAAGATTAAATAAACTAATGTATATAAAGTACTTAGTAGAGCCCTAACATACAGTAAGCAATGAACAAATACATAGCTATTACTACTACAGGTCCACAAGCTCTTACCCTCAATATTCAATCCAAAAAACTCTGAAAATCAAAAGCCTTTGTAAGTTTTTAGCAAAAGTATTTGGTGTCAAAACATAACCTGAACTGAGTTGATGCAATCAGAGTCTTAATCACAGTTAGTGGGGATATGTATACGTTTTGCTACAGAAATAGTAGAGTGGTTGGTTATGGTGTGTTGCTCAGAAACCACTGAGGGTACTAGGAACTGCATGGCATATGCACCAAATCTTTCTAAAATTAAAAAATTCTGAACTCTGAACTAGATCTGGCCCCAAGGGTTTTGGATAAGTGATTGGGGGCTTGTTTTACTACTACTAAAAGTGTTTAATTATGGCCTAAGCCTTTGGATGGTAATGCCTGTGAGGTGTTAGAGTTAATATTTGAACCTCATTAGAATAGCAAACTCTCTCACTGAATCTCAGTCTTAAAATGATTCTAAGTGTTTCTTCTTGGCAACTGAAAGTCAGTTTATTTCTTTACCAATAGCTACAAAAGCGGTGCAGCTATCGCCAGGTGTTAGTCAATGTGGGCTGCCATAACAAAATACCACAGACTGAGTGTCTTAGCCAACAGAAATCTATTTTCTCATAGTTCTGGAAGCTAGAAGTCTGAGATCAGGGTGCCAGCATGGTCTGCTTCTGTGAGGACTCTTCCTGGCTTGCAGAGGGGCCGCCTTCCTGCCGTGTGCTCAGGTGACCTCTTTGTGTCCATGCGGTAGGAAAGAGAGAGAAAGCTCTCTGGTGTCTCTTCTTATAAGGACACTAATCCCATCGTGAGGGCCCACCCTCGTGGCCTCATCTAACCCTAATTATCTCCCAAAGGCCGCATCTCCAAATACTATCACACCGCATGTTAGGGCTTCAACATAGGAATTTAGAGGAGACACAAACATTCAGTCCATAAGAGCCAGTTATCCAAATAGCTCCAAAACAAGGTACAGGATATTTATTCATTCACTCATTCATTCATTCAGTAAGCTTTTCATTAAAGCACCTCCTATGTCCACACATTTGTACTTGTACAAAGTTGAGGGAAGCAGATATGGTCACTTCTACCACATTCTGGTGACATCCTGTTTGCTTCCTCTTTCTCCAAGTCACTAGCAAGCACACGGAGAAAAGAAGTTGCAAAGAATAAGTGTCAGTGTGTGGCTCCCTCCAGGGATCTCTCTCCTGACATTTGGGCAGTGGACCCTCAAGTTTCTGTGGCTCTACTTCAGCAGCGACGGGAGGACCTGCAGGCCTTACATGCCTGCCACCTGACTCACCCCTGAAAATGTGGTCTCCAAGGCCAGCTCTCTGGTGAAAGGAACCACGCAGGGTGAGTCGTGGCCTGATTGTGTCCGTTTGCAGCAATGTGATGTCCTTAGCCTCCCAAGGGCTCTGCCCCAAAGCCTTCCCTACACAGCCAACTCCATTTGGCAAGCGATGCCTCTAACAAAACAATGAGCTTGGCCCCATTAATGTGCTTGCCTCAAGGTCTGGAGTGTCCCCACTTGCGCTCTGTGGTGTGCCAGGGCTTAAGTCCGCTCAAGGTAGCAGACGCAGTGGAGACCTGCACTTCCCTGTCATAAGTGAACACTGCTCCAGAGGGCTCAGCGGTGAACTTGGACAATCCATTTTCCTTTACTAGATATGATTTTCTCTATCTAGAAAGTGAGGAGCTTGGCTCAGAAGACAGTGATTTCAAACTCTGTAGTAGCAGCAGAATCACTTATACCAAAGAAAGCTTACATAGGAGCCCAATATGCTTCGTGCTCCAGTAATAATTATTACTTGCAGTTCCCTAAACACTGTCATGCCTTGTACTTTTGCACGTGCTGTTTTCTTGGCAAGGAATGTCCCTGCTTAACGTCCTTCAAACCTAACTCAGCAATCATCTGCCCTTCCAAGGCTTTCCTGACTAGCCGCCATACCCTTCTCCAAAGTGTTAATCACTCGTTTGCTCATTAATTCATTTAACTTCTTTACATTTAACTTCTACCATGTTGCATCAGGTACTGTGCTAGAACACACAGCTGAACGGCAGCCTAACCTTAAAATCTTTAAAGCCTAGCATTTAAAGATTCACCATCCACTAGGGGGGATGTGTCAGTCAGGGTCCTGGTTAGAAACAGGTGGTCCAAATGGAAAACTTGAGGACTGTCTAAAGAAGGATGTACCCACAAAGGTGTGAGAGAGGGAAGATGGAGCCCAGGAGGGGAGCCTGAGAAACGCAGAGGAAGGTAGTGGAACCTGGGAAGAACAGCTGCTGCTGTAGGAGGTCTTGCTGCAGGAGCTGTGGCCAGGGGACCTGACAGGGGAGAAGCAGGGAAATGAATACGTGGCCCGGTGGGATACTGTGATTTATAATAAGAAATATGTATTTGGTCTCTGTCCCCAATTCTGTCACAGAACCCCTAAAGCCCTTGGAATTTCCTAAGGAATGAGAGTATAATGTCGACTTCTGTTATGCTAATAAGCGGATCTGGCCACCATCTAAGGATGAGGCTGGTTGTCAGTGGAGCCAACCCCGTGATTAGAGGGTTTGGACTTTCAGTCCCAGCCTTGCCCCCCACGCCCCGTCCCCCCTCACCACCTGGGAGGGGGAGGGGCTGGAGATTGAGTTCAATTACCAGTGGCCAATGATTTAATCAACTGTGCTTATGTAATGAAGCCTCCATAAAAACCCAAAAGACATGGTTCGGGGAGCTTCCGGGTTGAGGAACACAGAGGGATTTGGAGAGAGCGATGCCCTCTGAGAGGGCACAGAAGTTCTGTACTCTTTCCACGTACCTTGCCTTACGCATCCCTCCATCTGGATGTTCCTGAATTACATCCCTTTATAATAAACTGGTCATCTGGTAAGTAAAATGTTTCTCTGAGCTCTGTGAGCAAATTAATCAAATTCTGGGCGGGATGTCATTGAACCCTCCAGTCTGTAGCTAGTCTGTCAGAAGCACAGGTAACAACCCTGGCTTGCGATTGGCATCTGAAGTGTGGCTGGAGGGGCAGCTTCGGGGGACTGGGCCCCTAACCCGTGGGGTCTGATGCTTTCCTCACGTAGATAGCATCAGAATGGAGCTGAATGGAGGACACCCAGCTGGTGTTTGAGAATTGCTTGTCGGTATGCAAAAACCAGCCCCCAATACATGTTGGAATTATAGGTCCAGAACTCATTTTACCCTCACTCTCCCCGAACCTCCAAGCATCTGACAGAGCCTCCTACTGGCCAAACCCTAGCAGAATGCAAGATAGGCACGGGGGCTGCCGTAAACGTCAGCTCCCAGAGACCCGGGGAATTTATTTTACAAATGAGGAAACGGAGATAACGAGACGTCAAGCACTTGGCGAAGATGACCCTGCTGGTAAGCCTTAGAGGTAGAAGATGAGCCCAAGCAGCTTCAGACAAGTGGCCACCATCCTACACTTGAAGCTGTGCTCTCTCTAGAATAGAATAAAGGTACAATGACTGTACAAAGAAGGTGATCAGCTCCACCTGAGTGGGCCCCAAGGACATGTAGAACTTTGCCAGACATATTAAAGATAGGGTTGGGGAGGAAGAAGGAAGTGGGTTCATAGCCAGGAAAACAGTATGTGCAAAAACATCTACGTCCAACAACGCTGGCGGAGCCGAAAGAGGATCATCTGGATCAAGTGTACAGAGGAATGTGGATGTACGTGGGACATGAACTCGAAGAAGGTGACCGTAGGTCAGATCACAGAGGGTCTTGGATGATAATCAAGGTGGTTTGGACTTGATCCTGTAGACAGAGGGAAGATCTTGAAAATATCTAAGCAGCGAAACGACATACACAAATCTGCCTTTTAGAAACATCTCTCCAGTGGCAGCGTGGTGAATAAGGAGATCAAATTAGAGGCAGGTGAGACAGAGGGCAGGGGCCAGTCAGGAGACTATTAGAGCAGCCCCGGAAAAAGGTGTCCAGGATGTCACTCAAGGCAGTAGCAGGAGGGAAGGCGGGAAGGCAGAGGGAATTAGGAGGGAGAGTCATCGGGGCTTAGAAGCCGGGCAATGTGGGAGTTGAGAGGGAGGGACAGGAGCCCAGGACAATTCCCATGTTTCGGACTCGCAGAGTCTCCATGCCGCCTAGATGCCTTTACTTCTCCTCTTTTACCTCAGGTTCAATTATTTTCACAGGGCATTTATTGAGTGCCTTCTCCGAGCCAAAATCTATGTTGATGCTGTGGAGAGAAAGATGAGTTAGACAGAATGTTTTCCCTAGTTAAGGAGACAGACACATATGTAGACAATTTCAACACAATGTAATAAATGTTATCATAAAGATATGCACAAGAATCACTTCCTAGGGTAATTATTTATTTATACTCTCTGCTGCATTTCCTCTTCATCTTTAGGTCCTCAGGGTCAGGGACGTGGCCGTGGCCTCTCACGTCACAGGGATGAATTAAGCACTGACTTTGGTTGGGTCCTTTGACCAGTTCCGTTATGATCAGGACTGGTTCCCCAGGAGTTCACAGGGCTCATACCTACCAGAGAATGAACAGGATACCTTAACCCCAAGACTGCATGTACTCTTGGCCTGTCGCAGTTCATTTGTTCATGTCTATAAAAATGCCCAGTGACACACAGCAAAGAAAGCAGGAGTAGACCCTACTCGACTTGGGAAGCCCTCCCTGCTTTTAGAAGATTGTTTTCAGGACACTGCTGGTCCTCTGTATCCACAGATGCAGAACCTGCCGATATGGGTGCTGGCTGTACTGTGCCGTGTTATATAAGGGACTTGAGCATCCTCGAATTGTTGTGTCTATGTGGATCCAGTCCCCGGAGGATGGGAATAAGCTTCCAGAGTCTTTTCAGAGAGCAAGCTCCACCCACGCAGAGGCAGCGCCTTCCTTCTGCCCTCACCCCCCAAAAACACATGGTAGATCTCGATTTGGTGGAAACTTTATTCAAATCTTCATGCAGTTTACTCTTCCCTCTCTAGCCTAGCCCAAACTAATGGAGTCCGATTTTGCTTTATAAATGCGTTCCTCATTATTAGCTTCATAATACATACTGAGTTCTAGTAATTTCTGCAGATCTTTATTTGAGAGGAAAACACTTCGTGCTATTTATAGTCTCCCTCTTCCCCACCAAACATCATCTAGTTTTAGTTATTGTAGAAAAATTTGCCCAAAACCAAGTTGTCCAAACTTTGACGTAATGTTCATGCACCAAACTCTGGTTTACACAATTCACAGAAACACAAGGTGTTTCCTGTCTTCCTCAATAGATGAAATGGAATTCAGTGGTTCATTCTCATTTCTGACTATTAGATTCAATAAAGAGAGTCTGGTTCTTAAGTCCTCGACCGAGACAGCTTTGGAAATAGGCAAATATGCAATCATGTAAGTGATTGTTCCAGCTACTAAAGCTACATAACTCGTTGTTGAAAAGTTGGTTGTTTACAAGAACTATATTTTTTTATACTCACAAATTCTGTAGGTCAGGAATTAGGATAGGGAACAGTGAAGATAGTTTGGGGGGCAGGAGAGAAGACTCAAAGGCTGGGGCTGACCCGATGTCCGGGAGCTGAGATTATCTGAAGGCGAGTTCACTAACGCATCTGGTGCTGAGCTGGGATGACTCTGAAGACCAAGGCTGCTGACCAAAGTGCCTCTCTGGCCTCCCCATGTATCTTAACTTCGCTATAGCATGGCGCCTTAGGGTAAGTGGACATCCTACATGGAAGTGGTCCAGCAGACAAGGCAGAAAAGGCATGGCCTATTACAACGTTGCCAGGGAAGTCACATACTGTCTCTTCCACTGTACTCTGTTGGTAGAAACAGTCAAAACCCTGCCCAGATTCAAGAGCGGGAGGGAAGAGGCGAGGTCATATTGAAGAAGAGTACTATGATAGGAGAAAACTTTGGAAATTGCAACCTGACACAGCTATTATACTTTTATATAACTGAAATAAAACTTTCTGCACCACTGAAAATTTTTTTTTTTTAAGATGTTGGGGGTAGGAGTTTATTAATTATTTATTTTTGCTGTGTTGGGTCTTCATTTCTGTGCGAGGGCTTTCTTTAGTTGTGGCAAGCGGGGGCTACTCTTCATCGCGGTGCACGGGCCTCTCACTATGGCGGCCTCTCTTGTTGCGGAGCACAGGCTCCAGATGTGCAGGCTCAGTAGTTGTGGCTCACGGGCCTAGTTGCTCCACGGCATGTGGGATCCTCCCAGACCAGGGCTCGAACCTGTGTCCCCTGCATTAGCAGGCAGATTCTCAACCACTGCGCCACCAGGGAAGCACCACTGCAATTTTTTTAACACTAAAATTGTGATGTTCAAATTTTCAGAAGCCTTATGCAGCTGAGGCACTGGGCTTCTGGGGAGGACAGTGTGCTTTCTAATTATCTTGGGAAAAAGTGGCATACTAATAATACATAGTTCCAGATATCTTCAAATGCCGCTTTGGGGCAGAAACCAAGGATGGAAAATGTCTCCTTTCAGAATCGGTAGCGCTCCTGCCTCAAGAAGTCTGATCTATCACAGCACTGCTGTAAAGGCCTTATTTTTTAAACACGTGCTGACGCATTTTCCTGCTTTAGTAATTTGATGTTTTTGTTTGTTTGCTTGTTTGTTTTGTAGCCATTCCAACATGTTGCCTCATGGGAACGAGTGCAAATGCCACCCAAGTAAGGACACAACAGAGGAGCAGTTCCTGTCCTACAGGAAGATGGAAACCCTGCCGGTGACATGGAGGAATAACAGAGAGGAAGCGGAGAGCAATGATTGGTCAGCTGAGGCCCTCCCCAGCCTTGGGGCTGAATCTGCGGGGATGTGTTGTTAGAAATAACCAGAGAGTTCGGGGGAAGTCCAGAGAAGAGAGGCTTTCCCTTACATTACAGAAGCCCAGGAAACGTCAAACCTCCTGGAGGATTCCTAAATTCAGAGGAAGATGGTGCCACATGGGAGGTAGTTGAGAATGACTGAGGATGGCGTCCACCCAGGAGAGCCCGCGGGGCGCCCACAGCCTCATTCACACCCACAGTTCATAGACCCGCTATTTCCAGGACCGCCATGGGGGATGCGAAAATGCTAAGAGACTCCAGGGCCTGGGGAAGACCTGGGATGGCACTTGGAGACCACAGATGACAGGAACTCCAGGTTTCGGCCACAGCCGGGTCCACGATGTCCAAAGGGGTGACCTCTCAGTAATCCAGCATAGGCTACCCAGTGAGCACCAGGGAATCGTTTGCAGAGACGTCACAAGTAGGCATCAGATAGAGCAAAATGAGACTTGACTACGTACGATCCCTCACAACGACCTCCACCATCCCCACTTTCAAATCATCTGTCTCCTCGAGAGAAAGACGGGCGAAGGGCTGGGAGTGGGGGGGCAGGGAGGCCAGAACTGACTGCACTCAACTTCTGCTACGGTCTGAAGGCTGGTGTCCCCCTAAAATTCACATGTGGAGACCTAACACCCAAGACGATGGATTAGGAGGCGGGGCCTTTGGGAGATGATTACAGCGTGAGGGCAGAACCCCCGTGCATGGAATCAGTGCCCTAATAAAAGTAGCCTGAGAAAGCTCCCTACTTCCTGCAACATGTGAGAGCGCAGTGAACCGGGAAGACAGCTCTCACCAGAAGGCATCCGTGCGGGTGCCTGGATCCTGGACTTCCCACAGTGAGCGATAAATATATGTTGTTTATAAATTATCCAGTCTGCAGTATTTTGTTTCAGCAGACCAAAGTAGGATAACTTCCCTGAATAGATATTAATCCAGGACAGACTGAGTATATCTTAAAGACACTGTTTATACCAAAAGGTGTTGAAATAGTTTGAAAGGACAAATGTAATTTCTTTGTCCCTCCACCAAGCAGAAGCTGGGGTGGAGCAAGAGAGGGGAGGCAAGCACAGGGTGAGCTAGGCTTTAAAACAGACAGCATTCCTTATTATGTACTCTGGATTGTAGTGGTTCCTTGTGATCATGCTGCGCGTCGTACGTGTTAATGATCTGTTCGTATAACCCTTTCCCTCCTAGACTGTGAGCTCACTGAGGGCAGGAATCTTCCTCGTGCATCTTTCTTCTGCCTCCAGTCCCGGCACAAAGGAGAGATCAATCACTTGCCCAGCCACAGCGCCACCAAGTGGCAGAACAGGGAAAACACAGGTCTCGCCAACTCCGGGTGTGGCATTCGGTTTACCTGCTGGACTCTCTCTCTACAGTTTCCTACTGAAAGAATAAAAGACCCCATGGAGATACCAATCTACAGAGAGGACCTCAGGCGTAGGTTACTCACGGTGTGTGTAACTAGTGGGTAAATAGGCCAGGTTTAGATAAACGGCAAAAGTCCCAAAGTTTGAAAACTCATTTCCCAGTCATCTTCCTGCCTGGCTGTGTAACTTCACCTTGAGTTATGCAACAGTTATATAATGGAGATCCCCAGCAGAGCACTGCACTTGAAGCTAATTCTGTTTTGTTCAAATGAAACCCAGATTCCAGGTACATAATGACGGCACCCCAGGGCTATTATCAGTGTATATTGTGGCTCTGGTGTTGATAATGAGCACGGTCAAGTACATTCCGTTCCTCTCTCTGTTTTAATCTCAACAGCACTCTGGTTACAAAGCAGTGAGCCCGGCCTTATCTCTTCCTCTTCTGTCTGCTTTGGTTCTTTTCAGCAGATTCTTGGGTCAAGGGTGAGATTCCATTCCTGGCTCTCGGCTGTAAGTCACCTGGAACGAATCCGTCTTTGCTTTTCCTGTCCTCAATTGTGCTTTCAAAAAAGGCAGGCTTTGGGACTACTCCATGTTCTGTCCTAGAAAATTTCTTTTCACTCAAGTCTGTAAAAGGAATGTTCCAAACGTGATAACTATATTCCTTTTGGTCACACCCCACCCAGCCATATGTTGTTGTTTTTTCAGCACACTTAGATTTTTTTGCAGGATGGCAATATGTTGTTTTTTTGGGTTGCCGCTTGTTTTGGAGTGCTTTTTTTTAGTCCTGTGGTCATGAGAAACACGCCACAGTTCTGGGATCAGCCCCCTTGACCAGAACCCACAATTCTTGGGAGTTGGCTAATGTCTGACTAAGGAGTGTGAAGGCGGGGAAGGTATGTCTTTTTCTTGTCCTGGTTGGTCTCCAGATATGGAAAAACGGAAGGCAACCATCATTTTGATTCCTAAAAGTACAAATGGTCTCCAACTCCGCCCACTCCCAAGACACCGATGAAGTATTTCTGTGTTTTTGTTATGTGTCTGAGTTCATGTTCATGCACTCATATGTCTGTATTTGCAGAGAGAAGCTTTCTTTCTCGTTTCACTATTTCAATTATTTTTTCTGTGTTATTTCTGTTCTTAAGTATGCCCTAAAGTAGGGCTTATATTTTTCTCCTCCGTGCCTCTTACTTCTAGCTACCTGGAGAAATCATAATAGTAGCACCATTTATTGAAACATTAGCTCTGCATGATCTCCAAATCTCACACCCCTTGTGAGAAAGGAGGGCTCAGAGATCAATCACGTGCCCAGCCACAGCGCCACCAAGTGGCAGATCAGGGAAAACACAGGTCTCGCCGACTCCAGGTGTGGCATTCTGTTTACCTGCTGGACTGTCTCTCTCTCTCCATCCCCTGCCCTTAGCTCTGCCCAGGGAAATTAAATATCTCATTTAGCAGCAGCTCACAATAAAGCCTATCCTGAACCCCATCCACATGTGACCTCTGCCCTTTGAACCTTGGTTCAGGAATATCGTCCATTTATAATCAGACCGCCACTTGGGATATTTACATTTTCGTGTTGCCGACGAGGAATGTGACCTGTCATATCAGAAACAAATGATGTTGCGAACATCAAGCCTTCAGCCACTGCAGCGCCCTGACTGTGCACCCTGAGGCGATTCAGGATGGAGAGAAGCAGGATACTGGCCCTAGATGGTTAAGGTGCATATCAAAGGAACGATTTCAATGAGCCCAGACTCTTGCATCTTCCCATACATAGAAAAGTGCTAAATTCATTAACTTGAGAAGTCTGGTTTTCCTTAATTAACAGTCATCTTTTGATGTTCTGACTGCCTGGGTTTTATTTTTATTTTTTGCAAAAACTCCTGTATAGCCTTGTGGCTCCCTTAGCTCTGCAGAGCACTCCCTCAGAGCCATCTGAGAGGCTGCCTCCCAGGCTTAAGTCCTCAGCAAGTCCACCAAATACAACATGATTCTCAACTTTTAGGTTGTGGATTTTTTTTCAGTCGACAGTCTTAATTTCCAGCACTTATGTAGCTCTCTTAACTTCCACAGTTACACTGATACGCATTTTAAGCGCAGGTGCTTTGGTCTTGCCCATGGCTTTATCCTGCTAAGAGGGCATTATGTGGGTTCCAGAGTCAGACAACCTGAATCTGAATCCACAGCGATTTACTTTTACATTCTCCTCGCATGTAAATATGTAACAAGGCCGATCTACAGAGTTATAGGGCGGGTCAAGCAAAATAACTGCCTATAGATTGGGAGTTATACATTAGTCCCTTCAAACCCCCCATTTCGGAGGAAATTCAAGTGGTTCTCCAGGACTTTCTAGAACCGTGGATCTTTATCAATGCACTGCCTCTCCGATGTATTTATTCCCCAGCGTGAATCTTGGAGCGGCACCACGTGCCCGGGTGTCCCGGCATCTGACCTGTGACACAGAGACTGAAATGCCACGTGGGTAGACTTCATTCTGGCTGGAATACTCAAGAAAGGGAAGAAACACTTTCTGCTGGAAGTTGCTAGTTGTAAATTTAGCTTATCCACTATCATTTCCTGAGCACCTTCTTCATGCCAAGACCTATCTAAATAATTATTCCAACTATTTAGTTAACCATTAACCAAAAATTTTAACGATTGTTATAGTAATTACTATATGTTTTGAGTTTTATCTATGCAGGTTCTAAGCAGCTTTTTTGTGAGTTGCTTTAATCCTTACAACAACTCTGAAGAGGGCACTATTATTATCCCCACTTTGAAGATGAGAAAACTGAGTGTTTGGGACTTTAAACAATTTACAGAAGTTTGAACGCTAATCTTGAGATGGAGTGGGAATTTGAACACAGGTAGTCTGACATGTCCGCCATACAATACTGATCCTTTTTAGTATTCATGGTCAAGTTGGATTCTTACTACAAGTCTTGGAGGGAAGTGAGATTAGTAGTATTTTGAGATGAGCAAAGAGGCTGGGAGAGGTTAAGGGCTTGTCCAAATTCACTTGCCTTGGAAATAAAAATGCAGGGCTTTGAGCCAAGCCCATGAGACTGGTCCGACTCCAGTCTGGTGCCTTTTCCTCTCTACCATGACTTGGATTCTTCTCCATGGGGTAAAATGGAGGGATGGGAGGGCAGAAGGAAGGACTCATGTCATTATTCCCCAATCACGTGATCAAGAAATTAATGTCTCTTTCCAGACCCGTATTAGAGATGGCAGAAACCTATTTATTTTCACTTTGGTTTCACTGTCAGCTTTAAATTTCTGTGTAAAGTCCTGAGGAGAAGATTTTGAACATCACAGACATACCGGTACACACATACCACTTTGACTAAGTCTTAATTTTGGTTTATAGTATCCATACTCCATGTCATAAAAATATGTTTCATTTTCCTCTCTTTGAGGAACCTGTGAGTCTGGTGCTGTGGATGAGGTACAATACCACCCCACGTTGCACTTGCTCTCTCAACTGGGTGTGACAGGGGCCCTGTGGTTCCCGGACCAACTTCCTAATTATATCACAGGATCTCAGGCAGTTAAACTGTGATTGTCTACTCTGCTGATACATTTTGTTTTCCCTTGCTAAAAACAAAAGAGAGAGAGAGAGAGAGAAAACTTCTCAAATCATTATTTACCTTGTATTCAGAGATGCTATTTTGATATGCCCAGGCTGCCATCGATGCTCTGGTTTGGAGGCGGCCGGGGCAGGGCCCGAGGAGCTCCACCTGACTGGCCACCTCCTGCACAGGAAGCAAAGCCCTGGCCATGAACAGCACATGTCCTGTGACATAGAAACTTCAAAGTGCACGGCTGGCCTTTTATGTTGGCTCCAGGACAATCCCAGACTTTTATTCCCCTATTCCTTTGTTCATGATGTTTTCATGGATAAAACTGTCTTTTCCTCCCCATTTTTAATTTTACCTTTTGTAGTCTCACTCACCCTTCAGGGATCATTAGAATACACCGTGATATGCAGAAAAATAAAGCAGGGAAGCAGAAATAGATTTGGGGGTGGGGAGAGTATTCAATTTTAATTAGTGTTGAGTCAAACTGGGAAGGGGATATATAAGGAAAAGCCGGAAGGAAGCCAGGTCGCTGGCAGCAAGGATAAGTGGAGGGTGAATATTTCAGGCCAAGATGAGGCAGATGTCCCAAGGGAACCCAGGAAGCAGCGTCAGGCCAGGTGAGGTGCTTAGAGCTGAGGCGGAATTGGGAGGACTGCAGCAGTTGAGGTGAGAGAGGAGAGGATGGGGCCAGATCCTGCAGACCACAGTTAAGAATTTGACTTTCCCCCAGAGTGAGATGGGAGTTACAGGACTTTCATAATATTGGTAGAGGGTTCGTTATTTAGTAGTTAATAGCTTTGCCAGTAACCAGCATCGACAGTCCCCTCTTTGTTACGATTTGAGAAGTGTTCATTTGCTACCGTGTTCAAGGTATCTCTCCATTGGTCCTTTGACAATGAGGAGATTAGACTCCTCTGAGCCAAAGACTTGGGTACCAGTCTTATCTACATCCCTACGGTTTGGGTGTCCTGGGGTGTATCACTTATTCTATCGTTGCTCAGTTTCATCACCTTCAAGATGAGGGTGATGATATCTCTAATTTATCTAATGGGGCATGTAGGAAGAATGACATAATGTTCCTGAAAATGCTTTGAAATACAAAGGACTATAAAAATATCACATTACTTTTTTTTAGGGGCAGAAAGGTCTCCAGAGAAATGAAAATGCTATCCACAATTGTCAAGACAGGCAGATAAAACTTGGTTTATCAGGTGGCATAGATATTCATCTAGCTGGGTCCTTAAGGAACATCACCAGGGCACTGAGCTTTGGTGCAGTACAGTGAGTAACGGTTCTAGAATACAAGCTCTGTTCAGAAGAACATCACAGGTGGTATATTAGTTTCCTAGGGCTGTGTAACAAATTACCACTAACGGGGGGCAGGGGAAGGATGGCTTTAAATAACTGAATTGTATTGTCTCACAGTTCTGAAGGTCAGAAGTCCAAAATCAAGATGTCATCAAAGTCATGTATCTCCAGAGGCGCCAGAGAAGTCTCCCTTGCCTCTTCCCTCTTTGGGTGACTTCAAGCATTACTTCTAATCTCTGCCCTGTCTTTACATGATCTTCTCCTCTTTTCCTTGTGTATCTTTTATAAGGACACTTGTCGATGGATTTAGGGCCCTCCCACCACCCCCATAATCCTGGAGTTCCTGGACTTAATTACATCTGCAAAGACTCTTTTTCTAAATAAGGTCATATGCACATTTTCTAGTGATGAGAATGTGAATGTGTCATTTTGGGGGACCCCCATTCGACCCACTACTGGGGGGTTCCTGGCAGTAAAAGACAGCCTGAGGACAAGAGCCACTCACGGTAGAAAAGCTATGCAAAATAACTGGGCTCAAATTGGTATTTGGCTATAACATGTTCAGAATTGAAGGGTCAGCTCTAAAAGGGTCTTCCTTCTAGGAAACTCAAGCTCTCTCTCGCTCTCTCTCTCTCCCTCTCTCCTCAAATGAAAAAAATTAATAAGCTGTTCTATCTCATCTAATCCTCTGGTTTAGAGTTGCTGTTGAGATAAATTTTTCCAAACCAAAACAGTAGAATTGTGGACGTTAGGGCTTGAAAGGACCATTGAAATGATCTAAGTCAACTTTGTCCTTTTTTTTTAACCCTAGTGATTTTTTCAAAGTCACACAGCAAGCAATGAGCCAGACCCTGGAATCTAGGTTCTGGAACCTGTGCGTGTGCCTCCTTCATGACATGCTTTGCTGTTAGCAATTCTTCCTTCTGTCCTTGCCCCCTCCTCCGCTAGGTAGAGGAGATTGGATTTACAGCATAACCCTCTACGAAGGAATGGTCCCCTCAATCCTTCTCTAATCCCTAATGCTTAACTCTTTCATATACTTGATATAGGTGAGGAAGTTGAAAAGTCAGGTAACCATTTTTCCCTTCCTCTTTGTAAATTTTATTTGGGATGTGGTTTTCTGTTTTCTTCTACCTCAGCTAAGATTTCCATTTTCACATCCTGTTATACATCCTATCAGATGTATATGAAGGCTGTTATGGGAACACACCACAGGCAAAGCTAACTCAGCCTTGTTGGGTTCAGGGGAAGCTGGAAGTGACCAGGAATTCACTATCTAAGTGAAGTCCTAAATGCTGAGTAGGAGTTCTCTACATGCCTGGGGACACTGGTGGACGCTGCGGAGAGGGAGAGGAAGAGAGGGAGAGGAAGGCATTTCAGGCAGATGGAAAGACATCTGCAAAGACCTGGACTGAGGGAGTAAACTGTGCCTTTTTGGAACTGGCACTGAAGTTCGGTACAGCCCAAGTGTGGAGAGGTGCAGTTATATGTGTGCCTGGAATGGGGACAAGAAGAAGGAATTATGCTGAAAGATGAGGAAAGAGACGGAGGCAGGGGAGAGCTCCTAAGGGACCATGCATGTCAGGCCAAGAAATCTGAGTTTATCCTGCAGGCAACGGGAAGCTTTTTTTGTCAGGATCAGACTTACATTCCAGTAAAAATGTCTCTGGCATATGTAATAAGGGGATTAGAGATGAAAAAATGATGCAAAGAGAAAGGCTGTTTAATGGTTTAAGTATGGAAACAGCAACAAGGAATTGATTGTCAGGCAGTGTACTAACTGCTGTGATCGTCTTGTGTAATCCTCATAAGAGCCTTACAAGCGCTAATACTACGTCCATTTTACACACGAGAAGACTGAGGCACAAGTGATTACGACCCTGCGGCTGTTGTGTGGACAACGGATTTGGGAGCCAGCAAAGTGGATGCAAGCAGATCGGTTAGGAGGATTTTTCAAAGGTCCAGGCAAGAGGTGATGGCAGCCTGGACCAGAGACAGGAGAACGGAGATGAAGGGCAGTGAACACACCTTCGAGATTTTAGAAGCAGAGCCAATAGGATGTGCTGATGGACTCCGTTTTTGGAAATGAAAGAATCAAGGATGATTCCTAGGGCGTTGGTTTAAACGGATGGAATGTGGTGCATTCTGAAGTTGTAAATAGTTGTGTAGAACAAAATGGGAGCTTGGCTTTAGAAATCGTGTTCTGTAGAGTCTAAACTGGGTTTTACCGACGCATGCTATTTATTCTGTGCACACAAAAAGAGTACCGCTCTTTTCCATCCGTTTTCTGCTTTGTGTTTAACAGAGGCACACATAACTAAATCCTTGTGGGGGAGGTCTCTATCTCTGGCTGTCTCTGCCTTTCTCTCTTTGTGACTATCTGTCTCTCAGTCTGGCTCCAGCCTGCAATGCACATGAGGTAAACCAGCTCTGATGGCTGTCTCTGCCTTTCTCTCTTTGTGACTATCTGTCTCTCAGTCTGGCTCCAGCCTGCAAGCAACAAACTTCCACTTATGGAGACAGAGCCTCTGAATATAAGCAGGGCTCCCTAGGATCTGGGTGACCCCCAGAGGACTTACTCTATATTCAGTTCGAAGAAGGGGGTTTTTTGAGGACATGCCTTTGACTTAACAGACACTGATTGGGCTCCTGGTGTCTGTGCCAGCCACTGAGCGAGCTGTCCCACTCTCAGGCAGCAAGTCCATCGCAAGCCAAACTCAGCCAGCTGGTGACAGAGTCGGGGCCTGGCAATTGCAAACACTCAGCCAGGTGTGGCTTTCTCCAGCTGCTCCTTGCATCCCCCAATTCCCTCCTATCTCCAGCCACCACCCCGTTCACTGCTGTCATTTAGTGACCTAGTTATCATTACATAAAAGGGAAATAAGTATAAGTGAAAGAATAAAGTGACCCTCTGCTTCTGCCTCCCGAGACACGTGAAGAAGGACCTTAGCTGAGAATTTCACTGAGTCCTTATGAGGGGTAAACTTTAAGCTCTATATTTGGGTCATTGTGTAGCAAAGGAAGTGGATATTAAGATATTCAACTATGGGACCCTTAAACTTATCTGAGTTCTGGGTACTTACATCTAACCACCTATTTTATACTTCCACTAGCCTATGAACAGGCGTCTCAAACTTAACAACCTAACAGAAGCCTGGAATTCCCCCCAATCCCACTGCCATGCCACTGGGGCCACAGTCAACAGAAAGGATTGTGTTGAGGATTTCCAGACAATGACCAGCAGCAAAAGAGATGGTGATCCAAGGCCAAGCTGGGAGTGACGAAGAGGAACCTACGCTTGTAAGGACGGGTACCGAGAAGCCCACATAAGAGGGACAAGGCTGCAGCCACCAGGATCCCACTGCGTATTGAAGGATGCAGAATATTGATGATGGAGCGAGGCGGAAGCAGACCCTTGGCCACACTGGGCCCTCCTGTTCAGGTTGGACCTTTCAATCTCAACTTTCCTTCTCACGCTCTGCTTGAATTTGCAAATATTTGTTCAAACGTGTCTTCAGCAGGACCAGTTACATGGTTTGTGAGGTCCAGGGCAAAATGAACATGGGGGGCACCCTATTTAAAAATCATTAAGAACTTCAAGATGGAGACAGCAAGTATTAAACCAAGTCCAAGACCCTTCTAAGCGGGGGCCTGTGTGACTGCCCAGGGCACACACCCGTGAAGCCCACCCTTCTCTGGGTTTAGAGCACCAGCTCTGTGCAGCCAAATGTCACTCACCCTCCCTCTCCATGTCAGCTGCTTTTCTGAGACCCCTTCACTACTCTGTTTCTTAGAGTTGTGACTATCTTAGTGATATAAAAATTTCATTGATATTCAGCTTTTTATTGTTTTTGTCTTGAAGACTGAGAATGGATTTAGGTAAATTTTAAGTAGTTATATTCCTGCTGACATGAAACATGAGGAGTTGTCTCCAGCCACACCCTGGACATGGCGATACCAATGAGGCAGCACGGCGGACCTTTCACCCGACGTAGCGTCAGGATAACCCACAGCGGTCTGTGTGCAGCTCGCTTCTCGAATCCACATTAAGGTCACAGGGCTTGTTCCAAGAGCACTTTCTTCCCTCCTTTATTTATGGTCACTTTAACATAACCATGCTTGTTGACTAAGTCAGTGCATGGGGATAAACAGAACTCCAATCACAGTCTTAAAGGTCCAGAGAGAACGATCCCTTAGAAATAGTCACACACTGAGGTCCTCTTTAAAAATGCTCTGCTTTAGAACCCAGAGAATATCTGAGGTCTTCATCACAGAATGTTCCAGAAGATGGGAAAGACCCACGGATAAACATGTACTCTCTCTCTCTCTCTCTCTCTCTCTCTCTCTCTCTACCATTCAAAGCTTCTTGAGATAGGGGCTCTTACCATCTCATTCATAGACTAAAAAAAAACCAATCTTCTTAAAGACATTCAGTTTTACTGCATGCAACACTTTTGGGGAGAAGATTTCCCTTTGGCCTTTGCCCTTTTTGACAAGTAACATGCACCCCAGTCTTTCCTTTACTCATAGCAAGGCCACTCTGTCACTGGACATGAGGTCATTTCCCCCGTCTCTCTCCTCCTCATGTATGTTCCAATCTACCCCTGGGCATTAAGGCAACATGACATAAGAATCTATTTTCTAAATTTGCATAAAATGAGAACTTCACAGATGGGCAGCACATGCTTCTCATAAGTCCAGTGTGAAAATGGCTCGATAGCACTTGTCGCTACACACATTCTTTCCACATTTCTGGCACCCGTACATCTTAAACAAACAGGAATTGCGACAAGCAAAACAGATGGGCAACAAAAAAAAAAGTTTCCAAGGCACGCATCCCAAAATTCTTCCTTGAACATGGTACTGTATCACTTGTCACAATAAATCTGAAAGTAGTTTGGGTATTAACAGACAGTCTTTGCTGGAGGGGGAAGCTCAAGATATTCATTTCCATAACTCAGGAAGCAACGCTGGGAACACCTTTGCCTCCCCTAATTATGGGGAGACAGGCTCCAAGCCACCCTCTGTATACTGATGGCTTGCTAAGAGCGCAGGAAGCTTCCTTTGGTGTCCTCTGCTTTTGTCACTACACAGAAATAAAAGTGGTATAACTAGAGACCAGGAGCGGACCAAAGCATGTTTCACGTTCCTCACGTTGTCAAACGTATTTCTTGATTTATCTGAATCTCCGCTCTTCCAGGTAGCTTCTACCCAAACTCAGGCACCTCGCCCCAGAAGAATGAGACAGAGTATGCGGGCAGTGTTTGCAACATGTGCATCTAACTCCATTTCTTCTCAAGAGTTACAGGCATCAGGAGAGCTCTAACCAAATTTCTAAATTTCTGAAAGTACTTGGAAGGAAACTGAAAGAATATTTGACGAGAAGTTATGAAACCAGGGCTTGGGTCCTACCTTTATCACAGGTTACCTGAGTGGACTTAGCAAACCACTTACGCTCCCTGGGCTTCTGTGGTCACCTGTCTAGTTGGTCCATCACATGGTCCCCTTCCCCACCGCTATCCTGGCAATTTGTCCCTTAAACCCTAGGACTTGGGGAACTTTGGAGCCAATGTCTGTTCAGAGTCACTACCACTGTTCCGGGTGCAGACTGCTCTGGGTGCCAGGTCAACAGAGGTGCTAGCACCTGTGTTGGGACCAGAGCTCCCACGTGTTTGCTCCACACCTCGACAAGTCCTCTCCTCCCCAAGCCCCCCACAGCTGAAGGCAGCCCTCCGAGCCTAGAGACCACAACAGTCATAGTCTCAGCCCATTTTCCAGATCTAGGAGTTTTAACTTGTGAGGGGCACCAGAATTTCAACCTAAGTCTCCCATTTTTCAGGACAACCATTATTCTTCTGCCTCGAAAACCACAGGCAACGATGCTCGTTGTTTACCTCTCTAAGCAGAGGAAGTGATAACCCAAGCCACAGCTCTCCAGGAAGCCTTATTTGTTTGACTTGGAGGCTTATTACAGAGAGTTTATCAGAATGAAGTCATAATATTTTCACCTCTAGAAACTGAAATTGCTAACAACCTTCTAAAAGGTAGTTTTTCTAAAAGTTTTTTTTTTTAATTTGCTATGCATACTATGTTTAAAAGTTAAACAAATAAAAAATAACTTAAAGTTCCCCAATTAATCACAGCTAACACATATTGGTGTTAGCATATATGATGTATCAGACACTACACCAAGTCCTTTACGTTAATTACTTATTTAATCCTCTTAACAACCTATGAAATAGGTAGGTATCAATACAATTATCATCATCCCCATTTTACAGATGGGAATATTGAAGCATGGAAGGCTTAAGGAATTGCCCTTGGTCACACAGCTAGCAAGTGGGAGATCCGTTTTCAATCCTGGGTAGCCTGGCTTAAGAATTAATATTCCAGCTGGGTTTTGTTGTCATTGTTGTTTTGTTTTTGTTGTTAGTCTTATTGTCCTTTTGCATGTTTTATGACATGAAAAATTTTTCAAAGATTGAAACCGGTTTATATTTGATCTAATCATTTATCTTCCAACACAGTTATGGTATTCTATGATGAAAACTGATGTTGAATTGAAGCCTCTGGAATCCAACAAGATTCTTGGTCATCAGAGGAAGATGTTCTCTGTCTTCTACTTACTAATGAAATGAATTGTTTTTAAAAAATGTTTTAAAAAAATCTATAGGGCTTCCCTGGTGGCGCAGTGGTTGAGAGTCCGCCTGCCGATGCGGGGGACACGGGTTCGTGCCCCGGTCCGGGAGGATCCCACATGCCGCGGAGCGGCTGGGCCCGTGAGCCGTGGCCGCTGAGCCTGCACGTCCGGAGCCTGTGCTCCGCAACGGGAGAGGCCACAACAGTGAGAGGCCCGCGTACCGCAAAAAAAAAAAAAAAAAAACTATAATAAGAATTAAAAGCAAAGGGAATTTCTAAATAACTTTTGTACAATGTTTATATATGTGTAATATATCATATATTTTGATTAAAAGTTTCCCTTTTGCAGTGCAATTTTGTTGTGCTAATGCCAACTGAGTTTGTATTGCTGATGAGGGTGGGCAGTGATACAGAAACGCGTCAGATACATTTGGGGCAAAGGAAGTCAGTTTAGACAGACAACTTGTCATGGACAACCCCCGTGGTGGGCAGTCTACCAACGGATTGTCGTAGCTCACCAGGGAAATAATTAAATATCCTGAAAATGTTTTCTCAAAACCTGCATTTCTAAAGTCTTCATCCCAGTTAAAGCATTCAGATTTAGGGTATTTTCAATACTAAGTCGTTTGTTTGATTCATTAGATTAACTTTCTAAATTCCAAATTCACCTCAAAAACTGCGTGTGAGAAAATGTCAGTGTGACATCATGGTAGGCCACAGGGGACAAATTCCAACAATTCAGAACGCTATGGTGGAATCTTTCCTTCCTGTCTGCAGGAAAAGGCAAGCTCGGGGAGCCAAATCCCTCACCCAGATAATTAGCAACTATCCAATCTGTTAATTGAGGATGTGTGTGCCAAACCTTCCTGGCAACCTCAGTCAAACAGTTGTAGGTGGTCAGTCAGTCAGTGGGAGCCGTGCAGTGCCAGTGTGCTCGGCCCTACATTAAGAACTTTGCATTAAAGACAGTTCAGATGTGCTCTTTGACCTGGAAGAATAAATGTGCTAAATTGTGAGGAAATTGGCTGTTCTTAGTCGTAAATTTGGTAATGCTAAGAGCAAAATGATTTCATTAACCTTAGCTCTTTTTATGATCGTCAGTGAAAACAGTGACTCCCTTCTCTCTTTTCACTGTAACTTGGAGGACATTTTCAAGAATCAGGTACTGCTGTGTCTAAACACAGATAAATAAGCACAGGTGGAAAGTTAATGGGGACAGGACAGAGTCAGGGAAGGGACAATGGTACCATTCACAGTGGAGATTTTTCAGAAGACTCCTCTAGGTTTCCGGAGTATTTCTACAGCTTTATATGTAATCACCTGCTCTCTTCCTACTGACCATACACAACCGTCACACGACTAATGTGGACATCTCCAACTAGAAAGGTACCTTAGAGGAGAAAGACAGTGACCTAGGGAAAGAAGTAAGCCTGGGTGAGGAAAACTAAATGCCACCAGAATTGTCTGCACACAAAGTATGGACCCAAGTCAGTTTACAGAACGATAATTATCAAGTTTTTGGTATTCCAATAAAAATGTAGCTATGTCTTGGCCAAAACAGAAACCTTCTTTTACTGTTTGGAGAGTGATCTTTTTGCTCCCAGGAACAAGACGTGCATTGTTTGGTTTGAAATGTGTTTCTAAGCGTCGGAGGTTGATCTGCTCAAATCATTATGGATTTGAACTCGTAATGGAAAAGAGAACATATAATGGAAAATGTGAAGGCAAGTTCAAGGTTAAAAGTGACCTGAACTATAAGTCTTGCCTGCCAATTGTGAAAAAAGCAATCATGTAACTGTGTACATTGGACAAAGACCCATGATGAAGAAATCTGCATGGGAGCCTTTCAAAATCAAGGTCAGCCAACTTGGTAGTAAAACCATGTTTGTCACACATGTGAAAAGCGAGTAAGACGCAGCCACAACTTATGTGCATGTGCATACCTCAACTGTAACACATTTGAAGGGTTTGTAGTGTGTTGTTAACTACTTTACAGTTTAAAAAAAATAGTACTTGACATTTGGAAGTGAAATGGTATGTGCAAAACATTAGTCAGATGGTGCCTCTTGGTTTGTGAATGAACTGTATGTAGTCTGAACAAATTCGATCCAAAGTTTAGTGCCATCAACTTTTCAGTCGGGGCCCACAAACAATACACTCCCAAAGCATCTGATATTTTAACTCTATCAACCACCCAAATCAGTAAAATTGCTGATAGCACATTGGGAACAGGAGGCAGCTTACTAAAAGAGAGAAAGAAAAAAATCCCTCGAGAAGGAAATGACAATCTATACTGCAAGGATTAGACTTGCTAGAATACAAGCCCCAGATCCCCATGGGTCCTCTTCTCACATCAGTCTTCAAGCGGGCTGAAATCTGAAGGGTCCTTCTGTCTTCGGAGACAGGTTGGCATGTGGACAAGCAAACCTAAACCGACACCAAATGGGCATCCCAGCATCTGTGAGCACGCTATATGGTTATTGATTTCCACTACCATCCTATGGCAATCCGTGAGAGCACAAAGTGATGTCAGCACAAAACAAACTCCTTCACAAATTGGGCAGAATGTCCTTTAGTGCTATGTGTAAAACGCTGAATATATAGGTTTATTTGTATGTTATACATGGTGAGTCATTAATGCTAACAAACTCTTGAACTAGTTCCCCAACTCATAAATGGGTATACTTTTAAGCAATTTTAATGGATTTCTACTGTTCTAAAGAAAGTTTTATTCATTTTCTAAGGCTGCCTTAGCAAAGTACCACATACTGGGCAGCTTAAAACAACTGACATTTATTATCTCACAGTTCTGGAGGCTAGAAGTCCAAAATCAAGGTGTCAGCAGGGCTGCTCTCCCTCTGAAACCTGTAGGGGAGTCCTTCCTCGCCTCTTCCTAGCTTTGGGGGAATCTCCTGGCAATCTTTGTTGTTCTTGGCTTTTGCAGCCATACAACTCTACTCTCTTCCTTCATGGTCACATGGCCATCTTCTTTTAAGAACACCAGTCATACTGGGGTAGAAGACACCAGTGATACTGGAGTAGGTGGTCCCTTACTTCTGTATGACCTCATCTTAAATAATTACATCTGCAATGACCCCCTTTCCAAATAATAAAATCACATTCTGAAGTACTGGTGTTGGGATATCAACATATCTTTTTATGGTGGAAACAATTCAACCCGTAACGAAAGTAAACCTTGAAATAGCCCTTCATGTGTTGCCAAGTCTAATAGAAACTGTAGAAAGCCTTTAGCTCTACAAGCTGTTTGGCTATTTGGTCAAAGGGCTTTAATGTCTCTGGATATTTCTTAAAGTATGAATTTTCCACAATAATTGTCAATATCTCCAATCTAGAATTAGGTGTTGATCAGAGTAGAAAAGATCTCTAAGCAGCAGAAAATAACTTTGGGGTTCTCACATCTCCCAGAAGAAGTTATTTATAAAACTGTTGACTACAATGCTATGTTGAGCCATATGTTTTTGTTTTTTTTTAATTTGAATCACAATTTTTGTGGACTGCCTGACAGGGCTATCTTTTCACATGATCTAGAAAGAAAACCCTGCGTGATGAGGAGGAGGAAGTTTTTAGTTTAGTCCTTTCAAATCTATAGTTAGAACTGAATATTTTATTTTTAGACAATATATTAATTTGGGTTTTGATTTGTATTCAGCCAGGGATCTTTTGTGGTGTGTTTCTTGCAAATACAAATACTATAATGAAGATTTACCACTGAGAAGGAGTTAAAACACTAAGCAACTGAACAAGGGGGAAAGAAGCTTAAGAAAGACATTTTTGTGAATCAAAAGACGATTGTTTTTAATTTTGAAAGAAAAGCACCAGATTATTGTTTTCTTCTTGGGATCAAAAGAGGAGTGGATCAGAAAGTTCACCGTGTGCTTATTTAATGTGCTTTCTTATTGAACATTTCCATGTAAAGGAGGCTGCAAGTCTGAACAAAAATCAGCAAAACATGTGCCATTGACTATTCCCTGCCTGACACTTAGTGGTAACTCGGAAGAACTGCAGCTTTTGACCTGTGGGAGGGAGCTCCATGGGAAAACCACAGGGAGGAAAAACATGGCTTTGGAGTTTATTGTTCTTTGCATTCACATGAACCTGGATGCATCACCAAGAACTGACCCTAGAAAGCTGAAAGGCGGGTTGTGGTAACAGAGCCTAGAAAATGTCTGATTCCCTGTCACGCATCACAGAGAGATTGAAAAGTAGGAGACAAAAATATGTGTTTTCATATTTGGCTTTTTAATATCACTTCACTTTTCTCATCTGATTATTTTATGAAGAAAATAATGAAAATCAACATAGAGCTTTGCAATGAAAAGAAAAAAGTCAGGGCAAGAACTTAAAAAAACAAACAACAACAAAAACTAGATGGGATTGTAAATGGGTATCACCTTTCTGAAGGCCTATTTAGCAATCTGTATGACATTTTTTTTTTAAGAATCTTTTTTTTAAGAATCTTGTTATGGACTGAACTTGTGTGTTCCTCCCTCCCTGCCCCCTGCCTCCACATCAAATTCACAGGTTGATACCTAATCCCCAGTGTCATGATACTTGGAGGTGAGGGCTTTGGGAAGTGATTAGGTTTGAGGATGGAGCCCCCAAAATGGGATTAGTGCCCTTATTAGAAGAGGCCAGAGAGCTAACTCACTCTCTTTCCCCTGTGTGAAGATACAGCGAGAAGTCAGCAGCCTGCAGCCTGGAAGAGGGCTCTCACCAGAACTCTGATCTTAGACTTCCAACCTCCAGAACTGTGAGAAATAAATTTCTGTAGTTTATAAGCCACCCAGTCTGTGGTACTTTGTTATAGCTGCCTGAGCTGGCTAAAATACTGCTCACTTCCAAATTCCACTTTTATAAATTTATCCTGATGAAATTTATCTATTTAAATATTTAAGGATTTGTATATAATGATGTTGATGACCTCATTACTTTTTAGCAAAAATTGAGAAAAAAACCAAATATGTCCAATAATGGAAATAAAAATGAGGCAAATTTCTTTATCATGAATACTATTGAAGTAATTTTGTGTAAGGATCTTAATGACATAAGAAAATGTTCATATACTTTTAACAAAAATATTGGTTACAAAAATAATCAAAATTTTGTAAGAAAACATATGTAACACATTATAATATACATATAATATGTCAAATTACATATATGTAATATATGTGTAACACAGATAGGAAAAAAACCTAAAATGATCTAAATCAAAATTTTGATGGTTATTTCTAAGGAGTGAGATTTGAACTAAATTGCCATAATGAACAGAAATCCTTTTATAAATAGGAAAAAATACCCAATAAAAGATATTTTCTGAAAACCACAGAACTTTAAAGCAGAAGAATCACTACCAAAGAGTAGTAACAATTGGATGGAAAACTAGTTATTAAAACATGAAACTACAAACTCATAGGGGTCCTGAGTTCAATGTGAAAAGAGGAAATACAGCTGATTCCCAATTACCTAGGTTTGGAGGGCCAGTGAAGAAAGTGAAATCATGGGGACATTTATGATAAAACCGAGTTATATTTCAACTAGATGGATTATTTAAGCTACTTTTCCCATTTGGTCTTTAATTGGGACTCCTAACAGGTGGCCTGGGAGTCCCATCTCTCTGTTACCTGGAACACGTTTTCTTAGGTATTCTGAAGTTTACTAACCAAATCTGAAATATAGGAAATAATCTTAATCACTCTGACTACCTGACAGGGTTATGATGAGGACCAGATAAGCTAGTAAGTGTGAAAAATGTGTTATAAACTTCAAATTACGATCCAAATGGAAGGTGACCATGTGGCCTTTTAATTTTCACTGTCTGACCTTAGTGCAGGTGATCACAGTAGGAAAGTCAAGGGGCCTGCTGGCATTATTGACACACTCACTGTACACAAATGCCTACATCAGAGCAGCTAAGAACACCACACTGAAGCAGATTATTTACATGAGATCTCCCTTCTATTTTCTCAGGGTAGGCTGAGAAGGCTAAGAAATGGGTGATCTTGACCCTCAATCTAGACCAAAGTCTTAGGTCATCTGTGCAGGGCTTGTCAATCAATTCTGCCACCCTCAGCCTCCCCTACCTCCAGGCCTGGGAGAGCCAAGATTCACTGACAGAGAGACGAGAGGACTTATTTGGAGAGAGCTATGGAAGTGCTGGGCTTCCTCCTGACCTAAGCCAGGTGTGTGTGTGTGCTGAGCAACGCTACCCCAGTGAGGATTCTGGAGAACTGACCCTAGAGCTACCTTTAGTGAGTCCTAACAGTGCTGGGCGTGCTCTCAAACACAAAATTGATTGAATTATTCATTGGACCTTGTATTCTTTTTTAGCGATTTTTTTTAAAGATTACAACATGAATTCTTAACTTGTTACAGACTACTTTCAATTAATACTTCTACCAGTCCCTCCAAAACAATACAAATACCTTGCAACACTTTAACTTCATTTACCCCTCTCTGCCTTTTGCCTTATTTTTGTCATATATTATATCTTGATATCTATCTACCTACCTGTCTATTCTGAATGCCACAAGATATTGTTTGAAATAGGGAATATTTATTAATATTTATCTACATGTTTACATTTTCTAAGGTTCTTCATTACTTCCTGCACATCTATGTTTCTCATGTTTTCTCAGATGTTCCTCCCACCTGAAAAAAATTGTTTAAATATTTTAGTATGGGTCTACTGGCAACCAATTTTCCCAGTATTTGTTTCTCTGAAAATGCCTTTACTTTACTCTTGTTTATTAAGGATTTTTCGCTTCATATAGATATTCCACTGTCTTCTACCTTCTGCCATTTCTATAAGAAAAGGCAGCTGTAAGTTTTATTCTTGCTCCTCTGAAAATAATGTTTTACTTTCTGGCTGGTTTTAAGATTTTCGGTCTTTAATTTTCAGTCATTTGACTCTGATGTAATTAGGTGTGGTTTTCTCTGTGTGTCTTCAAATAGTACTTCTAGACAATTTTTTTTTTCTTTGCTGTTGGGATTCCAACTACATGCATGTTAACCTTTTTCACAATATCCCATATGTATTTTATGCTCTTTACTGTATTTTCCATCCTTCTCTTCCTAATAACCTGATTTCCAGTTTTCTAATCCTCAATTCTACTCTAATTTTCTAATTAAACCCATTTATTGGATTCTTAGTTTCAGTTGTTGTATATTTTCATTCTAGAATTTCCATTTGGTTTTATAGGTTTCAAGTCTTTTGTAATTTTCCATCTTTGGTTCTGTTTTCTTGGTCATGTTAATCAAAGTTATTTTAAGGTTCCTCTATGATAAGGCTAATAGTTGAATGATCCATGGGGCTATTTCTTTGATTTTTCTTTCAATATGGGGTCCCTTGGTCACTTGGTCCTGTTATTTTATTAACATGACAAATAATTTTGTATTAAATGCCACACATTCCACATGAAAAATTATGCAGGTGCTGAATGATGTACTCTTCCAAAGAGGGTTACATTTTCCTTGGCAGGTATGGAGAGCATGGGCAGATATTTGATCTTGACAAGGATTATGTTTTGGCTTTGTTGGTGGCTAGTCTGTTTCAGTTTTCCCTTATTCCTTGGCATGAGGTCTCTCCTGGAAATCTAGTGTTTGCCAAAGCCAACCCACCAGGGCAGGAATTGGACATCAACCCCTGTCTCTCAGGCAAGACATGGCTATTGAAATAGTTATTCAGCAATTTAGGTTTTCAGTTGCTGTTTTCTGCTGAGTTGCCTGGAGACTTCCTCTGCCTAGCTTAAGGGGAAATTGTGAACAGATTCTTTAGCTCAGTTCTTTGTGGTTTTCTCCCCTCAAAGATTTGCTCCCCCAGTCTTATCTGCTTTAGAATTTCAGATCTCTGTTGTTTGGCCCAAAGGAACTACTGCTTTCTGCTGAGACCTGATCGCCCTGTGCTGAAACTGGAAAATGCTTTCAGGGAAAAAAAACCCTAGAGTGAAATGTCCCATGGGGCAGAAATGACACAGTGCTGAGAGAAGGGCATTGAGGCTGGGAAGAGAATAAAAATGTGTCAAATTTGGGGGGGACCCAAACGAATGCACCCTCTTCACTAAAAAAAAGATGACTTAGAAGACAAGGGGATACATCCAAATATGTAAAGACATTTTTCTGGATGTACCAGAAGCAATGCTATACCAAAAACAAACGAAGGCTACGCGAGCAGCTCAATGTGGCATCTAATCCATATGGGGTTGAGTCAGCTGGTTTCAGAGAAGAGAAATAAAAACCTTACTCCTAAAGCAAGACTAATAGCAGAGATTTCCAAAACCCGAAAGAGTGGTGACCTGCAGAAAGCTAAAAAGGAGAGAACTTTTGTTTTCTACACCTTCCACAAGTGTCACCTGGAGGTAGTTACACCTTTAACTGTAAGATTTAGCAGTAATCCTCCAAACAATCCTGTAAGATTGAAGTAGATATACTAGGAATGAGGTTTGGAAAGTTTCTGCCGTGTTGTATAAGATCCATTGTACCTACACTTTCGTTCATTCATTCATTCATTCACTGGACAAACATGTACTGAGTACCCGCTACGTGTCAGTACTAGGTGCTAAGGATAAAGTTATAAAGACATCGTGCCTGTCCTCACAAAACTTACTATATAGTTGGGAATCACAGGGTCCTTATGTTACAGAGCTTCTCTCAATCCTGGCCACTTGCCTCCTAGTTTACCCACTGGGATTTCTGTCTCTGTTCCTGATAAATGTATCAGTCCCCTCCTTGGGACCAGAGTCTGACCTTGAGAAACTGTCCTGCTTTTCCCCACACCCCTCTGCTAGCAGGCTGATGATAACAACAGCAAAGCTTACATTGTACATGCTCTGTGCCAAGCATTGTTATAAGGGCTTCACGTATATAAACTTATTAGATGGTCACCACCACCTTGGGAAGTAGTAATCTTATTACCTCCAGTTTACAAAGGAAGAATACTGTTGCTTACTGGAGTTCTGTTTCAAATCGCGTGGGGTGCCTGGAACCGCAAGGATGTTCTTCTTAGGAATGTTCCCACTTTCTAGAAATGCTTATTACTCTGTCCTACCCATGACATCATACTCCCTTCCACCCTGTAATTTGGATTGCTGGCCACCTACTACAGTTGAGTCATTATCTCTAAACATGGGTGTACCTCACTGATCCACTGGGGAAATGTTCCAGAATTTCCATAGCGAGGTCCTCTGAGTTATGAGAAATGTGTTGATTTGGGAAACTTTTCATGACCTATGTCTCAAAGTTTTCCAGGAATACAGTCATCGATCCCAAAGGATCTTATGCAACTGCAGAAGTTCAGACTCCTTCCTGAAATATTTTTAAGAATTCCTAGGGACTGGTGTCTCCAGTCCTAGTTGTCAGTTATCACCACTTGCTCTGGACCATTGCTAGGTTTTCTTTCCCGATCTCTTCTTCCCACTTTCTCACTGAACCACATATTCAGATCACAAACATTTAATAAAACTTTACTCAGTATTTTGAGACAAGGCAAGGGAAACTGAAGCACAAGACAGCAAAGCCTTTGTGTCCAGAGAGAAACTTCTTCAGGCAGAGTCATAGATACTTGCAATGGGAAGCTGTGGGCCTGGATAAAAACATGAGCACCGATGGAATAGCGGTGGGCGCCCTGCAGTACCTGCCACACCAGGCATTAAGCATGCTTTGCCTTTATTTTACTGATGAGGGTCTCACAGGACACGGCATGTACCCCAGGTCACATAGCAGGCAATTGGCAGAGTCAGAAGTTGAATTCAGATCTACCTCTAAAGTTCATTATCTTCTTTATTTTGTCATGCCTCCTTCCCCACTCAAACAGAATATGTGGAGGGAATAAATTCCTTGTTGTAGTTGATTTGAACAGAAGGAAACCTAGGAGAGGAGGTGGTTGATGGCAGCACAGAGGGAAGAATATCACTGTCTGAGTTCCAGAACAGGAAGGAGGAAAAGAAAGAGCATTCTTCCCATGAGTGTAGCTGGCATCAAATTCTGCAGGTTGGTTGAATAAATGAAATGAATAATGGTTACTGGATAGTTGGATAAATAAATAACAATTTAAGTAGCACTCAGGTGGATCAGCCAAAACAAACATTTATCAATTAATTCATCAGGCAGGAACAGCTGAAGAAATCAAGTGCATCACTGGGTCTTCACATTAACTGGCATCGAGAATCAGGGTCTACACACTTTGTAAACTTTTCATTTAAAAGTTTTAACATGGAAGTAAAAATGGAATGATAGAGTTAATCTCCATAAAGCCATCATCTACACTGAAGAATGATGAACGTTTTTCCAGATTTGCATCTTTTTATCTGGTGAAGTGGTTTAAAGCAAATCTCAAACGTGATCTAGAAGTACTCTTATAAACGTCTCTGAAAACAGCGTTCTTATAGAAACACGATATTATTGCTATAATAAAAATAATAATCCCTTAATATCACCTAACACTAAACCATATTCAAATTCCTCTGACTGTCCTACAACTTTCTTTTTCCAGCTAGTTCATTTGAGTCAATATCAAAAAAAGGTCCACACATTGCTTTTGTTTGTTATGTTTTTAAGGTCATTTTAAGTTTAGAGCTGCCCTGCCCCCTTTTCATGCCACGGTCTTATTAAGAAAACCAGATCAGTTGCCCTGTAGAATATTCCAAATTCTAAACGTGTTGTATCAGTATATTTTTACCACTTATTACTCACAGAGACATCTGCTGACCTACACTCATCATTTTGGTTATTTGTTATAGCCCAAGAAGTTCAATCAGGTATTTCTGAGGGGTCTTTGTAAGCTCACCCCCCTGTTTCTGCTGCAGGTGAACGAAACATACTGTCTAGAAAGATTATAAACAACCTCACCAAAATGTAGTGATCACGGAAGCTCACAGATTAGGAGCTGTCAATGGGCAGCCTTAGGCAAGTCCCACGCTGACTGATGGTGGAAGGATGGTCAAGAACTAGAGTAGCTACAAGTCAGAAAGACCAAAGTCTGTTTTGTTCGCAGGTGTGTCTCCATTCCCTATTTCTACCTTTTTAGTGTGGATGCTCAAAAGAGGTTTAAACAAGGGCATAGGCACAGCTGGAGCTTGGGGAGGAAGCCCGCCTCACTGCAATGCAATAATGAGATTTTCACCTTCATTCCTGGTTTGAGAAATGCCACTTTTTCAGTCCTGAGAGTCAGTGAACTTAAATATCAAAGTGACTTAAAGAAGCAGTCGGTACTTATATCGGGCTTTTTGAGGCACTCCCAGAGTTGGGGGTCCTCTGCATTGGCAGGATGTCACTAACCTCTCTTCCATCTTGGGGCGGGGTGGTCTAAGCTCGTTCAGCTCAGCCTCTCCAAATCCAAAGGAAAAGGCTTCCGCTCCTTCCAGATCCCACCCTAACTCCAGTATGTGTCTGGGGTCCCTACCCCTTCTTGGGCTTAGGGTACCCTAGCGAGTTTCACTGTCCACAGAGAGTCACACAACATCCCCTGGAAAGACCCTGGGTGTGGAAGAGCTCAGCTCCTCAGTGAACCAAGAGAAGGGATGCCAGCAAAGTCCTCGGTGCGGACAATGGGAGCTCAGCTGAAAGCTCTGCAAGCCTCTGCACTTCTCTGTCACTCGAATCTGCTCGGAGACTCTGGTCTGATCTACCCAGCTGAACCCTGCAACCCTTCCTGTCTTGGAGCTCCCTTCCTCTGGACGGTGCTGCTGGAACCGGGCCCCAGTGCCCCCAGGACCACAGACTCACAGGCTTCTCTCCAACATCCCTTCCCCAAGTCCAGGGAAAGCTTTTTAGTCTGGAAGGGGAGGGTAAAACCTAGCTCTCCCCGCTGCTTCCCTCAGACATTGTGTCTCTGCCACTTAATTCCCCTTTTTTCTCAGTCATCTGCTTCCCATACACCCCACTCCTTCATTCCTTCCCAATAGGCTTTGATGGCCCTTGAATCTAAGGCTCCCGAAACAATCTAAAACTAAGACCCTCTTCCTCAAAGGTAGGGGGGATTTAAACAACAACTCCCTCTAATGTACCAAGGAAAGGAGGACAAAAGTTCCATATGAAAATAAGTCTGAACATTCATATCTGGCTACCTGCTTATAGACTTTCCCTCCATTTTTCTTCCTGGAAACATGATTTCTGTTCCTTGCCAAGGTGAGTTAGGGATATAATCCCTGCCCTAGCACTTTCAACAGAGGCTACTGTTGCCTTGGAAAACATAAAATCTGATGGGCCTGAAACTAGTCTAAATAGCTCATACTAGTAGTAGTTTTATTATGGTCTCTTTTTCTTTTTTAAAAAAACTTTTATCAAAAAAATTAGAAGTTATGATCTCATTGACTACACCCAAATTTGGTGAGCTATCCTGTTTTGCCCTTTACCCCGAGTCACAAACACACTGTGTCTTTGGACTAGTCTTTAGGTTCTTTGTAGCTGTTTTTCCACTTGTAAAATGAAAAAATTGGCCCCATTGATCTGAAACGTACCTCTTCCTGCTCTAAAATGATCTAATCTACACTTCACCAAAAAAGCTTGTGTCACATTTCCTGGAGTGTTCATCTCATGCCCACCCAAAAGACAGCCTCTTTATACACACACACACACACACACACACACACACATACACACACACACACATGCAGAGCCTGACAAAAAAATAAAATATAGGCTATGCTCAATCTTCATAATTGCCCTATTTTTCTAACAGTTTGATTTGTTTTTAGAAAACTGTCAACTTTTCAAAACCCAAAGAATGATATCATACCCCTACAAGAGATGAAGGTTATTGGAAAGAAACTTGCCAAAAATTAGACAAAAATCACTCCTGAGGGAAGAGGCTCTGTTACAAGCATGAATCAGGGTCAGTCCCTCAGTAATAATTGACAATTATCCACACCCTTCAGTTGGACTAGTTTCATAGGATTATTATTGCTGGCACATTTTATAATTTGACTCTAACTTCTCCCATGATCCTACTAATCGCAAACACACACTTCTTCCAAGGATCATACCTTTATAAGCCCCCAAATGCTTGCATAAGGGCCCTTCTTAACTGAGTGAAAGAATGTTTATTTTTAGAGAATACCTAAACTTAACCATCACCATATGTGGTTGATTTTCTTGAAACACAGTAAGACTTCATTATTCAAATCACTGCCTAAGCATCAGCATCAGGAATAAGCTCCACTGGGCATATTTGTGAATGTTGAGCTCTTAAATGATTCAACCTCAGCTTCACGCACATCTGCAATAATTATCACCACCAAAGAGAACATATTTCAGAGAACAGGATGTTAAATTAATGTTCTGAAGAATTTATCAAAAATAATCTTGGGGCTTCCCTGGTGGCGCAGTGGTTGTGAGTCCGCCTGCCGATGTAGGGGGACACGGGTTCGTGCCCCGGTCCGGGAAGATCACACATGCCGCGGAGCGGCTGGGCCCATGAGCCGTGGCCGCTGGGCCTGTGCATCCGGAGCCTGTGCTCCGCAACGGTAGAGGCCACAGCAGTGAGAGGCCCGCGTACCGCAAAAAAAAAAAAAAAAAAAAATCTTGG
>NW_020173037.1:10225566-10263924 GCF_003031525.2 Neophocaena asiaeorientalis asiaeorientalis
TGGCTGCTTTCTCCCACGAAGTTCTCCGTGAATTACTACAGACTCCTAATGACTTCATCAGGAAACCTCTGTTTGAGGTGGGGATGAATTTGGGGACAGATTATGGTGCTTTGTGGCATAATATTGGGGAAATGTAGAAAACGCAAATTTACTGCTTCATTCTAAAGGCCTAACGAATGTCAGGAAAGTGCTTCAAATCATGTTTTTCTCTGAAAGCATAGGGAAATGAATAACCCCTTTCTCAATAATATGTATACTTGGGCTCCCCTTTTAAATCTAGATAGAGGCTATACTGCATATATTCAATATACACGCACATATTTGTAAACTTTGTTTGGAAAAATGCATTGATGGAATGTTAGCTACCATGTGGAAAATGGAGCACATGAGGGCAAGAGTGGGTGCAAGTGATGAGTGAGTTGTGGAAAAAGGAGCATTTATTGAGAATGTCTTACATGCTTGTCAATATTCCAAGTGCCTGATATACAGTATTTTATTGTTTCTCTTAATACCTCTTGAAACAGGTATCCTTACCAGTTATACCTCCATATAACAGATGATAAAACCTAGGCAAAGGGAGACCAAATCACTCCCCCAAGATCACAGTTATAAGACTTAGATCCAGGATCCGAACTTCAGCATTCTGATTCCAGCCCATCCTGGACCACTGTGCCAGACCACAGTCCGGCATGAGAGAGACAGTGGTCACTTGGACCAGGGAGGGGCAATGGAGATGGAGAGAAGCTGATTGACCAGAGACACATCTATGTTTATATTCATCTGCCAGAGTGGAAAGTGGGAAACAATGCTAATGTCCTACACTAGGAGCTTGACAATAAATTTTCAAATATTTATATAAAGTTACACCGTGTAGCTATTCAAAAGTCACTTTTTCTCATTATATTTAATAATAACAAGCATGAAGGGCACCATTTATTCTTGACTGAGAACATCATGCTAAATGAAAAACATAAGCATATAAAATGCGTATTTTGGATGACTCCATTTTTGTTTATTTATTTATTTTGCGGTATGCAGGCCTCTCACTGTTCTGGCCTCTCCAGTTGCGGAGCACAGGCTCCAGACACGCAGGCTTAGCGGCCATGGCTCACGGGCCCAGCCGCTCCGCGGCATGTGGGATCTTCCCGGACCGGGGCACAAACCCGTGTCCCCTAAATCGGCAGGCGGACTCTCAACCACTGCGCCACCAGGGAAGCCCAGATGACTCCATTTTTGATAAACCCGTGTGAGTGCGTGCAAGGATGTACAACACTAAAAAGTCTACACAGCCAGACAAAATGGGTTGGGAGTTGAGACTATGTGTAATTTATATTTTCTGTTTTGCACCATCTTTTTCCAATTATTTCTGCAAGAGCATGAATTGTTTCTATAATGAAAGCAAAATGGTTTCGGGGGAATAAAAGGATAACAAAGCTACAGTTCAATCCTGAGTACTAACAGGACCAATGGAGATTCAAGACATGGGCTGACAGGGATGATGGCAAGAAGGTGGGATTCGTGCCAGGTCAGCCCTGCAGCTACAAGCTCCTAAGCAAGTCCAGCAGGTTTGGTCAGCACTGGCTGAGGCACATTGAGAAGCTGAGCTTGCTGAGAGGTGATCTTCAGCATGAACACACAGAGGACACGGAAAGCCATGCACTCACTACAGCACCAGAGAGGACAAAATAATTCATCCAGAGCCCCGCATAGAACCTAAAGTCTGTGCACTGAAAATGGGCATTGGAGAAGACAAGGAGAGGAAGTGCGGTGGACAGGACAGAAAGGGGGTCAGAGAAGGGCAGGTGGAGTTTCGTGTAATTTATCCATCCTCCGGGTAGGGAGCCTCATGTAATTTGCATAAAAGTGCTCTATGTGCTAGCTGCAGCCAAGATTGCAAGATGAGCTGAGGCCAAACGTGATGGGGCTTTGGAGTCCAAAGTCATCAAAGGTAAAGACCCACAGTTGGGAGAAACTGCTAGACGCAGGGGTCTTGATGGATGAACAGGATTTATACTGGAGAAGTGGACAGACGGGAAGCGATCTTGTACTGGGGTGGAAAGAAATTTAAACATTGAAGTTCAAGGTGGGGTCATTAACTAGATTTTGAAAACCTACTGAAGTTTGAGAAACTCTGGGCTTTTGCCTTCAAGGCTTCAATAAACCAGCACAAGGACAATAACATAAAAAAAAAAGATCCCTGTAACAGGATGCTCTCTCCTTCAAAGGCCTCCTTTCTCCTGCTTCCTTTCAAACTATCTGCCCCCTGGCTCTACTCTGACTTTTGGGAACAGGCATACCAGTTCAGACTCTCTTCTTTGGGGGCAGAATTAGAACTCTAGTAAGACCCATATGCTACATAAGGGACCACATTCCTCAACTCAAGCTACACCGAGACCCATGACCATCCAGTGCATTCCGTCCAGGGAGCCGGACAGATCAAATAAAACTTTCGTTCATCATTTCAAAGGTGTTCTGCTGAGAATATGTTCATTTTCCCTCATGCAGGCTTGAGCAAAGTTTACTTTTTCCGGACAATTGCAATTTCTAGTCCATTTGCATGCAGTTAGTCTTCCACTTTTCTGCAGAGTATTTTATTGCCAAGCACGTTTCAATGATTTATTAGCTAGTTCTCCACTAAAGGCTGAAAAGTTTTTATTTCCTCCATGTTTATGGATGATAAAAAACAGAGCCACAGATTAGTGAAGTGTCTTCTCAAAGGTCATCCCACAAGTTTGAAGGACGGAGCCGTGGTCAGGACTCGTACTCTCTGACGAGCCCCACCCTGAGAGGCCCACTGGGCCCACCACCTCGCTGCAGGACAACATAACATGCCGTCAGGGGCAGGTGTTGCCTGTCACCCTGACCATCCATCATGCCCATAAAACGATGCATTTACAAAGAGGGATTTTAGAAAATAGCTCCTATCCAGGTGGCTAAAATCACTTTACTGAAACAAAGGCTTAGAAATCAATGTCTGAATAGTGGTCCCGTTTTCATCCTCACCTAGCTTCTCTCTGCTGGCCACCCGGCACAACTCTGAGTCACCTTCCCCTGACATTAGTGACAGGTCCTCAAAGAATGAAAAATAAGATCTTTTAAGTATTTGTCTAAGCAATTAGGAAAGGAAAACTTGGAAAGGAGGCGAAGTCATCTGCTGAATTATGAGTGAGGACTAAGGTTTGGGGATTGTCTGCGGCCCCAGATTTATTAGAACCACTTCTCAGTTCTGTCTCCTCCTACCTGTCCTTTTTCTTTGTTAAAGAGCCATTTGTCATAGGTGATTGGGGAATGAATTTAAATGTCACCAAGAAAAATAGGCCATGGAATTGATCTAGAAGAGAAGAGCTACTCCAACTCCTTTATTATGCCAGTGAGGAAACTGATAGAAAAGTTATGTAAATTCCTGAGGACTAGATGGCAATTACTGGAAGCATAAGGTCTGTAGATCCATCATTTAGATCTAGAGATCCATTGCCTCCCCGCCTAGGGTCTATTCTGCCACATACCCAGAACACAAGTAAATTAACAAAATTCAATCACCTGTTCAATAAATTCTCAGTAAGGGCCTACTATGTACCAGGAGTTTGGTAAAATATAGCTCTTGCCTTCAAAATACCCATTGTCTAATGTAACGACAGCAATATGTTATCCAATTAATAACTACAATCAATTTTAAAATGCTTCCATAGATCATAAGATGAGGGGATAAAATCGGCTTGACTATTTTTTTAATTAAAAAATTGTATCAAAATATAGTTGACTTACAGTATTATATTAGTTTCAGGTGTGAGATATCTTCTGTTTCTAATTATTATTTAAAAATTAAGGGACATGTCTCTTAAAAGACACAAAGGGAAAGGAAATTGACATAGTCTATAGAAAGGTTGCACGTCCTTATTTCCTCTCAGTTTGTCACTAGTGCCCTACACCGAGATGCTAAGGCCCCTTCTGTCCTGAAACTACCTGTGAATAGGCCAAGGAGTAAAATTTAGACACATTGTGGGACTGTTATGTGGAAATGTGTTGTTTCAAATGGCTGTCATTCATGATTGAAAGAACAGATTATTTTCAAATGCAGACGTGTTCGTGAGTAGTTGAAGCAGGAAACATATTTCGCTTCCCCCGCCCCTCCACATTCTGATATGAGAATTGTAGGATCTGGAGGACTATAGTTGGGTCAGGGCTGTGTACGCGTGCGTGCGTGTGTGTGTGCGTGTGTGTGTGTGTGACTCAGGCATAGAAGATTCTACCTCTTGGCTTTCGTTCCTGGGGAGTTCCTCCAAGGTAAAGTCCAAGGGGAGCCCAGCTGAAAGTCTGAGCTTCAGCAGAGTCCTAGGAAGTAAACATTCTGAGAGGCTTTTCCATATCTGACCACCTAGAGGAAACTAGGATAAAGATCAAGTTCATCAATCCTTTTTTTTTTGCGGTACGCGGGCCTCTCACTGTTGTGGCCTCTCCCATTGCAGAGCACAGGCTCCGGACGCGCAGGCTCAGCGGCCATGGCTCACGGGCCCAGCCGCTCCGCGGCATGTGGGATCTTCCCGGACCAGGGCATGAACCCGCGTCCCCTGCATCGGCAGGCGTACTCTCAATCACTGCGCCACCAGGAGAGCCTCCCTCCCACCCTCCCTATCCCACCCCTCTAGGTCATCGCAAAGCACCGAGCCGATCTCCCTGTGCTGTGCGGCTGCTTCCCACCAGCCAGTATTTTACGTTCGGTAGTGTGTATATGTCGATGCTACTCTCATTTTGGCCCAGCTTTGCCCTCCACCCCATGTGCTCAAGTCCATTCTCTATGTTTACCTCTTTATTCCCACCCTGCCACTAGGTTCATCAGTGCCATTTTTTTTTTTTAGATTCCATATATATGTGTTAGCATACGGTATTTGTTTTTCTCTTTCTGACTTACTTCACTCTGTATGACAGACTCTAGGTCCATCCACCTCACTACAGATAACTCAATTTCGTTTCTTTTTATGGCTGAGTAATATTCCATTGTATATATGTGCCACATCTTCTTTATCTATTCATCTGTCGATGGACACTTAGGTTGTTTCTTCAGTGATCTCTTGGTTATTTAGTAGCGAACGGTTTAGCCTCCATGTATTTGTATTTTTTACTTTTTTTTTTCCCGTAATTGATTTCCAGTCTCATAGCGTTGTGCTCAGAAAAGATGCTTGATAAGATTTCAATTTTCTTAAATTTCCCCAGGCTTGATTTGTGATCCAAGATGTGATCTATCTTGGAGAATGTTCCATATGCACTTCAGAAGAAAGCGTATTCTGCCACTTTTGGGTGGAATGTTCTAAAAATATCAGTTAGATCTATCTGGTCTATTGTGTCATTTACAGCTTGTGTTTCCTTATTTATTTTCTGTTTGGATGATCTGTCCACTGGTGTAAGTGGGGTGTTAAAGTCCCCTACTATTATTGTGTTACTGTCCATTTCTCCTTTCATGGTTGTTAGCATTTTGCCTTATGAATTGAGGTGCTCCTATGTTGGGTGCATAAACATTTATAATTGTTATATCTTCCTCTTGGATCGATCCTTTGATCATTATGTAGTGTCCCTCCACATCTCTTGTAACAGTCTTTATCTTAAAGTCAATTTTATCTGATACGAGTACTGCTACTCCAGCTTTCTTTTGATTTCCATCTTCATGGAATATCTTGTTCCATCCCTTCACTTTCAGTCTGTATGTGTCCCTAGGTCTGAACTGGGTCTCTTGTAGACAGCATATATATGGGTCTTGTTTTTGTATCCATTCAGCCAGTCTGTGTCTTTTGGTTGGGGCATTTAATCCATTTACATTCAAGGTTATTATCAATATGTATGTTCCTATTACCATTTTCTTAATTGTTTTGGGTTTGTTTTTATGGGTCTTTTTCTTCACTTGTGTTTCCCGCTTAGAGAAGTTTCTTTAGCATCAGTTGAAAAGCTGGTTTGGTGGTGCTGAATTCTCTTAGCTTTTGTTTGTCTGAAAAGCTTCTGACTTCTCCATCAAATCTGAATGAGATCCTTGCTGGGTAGAGTAATCTTGGCTGTCGGTTTTTCTCTTTCAACACTTTAAGTATATCCTGCCACTCCCTTCTGGCCTGCAGAGTTTCCACTGAAAAATCAGCTGATAACCTTATGGGGATTCCTTTGTATGTTATTTTTTTGTTTTTCCCTTGCTGCTTTTAATATTTTTTCTCTGAATTTAATTTTTGTTAGTTTGATTGACATGCGTCTTGGTGTGTTTTCTCCTAGGGTTTATCCTGTATGGGACTCTCTGTGCTTCCTGGACTTGGGTGACTATTTCCTTTCACATGTTAGGGAAATTTTCAACACTGATCTCTTCAAATATTTTCTCAGACCCTTTCTTTTTCTTTTCTTCTGGAACCACTATAATTCAGTTGTTGGTGCGTTTAGTGTTGTCACAGAGGTCTCTGAGATTGTCTTCAATTCTTTCCATTCTCTTTTCTTTATTCTGCTCCTTGGCAATTATTTCCAGCATTTTGTCTACCAGCTCATTTATTCGTTCTTCTGCCTCTGCTATTCTGTTATTGATTCCTTCCTGTGTATTTTTCATTCCAGTTATTGTTCAGTTATTGTTGTTCATGTCTGTTAGTTTATTTTGTAGTTCTTCTAGATCTTTGTTAAACATTTCTTGTATTTTCTCAATCTGTGCTTCCATTCTATTTCTGAGATTCTGGATCATCTTTACTATCATTACTCTGAATTCTTTTTCAAGTAGATTGCCTATTTCCTCTTCACTTATTTGGTCTTGTAGGCTTTTACCTTGCTCCTTCATCTGTGACATATTTTTTTGCCATCTCACTTTTTTTTTTTTTTTTTATGAGGGGGATTGTGTTCCTGTTTTACTGGTTGTTTGGCCTGAGGCTTCCAGCACTGGAGTTTGTAGGCTATTGGGTAGAGCTGGGTCTTGGTGCTGAGATGAGGACCTCTGTGAGACCTTGCTCCAACGAATATTCCCTGGCATCTGAGGTCCTCTGTTAGTCCAGTGGTTCAGACTCAGAAACTAACAGATATGTTAGAAAGAATGTAAAATTACAAATATAGATGAATCAACAACCAGAAAGTACATCAGTACCACAATAGTAAAAAAGAGGAGGGAAAAGAAAAAATAAAAGGGTGGTGGGGGGAGGCCTTGGCTGTGAGGGTGGGGCCTAAGCAAGGGTGAGGTTTGGGGGGTGGGTGGGGCCAATGCTCAGGACCCACAGGGCTGGAAAAGGCCCTGGGGACCATGGAGGGTGGGGCTTAGGCTCAAGGAAAAGAAGGGGCCAGGCGTGCCACCCATCCCTGATCTCAGAGGTCTGGGGACCTCACCTGGGAGCCCAGCAGGCTTCCTGGGCTTGAGTGGGTGGAGCAAACGTACTCCTCTCCTCTCCTGCTCCTCTGGTCTGGGGTCTGTGAGGACCCCTCCCGCCTGCCTCTCCTGATTTCCTCGGCCTCCCTCCTATGGCCCCAGGACCCATGCAGCCTGGATGGGGCTTTGGAAGGGGGAGAACCGGCTTGGGAGCTCAGCAAGCTCCCCAGCCACAGTGGGCTAGGCAATCCCTCCTACCTGCCTCTCCTGATATCCCCGGTCTCAGGGGTGCTGATCTTGTCTGGCCTCCACTTCTCCTCCCCCCTTGATCCCCCAGTTCACTCTGGGGTTCCTCCCATCCCCTTGGGGGTCAGTCTCCCACCAGCGGCCAGCAGGTGCCCTAGTTGTGGGGAGACATTAACTCCACGTCTTCTCACACCACCATCTTGACTCCTCCCATCAATCCTTTCATTGCAACCCCTTAAGAGGACAAGTGGAGAAGGCATCATCCTTTTGAAGGACGGGAGGAGGGCAAAGGAAAGACAGTAAGTGTATGGACAGACAGAAGACCAAGGGAACAATTTATAAAGGCCACTAGAAAAGTACTGACAAAGCATCACATCAAAAATTATTACAAAAATCGAATTATCATGGTGCTAGAGAGCATGCTGCACTAGGAGAGTCAAGTTAAGCCATTAGTTTCCCGGAAATATTAACGCTCCAAAGGAGAATCTGGAAGAAGTGGATTTCGTGACCACTATAAAAACGCCAAACTTTCTTTAAGTCAAACTATGGAAGGACTTACACAGCTAAGTGAGTGGCCATATAGAAGCAGGGATGTTTTAAGGTGGGTAAACACAAAATAAAAAGTTTAGAGGAAAACAATGGAAATGTGAAATCTTTAGAGACTGAGTAAAGCAGTCCGGCTGTCACAAGGGCAAAACCCACTATACTTTCCAATGTCTTAATATAATATATCAATAATATAACATAATGTAATACAGTATAATGTAATATATAATACAAATCAACATCCTAAGGGTATCAGGGAAAGGTACAGCAGAATTAAACTATCTCCCTGGTGCTTACCCACAATTATTTGGTTGTGTTCCTTGGTTCCTGTACTTGTCTGTGGAGTAGGGTTTTGGAAACTCCACACAGAGATTTTTGGTTCCACTTTGTGAATTGTGAATAGCAGTCACTGGCCCTCCTTCCTCTCCTAACTCTGCCCTCACAGCACACTGAATGTTGGTTTCTCCTTTTAGGTGATGTTGACCAGACACATTGTTGAATTCAACTTTTGCTCAGTTCATTTGGTTCTTATTTATGTGTGTTTTGTTTTGTTTTGTTCATTTGGTTCTTATTTATGTTTTTTGTTTTGTTTTGCTCAGTTCATTTGGTTCTTATTTATGTTTTTTGTTTTGTTTTGTTCATTTGGTTCTTATTTATGTGTTTTGTTTTGTTTTGCCAATTTGCCAATTTCATCAGTATGTGGTTTCCAGAATTTTTTACTTTTTTTTAAAATTAAGAAAATAATTTTCTCACAGCCAATTTCCTAGAAATTTCACATGATTTTATTTTTAAGATTATTTATTATTTTTCCAGGATCACCTTTTCAAGCCTTCTCAGCAACTGTGAATATAAATTGCCAAAATTTTGGATCTTATGTCATTTGAAGTATCTGTGTTTTGTTCTGTTTTGCCCATTGTAGGATTTAGCACTTCTCTTCCTCATCATTCTTTAGCTCCCTGTCACTCAAGTCTGTGTACAGTGAGGGAGAGAGAACAACCATGAGCACCCATGTCTCATTCAGGGAACAACTCCCTAGGGTATTTCTAATGTGGAGAGTAATGACTTAGACCAAGGCTATTGGTTCAAAGGAAGAGAAACAGACATCAAATGCCTATGTGGTCAGCACTTTTCAGGACTGGCAAAGGAAAACCATTTTTAACCTAATTTTTTGAGAAAAACAGAAATTGCTTTTTAAAATGTATATGCTTTGACCCAGAAATTCCATTTAAGGACATTTATACTAAGGAATTAATTGTACAAGTATTAAAAGATAGCTGTACAAAAACATAAACTCTAACTAAATGCAAAATATCAAAAATTCGCAAATAGCCTAAAATTTCTACATTGATTAAATAAAGTATGATACTACCATACTATGAAATATCATGTAAAAATTTTAAATGTTAACATCGAAATCGATTTATTGATATGGAAGATGTTCATTTACATAAAGTGGCCAAAAAAAACAGTTTACCAAAAAGAACTTTACGTTATTGTCTCATTTTGCTTATATGTGTGTTGGTAAAGTGTATGTATGAATAGAAATAGAAATGGAGAAGAGGACTATACATCAGACTTTAATAATATTATCATTAGAAGTATAATTATGATTAAATAGTTTTCTTTTTGCTTATTTGTTTTTTCCATTTTTTCTACAATGAATATAGATTTTGTACAATAAAATCTATTTCATTTTAATGAAAGGAAGGACAGATGAAAATCCTAACACGTCAGAATGAGTAATTTAAGGCAGAAAAAAAGTTGGTTGTTGTCTTAGAGGCTTATGCATTTGTGGCATGCTCCTTCAGAAAGAGGAATAATTTTTTGACCTAGGGTACCTAATAAACCAGTAAAAGCCTCATTCTCCTTTCTGGCCCTTTCCTTCCCCTGACCCCAGCCCTCCCCCATCCATACAGGGGCTGCTTGGGCAGGTTCTTTAAGCAAATGAGGAAAATAAATGGTGTTTCCAGCACGGTCGCCAAGGCTGTGTCGTTTGATTATGAAAGCTGACCCTGCAGGACCCCTGAGCAGAGTCATCAGGAGTCAACTGAGCAAGTGTCCACTTTCCCAACACGAGAAGCATTTCCTCAGGTAACATATATCACTGACATACAGAAACCACTGCTTGCTTGCAATGGCTCAGTCTTTCTGAGATTGGCCAAGGTGAGCATCGGCTCGAGTTTTAGCGGACAATCCATGCAGAGAGCTCCATTACCCAAGTATCCATGGCAGCCCTGATTTCCTTCATCTACCATTCCTGAGAGCAGCCTTCGGCTACCTGTGATTTCACAGGTGTGTGTGTGTGTGTGTGTGTGTTTGGGGGACGAGCGGTGCAGGTAGAGAGACTAAAGACAGTGCTATAGTCTTTCCCCTCTTCAGAAGGCAAGAAAACTCTCGTGCAGACACCAGTGGCATCAGATAAGAAATTGTCTTCAGCAGCTCAAGGACCCACAAAACTGTTTTGGACCCAGCCGAGGTAGCATTGATAAAGGCCGATGACAATCCACTAATCTCTCATCACACTACTTCAAACACACTGTGTATTTCTCCAAAAAGTTAATTCAGAGACAGCTTTTCTTGTCTTAAATACGTTGACTTTGTTTTTCGGGACTATACTTTTCACCTTCCCATGTATCTATCTTGAAAAGTTATCTATTAGCATCAGGATGCAGTGAAAAGGCCAGGAACTTTGGCAATAAAAAGATAAATATAAATAATGACATACCCACCATGGAATACTGGAGAACTTTCATAATTTCTCTGTGACCTCAGTTTTCTCATCAATAAAGGAAGCTGAATAAGAATTGCTACCCAGGGACTTCCCTGGAGGTCCAGTGGTTAAGACTCGGCATTCCCATTGCAGGGGGCACAGGTTCGATCCCTGGTCAGGGAACTAAGATCCCGCATGCTGCACAGTGCGGCCAAAAAAAAAAAAAAAAGGAATTGCCACCCAGAGTTGGAGGGAAGATTAAAGGGTGCTATGTATACAGCACTTCATGCCATCTCAACTGCACGAAAGTTAGCCAGCCAATGGTTCCCTCTCCCGTGACCTGGGCACCATTTCTGCAACTGCAAAGAAAGTAGGAGGTATCCAAAAACTCCCCTGTTGATAGATATTCAAAACTTTATGGAAATCGCAGTGTCATCTCCAGGAGGCATGTAATAACTTGCAACACAGAAGAGAGAGACTAAAGAACTGATTCATTAAAAGCGACAGGCGCAACTTAAATTTCTTGTTGGATGTTAAAACAGCTAGTGACAGGGTCTGTAAGAGAGAATGATTTAAGGGATTCACTGGCCAAGGCACAGCCGTATTAAACGCTGTCCCTCTGGTTGAGTCCGCCAGGAAATGGCACGGTCTTTATTATTTCCCTCAACCTCATCACTCCCCTTACAAAGTAAACAAAACCAAAACAATTCAGGGGTTGGTTTTGTATTTGTTACCCTCAGACTCATGTTGCTGCCTGACCTAAAAGAGGATTTTATCTAGCTAAGTTATAGATCATTAAGCTGAAAAAAAAAAGTTTGCCTGTTACTGCTGTTTCACCATCTTGCCCCATCTTGTCTCATTAGCAGAAACTGATTGAGCATGAAGGTGTCTCTGGCTGTCAGTAGATAAAGTAGGTGCTCTTGGCTTTCATCTGTTCTGAATTCTCCTTGTCTCATTATCTTCCCAAGGTCAGATTCTCTGACACGGCGGCTGCTCGCCTTAGCACTTCATTCGGGCAATTACTTGCCAGGCAGCCTTAGCCAGGATAAGGTTTCTGGTCTGTGGCATCAAGGCAGGCATGGGCACCATGCCCATCCCTGTGTTTGGCCCCCAACCCAGCTTTCTCCAGAACCATGGTATCCAAGATCGGTGTGGTTTGTTCAGGGCTGCACTTTAGCACCTCTGAGGCACTACCCCACTGGGATATTCTAATTAAGCTGCGGTCCCATACAGGTCATAGAGTGACGCCCAGTCTTATTTTCTACTGGGACAAGTTGTTATATCACAGACCTCACACTTGGGCCCCATCCTTAAACTTCGTTGTTCTGCTTCAGCGAAAGGCATAGAACCACAAAGCTATACAATCTTCACTCTTAAATCCATCATCCTTACACCATTAATAATTCCTGCTGGACTTCCTGTTCCTTCGAGAGAGTGTAATGAGCAGCTGAGCAAGGAGAGAATGTTCCAGGCTCAAGCCCCAGGAGCACAGTTCCCACCAGAGCGGCTTGTGAAGGTGAATTTGGTCACAGTGGCTTTGTCTGAATTGAGTTCCTTCTTGCCTGGGGCGGGCAAAGTCCTTCCAAGTACTGTTTTCCTTTGCAAAGACTCTGTGCAGGGAAAGAAAGAAACAGTTCTCTGATTCATTTAAAGGTGGATCTGGTTAGCGTTCACATTTTCGTCTGAAAATTTGTAGAAGAGTCTTGGCCATTTGGTTTGTAAAGAGACACACACACCAGCCAGGCAGCATTTCGTTAAAAGAATAGCTTCTCCTCAGATGAGATGCAAATCCACTGGCAGCATCCACATTATTTTCCAGATTGAGAAGACACTGCACAAATGCACACCCATCTTTATGACGTAGGCGTGACCAAGTCATCCAAGTGGCGGCCAGAGAGCCAGGCCGCAGGGCAACCAGGTGCGAGCCTTCGTGGGAGGAGCAATATGCTCCCTGGGAAAAATCCAGCCATCTGCCCTCTTTCTAACACAATTCACTGACCCTTATTTCCCGGACTTAACATGTGCGAACAGAATGGTCCTTGGCCCAGGAATGGACATATAACCATTATACTTACTGCACTCTCCAAACTCACACATTTCAGGCCCCTCTGCTCACAATGAAGCTGGTTTCCTACAGTGGCATCTACTCTGTGCTCATCACAAAAAATAACCAAACCAAGGGAATTTGAAATATTTTTTGCTTCTTGCCAAGAAATGATACATGTCCAAGAACTTTAGGTCAGAAAAATAATTCTCCAGGACTCTCACGCAGTTAAGTACACACGGAACGCCCAGTGGGTGATCCAGTAGCTTGGATACCTATCTACACGGCATAATCTTGTGCTTTTCTGAAATTCTGCAAGGTTGTGAGCACTCAGTTTTATTTTCTGGCCAGTGTCTCTGGGTCTTTAGCACTTGGGTGTGTAAAAATGTGCAAGCCACTGTTTGAGGCGCTGTCCAACAAACCCAGCAATATAACTTTAGGACTGAACTTTTTAAGAGTTACTCTATTCCTCCACATTAGAATTTTGTTTGTTGAATTTGTGCATTCTTTTCTGCCTCGCTCCTATGGCCTTTGGTTTCTTAAGGTGTCGTACAGGAAGATGGGTAAAGTATAAGACAAGCTCCCGTGTTCTGTGTCTAGAAGGGAGAGGCTTCAGTTGATGGGGGAAAATCATCCATTGCATCACCCAGCTACTAAGAAAGGAATATGTCCCTCTAAGCAAGAGCAAAAGCTAAATGGGTTGGTCCTCGAGGGGTGGAGAATCTGGAACCCTCTCTTTTCTGGCATTATCTCAGGAGATGACTAGATTCTCAGGAGCCTGGTTTTGTCCATCAAGATATATGATAATAATGATAGCTAACATTTAATGAGTGTTCATTCTGTGCCAGGCACTATGCAAAGTACTTAAAAATACTTAACCCTCCCAACAATCCAATGGAGTAGGGGCTCTCATTATTCCCATTTTTCAGATTAAATAACTGAGGTTTTGTAACTTGCAACCCATCACACAGATCATAGGTGCTAAAGCCAAGTTTTAAGATGATGCCAGGCATAGGAATGGATTTAGAAAGACCACAGCCTGGTAAGTTACCTAGAGCATTCTATCAGTCCTCTGGCACTAAAAGTTACTAAGACAGGAGCATAAATCTTTTCAAGGTTCACTATTTTAATGCCCCTTATATTTCTTCACATTCTTTGTGCATTGATTTCCTTTTTTTTCCCTTTGAAGATTTCGTCTGTCTTAAATCAGGTAAGAGAAACCAAGGAAGGGATTTATAACACTTTAGTGCTCAGGGGTTTAAATAAAGAGGTTCATATGAATGTGGCCAAACTATGTTAAATGCCCTTGTGGGAGGGTAAAATTGGGTAGGCTGGACATTATGATTCATTTTATAAGCTTCATCTCCTTACATAGGGAGTCTTTTTCTAAAAACTCTTGTCCATGTTTTGTATTAACAAAAGACAGGGGGGTTTTTTGTTGTTTTTTTTTTAACGTTTTTATTGGAGTATAATTGAAAAGACGGGGTTTTGTTTGGTTTTGTTTTGTGTTTGTTTGTTTGCATAACAAAGCTGGGAATGGAAACACAATGGCGACATAGGTGCCATAGATTTCCTCCTGCTATGGCTTTCACATCTTCTGTTTGCCCTTAAGGCACCATCTCATGATCTTGGAAATGAAGTCCAAAGAGAATCTATTACCATAAAACATCACCCAGCAGTCTTATCATATCACTTGACAGTATCACTTTGGTTAACGTTGAGTTAGTGTTTCTATTATAAACCCAATTTACTGAAGGGGCTGGGGGAGAGGACAGGAAAAAGAGATGGGCTCATATGTCAACGTGTAAAATGGCACGAGGCTGAAAGCAGGTTGCCAACCAGCATAGGACTTTTGGACCATGACATCAAAGGGAAAAAGAATTCATTTACATTCCATGTTTATACTATTCAAAACAGGTAGCACAAACGTCATCTAAACGATGAGTGCAGTACCAACAGGCTAGCGTATCCTGCTGGTGGGAGGTGGGAGGGTACATTAAACAACTGGAGGGAAAATAAGGTAGAGAAGATGTGATAGGAAAAGCTGTCAAGTAGGAAAGAGAACTAAGCCCTAATCCTGTTTCTGCCATTTCTTAGCCACATCATAAGTCACTTTACAATTTGCATAAGGAGATGTCCATTTCTCCATCTTTAATATAGAGCCAACAATGCCTCTGATGATGCCTGAGCAGGTTCCTGTAAGAAGCAAACCAGGTCCGTCTGAAACTGCACATTGAAGTTCAGGAACCACAAGACAAATGAGCGACACTCTCCTAGCCCTCACCCAGCAAACAGCGTCCCTGATCTGCCTGGCCTGTGGGTGGGAAGACTCGTTAAGCACCTGGGTGACTGTGCTCAGACCTCACCACCCCGAGTCCACACTGAACCCCTCCTGGAGCCACTCTCGGCTTAGCAGCTGGAGAATTTCCCAGGCAGTGTCAAGAGAGGAGACCTGGGATACTCAGCCCACCCTTCAGAGATGAGACTTCCAGACTGCAAGGGGCCCTAGGTTTGCTTAAAATGTTAATATCATATACATATATGTAAAATCATACATATGAGATAGACATATCTCATATATAATCATATATGTACAAAATCATGTCATATTTATTATTTTATACACGATTTTTTTATTTGATGGATTTACCGCATATATATGATTTTTACATATATGTTTTATATGTGATTTCATGCATTTTACATAATTTTATATAATCTACATGTAAAGTCATATGTATAAATTTTGTCATATATCTCTATACATATACATACGTACTGGGCCTACCAGTTAATCAATAAGTTTAGGTTTTGAGAAGAAAATGTTTTCATAAACTATTTCTAGGTATGCATTTATGACTCCATGATTTAACAATTTTTGAGTACCTGAAATGTGATAGACTGCAGATTAGAAGCAACGTAAATAAGCCTGAATGGAGAGCAAAATACAAGAAAATTAAAGTAATATGTCACTGAGATCAGAAATTTTAATTAGTGCCTAACATAAAATTCAGTTAGTATCATTTAATTGTTTGAGGAATAATTCTGCCTTAAATTCCATTTTCTGTGCAACTCTTGTGAATATTATCTCCCATGAGCCTATATTAATTTAAGGACACTATAAAGATTGATTCATGAAATATACAACAATAGGTTAGTATCAGCCTGGAATTGCACTTTGGGAGAAGTGATATATATGATTTTCAGAGGAGAAGTAGGGATGCAGCAGAGGCAAGGAAAACTTAGAATGAATTATGACTAGGGACATGTGGAGGACAGTTTGAGAAATTAAGATAGTAGAAATGCCTATGTAGGTAAATAGCATTGATTAGGAAAAAGAACTCAGTCTTGAAAGGAGAAGTCTCCCTTCTTGGCTGGTGACAGCAGAAGTGACAAACAAGGAATGTGGGTATCTCTGTTTGGATATTCGTGGTATTTTCTTATATGAAGTTCATGTCAATCATTCAGTTGGCTGGAAGGCAGTGTCCCAGTGACCCAAGGTTCTCAGTGAGAGAGACAACACCTGTCCAGGTGGCCAAGAGTGGGGGCTTTAGGGACAGACTGATCCAGGTCCCTGCATCAACCCTGTGACCTTGGGCAGGTGAGTTTACCCCCTAAGTTCCAAGTCTCTTGGCTATGAAATGGGGCAGCGATATAACCAATATCCCATCGTGAATATGAGGATTAAATACCATCAAATATGAAACAAGCTTACCACATACTTAGCACCTCGTGTGGGCTGCATCATCATCTTGACAGGACCAAGGAGGAGGCTGATCCTGGAGATCAGGGCTCCTCAGGAAGTGCACCCTCTGGGATATGGAGTCTGCCTGGAATTCCAGCTGAGCCTGAACCACTGGCTGGTGCTTTCTGAACCCAAATGAAAGTATTTTGTGTCCCCAGTTTCAAGAGTGCTGAGCAACATGGTTATGGCTTGCAGTTAAGAATCAGGAAGATAAATCAGAGAGAAAACAAAAGGACCTGGGCACAGATAACTGAATCCTTCTAATTTTCCTATTTGTTATAATCTGTGCTACATTTGGGCCCCAGCCCACATCAGTGCTGGGTTTCAAAGATGAAATGCATTCAGGAAAAAGAGCCCAGTACTTCTTCTGAAACTTACTGGCTGGGATCAGTCAGTTATTTAAACTCTTTAGCTCTCATTTTCTCATCCATAAAATGGGACTAGTAGTCATAAAAAGAATAAGAAAACTAGATATGGGGATGATCAAAGAGAAAACATATGTGAAGGCAGTACTTGGACAGCTTTTCTTTTTTCTATAGAAATTTCATTTCTTAAATTGCCATTTTCTGGCACCTACTCATAACAGATCTTCTTCCCCAAAGGGAAGGTGATTTTTCTTGTCAAGTGTTAGAGATCTCCAGGAATCTGAGTGATCACAGGCTTTCTATTGATTGGAAATGCTCCCAGTGTAGGAACCTAAGCCAGGGTCTCCAGAAAGCTGGCCTGGAAGCTTTGCCCATAACTCACCCTGGGCTACATCCTCAGCTTTCCTGGATGACCATCAACTTAAGAACGGTGGCACATGCTTCTGGATGCGGGCTCTGGACTCAAATTCCAGCTCTGCCACACAGCGAAAGCCAGCAGTTTTCTAAGCACACAAAGAATTTAAGCAAAATCACTGTCCCAATATTAAGGATGATAGTAAATTCATAGCATATATACATGTTAGACACACATACAGATACAGATTAGACACATTTCCTGTCCTTTAGAAACACAGAACCTGTCCCTGATTCTCCTCTAATTCTCTTTCCAACACTCACCAATTGCACCCTAAGGTCCAGCCTCACTGTGTGTGAGAGCTGTAAATTACAAAATGGGGAAAAGGTTTTCAAGTTTTGAAGGAGACATACATAGTCCTTCAATCGATTATGGGAGACTATTCCAGTTTTAAGACATGAGGATGGGAATGCCCCCCTTTGGGAGGGTATGCAAAGCAGAAAACGTGTAAAGCTGACAGAGAAATTTGGCTGATTAGATGTGGCAACTGAGGCAGAAAGCGAGGTGTTATAAAGTCTAATTGTGACACTGTCAAGAAAACGATGTCAAAATTAAGGGAGGGGCTTCCCTGGTGGCACAGTGGTTGAGAATCCACCTGACGGTGTAGGGGACGCGGGTTTGTGCCCCGGTCCGGGAAGATCCCACATGCCGCAGAGCGGCTGGGTCCGTGAGCCGTAGCCGCTGGACCTGCGCGTCCGGAGCCTGTGCTCCGCGGCGGGAGGGGCCGTGGCGGTGAGAGGCCCACGTACCACAAAAGAAAAATAAAGAGAAAAAGTTAAGGGAAAGGAAAAAAGTACCATCAAGACCAATTTTATTATCTTGCTGGCTAATTATTAGCAGAGTACCAATAAACAGGAGGGTATCTAAGGGTGTGTGTGTGAGAGGGAGAGAGAGAAAGAAAGTATAAAAGAAATAAAGTCTAGAACATAGGATAGAAGCAACTAGCTATGGTAGATAAAATATATACATATATGTTACCACAATAGCATAAAATCCTTCCTACAACTGTAAAATATCCTAACAGAGTAAAAACCATCTATAACTTTATGAATACCAACACAAACATACACACATTTTCACAATGTTTTAAAGTTTTTTACAGTGGCATTAAATAATTTTAAATGATTATATATATATATATATTTCAAAGATTCCGTTTTGAAACTTAGATAATCCAGGCACATCTTCTCTAGAAGATGCACCCTAGGTAGGGTCTGTAGCAGAACTTGCTATGTGTTCTCCAAGATCTGTTTTCCCCTTCTCCCCTGGTAAACTAATTTTTTGCTGGGCAAATGACTGCCCAAGATAAAGGCAACATTTCCAAGCTCTCCTTGGAGTCAGGACTAAGTTGTGGCCAACGCTATAAGAGAGAAAATTATGCATACGATTTCTAAGCTGTGCCCTTGAAGGAAAAGCATGTGCTCTTCTCTTCCCTTTCTCACTTCCTGGTGGCTGGAATGCAGACGGGGAGGTGTAGAGCATCTTCGTCTGTGTGAAAAGAACAATCCCCCAGGGACGGTGGAACGCGATACAAGGCACCTGGACCTCTGGTTATTCCGTTTGTGAGCTTGAACATATACATGTGAGTAAAAAACAGCTCTCTCTTTATAAGCTACTTCTATTTTCAGTCTCTCTCACAGAAGCCAAACTTGTATTTTAAGACATCATCTCTCTTCATTTCAAGAGGGCTAACAGTATGCTACCACATCTGCATTGATTAACGTGCCAGGGGGTAGGAGTGTACCGGGATAGAAACTATGCCGCAACCTCATCCCCAATACAAAGGAGACCGATCAGAATTGCCCTGGTGGCTCCCACTGTTGCCGGCCCTGGGTCCACAAGTTCACCTACAGCTGCCACAGACAATTTCCAGCACGCTGCCAGCTTTGCACCTCGGGATTGCATCGCTGGTCTTCCCTGCCTGAGGGCTTTTTCTGGGATCAAGGGGGCTTGCTGCATGTCCCTCAGTGCAACCCACAAGGCAGAGGAATGACATGCCTGGGGGTAGCTCTCAAACAAAGGAGGATGGGAGTAGGACGATAAACGCCCAGTCACCTCATCCTTAATTGGAGAATTCGGAGGGGGATTCCCTCACGGCTTTTCAGAGATCGACTCCCCAAGCCCACCTAGACCAAGTTGCCCCAGCGGTAACCTGGTCACTGACAGGCTGACCGGCCTTTCTCCTTTCCCTGTCTCACCTTCCCTCTTGCCTCCGGTCATCTCCTCCCAAATAAACCATGTAGCCGAATCCTTCTTTCAGGATCTGCTGTTGGCAGGACTCAACCCCCCAAATGCCTATCCTCTTGATACTTTCACTCCAAAGATGTCTGAATCGGTCAGAAAGAAAATAATAATTCACCAAAAAAGTGCGAAAAATGATCGCACACATTTGTCATCAGGTTGTCTGTATGAAAAGTTTCTTAACTTCTCCTATGTCACAAATCCTACCGAATTTTCCCAGGATGCAAGAATTTCGAACAAAACCTTGCTCACAATGTTAATGATTGTAGGAAAATTTTCTGTTGTAGGAAATAAACATCTCTAACACATCTTAACATAATGATCTATTTAATGCAAAGATTTGGGGCCCAAGTAAAAGTTTGGTCAGCCAGCAAACTAAGTGAACCTACAATGCTTCCTAAAGGTCTTCATACTCCATCATTTCCTGTAAAATTATAAATAATCGCATGAAGTCGCTTCCTTTACACGTCCCTTCTGAAATATATCAAACTGGGAAAGACGCAAGAAACTCCTTCCCCTGCTTGCCTAAACTTACTATTGAAATACCTTTACAAAACTCCAATTTCTGGCTTTGATTTTCCTGCGTTCAGAGGAACTTCTTGTACATACACTTGAAAGTTTATGCATTGCAGTAAAAATGTAGTTTACTGGTGGATAATTGCTTTTTGGTTCCTTTGAATGTTAGTAAAAACATAATTCTTATTAATAGGGGAATTCAGTGACTATAAAAATGAGGGAAGAATGGTTTAAAAGCTTTTCATTTCTAAAATGTTTTATTCATATTGCTTTATATTTTTATACACTTAATTTACTGATCTGACTCAACCTCGATTTTAAGAACTATAAACTCTTGAAAGCGTAACTGTCATCATAACAGAGGCAGCATTATTTTTCACTTGTCATCTTTCCAATTAGATAATAGATGTACAGAAACTAATCTAATTGTGACACTGCTCTGTGTGTAGTAAACTTCATGGTAACAAATCTTTTATTTTAAAATAGAGGTCTTGGGCTTCCCTGGAGGCACAGTGGTTAAGAATCCACCTGCCAATGCAGGGGACACGGGCTCGAGCCCTGGTCCAGGAAGATCCCACATGCCGCGGAGCAACTAAGCCCATGTGCCACAACTACGAGCCCTGGTCCAGGAAGATCCCACACGCCACAGAGCAACTAAGCCCGTGAGTCACAACTACTGAGCCCACGCCAGAACTACTGAAGCCTGCGCGCCTAGAGCCTGTGCTCCGCAACAAGAGAAGCCACTGCAATGAGAAGCCCGCACACCACAATGAAAGCAGCCCCGCTGGCTGCAACTAGAGAAAGCCCACGCCCAGCAACAAAAACCCAACACAGCCAATAAATAAATAAGTAAATAAATAATGCAGAGTTCTTGTTGTGAAGAAATGGTCTACTAACTAGCACATTAAATGCTCTCCTTTGAAGGAAACGCAGTCCAATAACTAGGATAATGAATTTGTGGTAGAGTACCCCTTTAAAAAGAGATGCATTTGATCATCACATTGCATTCAGTGAGACCAAATGGTATAGGTCAATCCTGAGATGTTCTCACTGCCCTACTTATTAAGCCATTTGATTATCTTTGGTCTCTTATTGTTTCCCGTTTTCTAGAAATGAAGGTTAGATCAGCACTTCTCTTGCTAACTTTACACAGGGAAGTACCATCTAGAAGAAACTTGAATGGGCTGGATTTCACCAGCCTGTAGATGCAATTGAGGTCACATTTATTTTAGTGCCAAAATGATGCATATTTGGAGCTCCACCTTCCAAGGCAGATGCTGAGCCATCCACAAAGGGTCCTTGGTCACTTTCTGGGTACCCAGGGGTGTTGTCTCAAGTCCATCTGTGCTCTCCCACTGCTGCCAGTACTTTCTGTAGGCCCCAGCTCCATCACCCCACCCTGTCCCCCGTCCTGACTAGGGCTCTCTCCTTAGCATCCCCAGCTTTTACTCCCAGCTCTGCTGGACTCTCCAAGGGTCCTATGCCTCAGTAGAAAAAACTGACCTCCCCTCAAAGCATCAACCCTGGGTCCTGGTGTCTCACCAAGTCTCTCAGGAAGTCAGCTCCTTCAGTGTCTTTCTCCCAGGTCCCAATCCAACAAAACAGAAATATCACCAGGGGGAAAAGAAAAAAGATTTCCCCTAAATCTTCGGAGAAGAAACAAAATAAACTCTCTCAAGGGACCTGAACACAGAGGAAATACAATTCTGCTCACCTTTCAGAAAAATTATTGATTATCTTGAGTATCAGGTTAGTCATTTAGAGTGACATTAACTTAAGCAGCTTTCCTGGGGGCAATTCTGCTCCACAATTGAAGGGTTAAATAATTCCCTTTAAGGGGCTCTTCCAAATCAAAGGACCACACTGTCCCAAATCTCATATCTTCCAATACAGAATATAACATTCTTGCAGTTTGAAACTACTGACTCTGTTCTTAACCTTCTACCACCGCAGTTAAAACATTAAATATTAAATACTGAGGACAAGTTTCAGCAGCACTCAAGCAAGTTACCAAGCTCTGCATCCCACCCCTCCCCCAATTCCCTGCTCATCAGCCTGGAAATAGAGTTCAATTCAGAGCTACATGTTGCACAGCCCACCGCACCCTGCTTTAACCTTTGTTCAGAGAATATTTAAGACTATTGCCAAAATAATGCTTATCTGAAAGAAAACGTTAAATAAACTAAGCAACATTATGACTACATATATGATCTCTAGAGCAATTTCTCTACTGCACCCCTAGTAGTTTAGAATTTAACTTCATGTCCTTCCAAAATTAAAATTAAATAATGAGAGGGTGGCCTAGTAACTTTGAGATCTTTCTGCAATGGTATCACAAGTGTCAGGGAATCTTGCTACTAGCTTTGCCCAACTTAGAATTTATTTTTTAAATTTTGTGTGTGTTTTGCTTTTATTTTTTTAAATTAATTTTTATTGGAGTATGGTTGCTTTACAATGTTGTGTTAGCCTCCACTGTACAACAAAATAAATCAGCCATACACATACAGATATCCTCTCCCTTTTGGACTTCCCTCCCATTCCATTTAGGTTACCACAGTGCACTAGGTGAGTTCCCTGTGCTATACAGCACGATCCCATCAGTTGTCCATTTTATACATAGTATCAATAATGTACATGTGTCAATCCTATTCTCCCATTTCCTCCCACCCCACCCCTTTCCCCCTTGATATCCATACATTTGTTCTCTATGTCTGTGTCTCTTCTGCTTTGAAACTAAGATCTTCTATACCATTTTTCTAGATTCCACATATATGCGTTATTATACAATATTTGCTTTTCTCTTTCTGACTTACTTCACTCTGTATGACACTCTCTAGGTCCATCCACGTCTCTACAAATGACCCAATTTCATTCCTTTTTATGGCTGAGTAATATTCCATTGTATATATGTCCCACATCTTCTTTATCCATTCATCCGATGATGGACACTTAGGTTGCTTCCATGTCCTGGCTATTGTAAATAGAGCTGCAATGAACATTTTGGTACATGACTCTCTTTGAATTATGGTTTTCTCAGGGTATATGCCCAGTAGTGGGATTGCTGGGTCATATGGTAGTTCTATTTTCAGTTTTTTAAGGAACCTCCATACTGTTTTCCATAGTGGCTGTATTAATTTACATTCCAATTTGGAATTTAACTGCACACTAAGGAAGAGATATCCTTAGACATCTTGAAGATTACAGGACAACTAAAGACGGGAAATGTTCTCAGTGGGCAGACTTTTAAGTTCTGGCACTTTCAGTCTACCACATCTCTCCAGAGTGAGATTTGACATTCCATGTTTGATCGTATAAACATGAATAAAGATATGATCTTTATTCTTGTTCAGTGGATCAAACCCCTATACTAGATGTTCTAGCCAGGGCAATTAGGCAAGAAAAATGAAATAAAAGGCATTCAAATTGGAAAGTAAGACGTAAAACTATTTCTATTTGCAGTTGACAAGGTCTTATATAAAGAAAATCCTAAAGAACCCACAAAACACTATCAGAGCTAATAAACTAGTTCAACAATATTGGATGATATAACATCTATATATAAAAAATTAGTCTCATATCATATAGCTACTCCAACCTCATTTTGGTTGTTGTTTGCGTGCTGTAGCTCTTTCCCACGATTTTCTCTTTGAGTATAATGTGTCTATGTGTGAATCTCTGAATTTAATCTACATGGAGTTTGTTGAGCTCAGATGTGATAAGATAAGACAGGTAGATGAACATAGACTAATATTTTCAATCAAATTTGAAAGTTTTCAACCATTATTTCTTCAAATATTCTTTCTGCCTCTTTATAATCTCTCTTCTCCTTCTGGCTTTTCAGTGGTCATTAAGTCATGAGAGTGGAGCCCCCATGAATGAGATTTATGCCTTGATAAAAGAGATGCCAGGGCTTCCCTGGTGGCGCAGTGGTTGAGAGTCCGCCTGCCGATGCAGGGGACACGGGTTCGTGCCCCGGTCCGGGAAGATCCCACATGCCGCGGAGTGGCTGGGCCCGTGAGCCATGGCCGCTGAGCCTGCGCGTCTGGAGCCTGTGCCCCGCAACGGGAGAGGCCACAACAGTGAGAGGCCCGCGTACCGCAAAAAAAAAAAAAAAAAAAAAGAGATGCCAGAGAGATCCCTCACCCCTTCCACTCTGTGAGGATATAGGGGAAAAAATGGCCATCTGTGAATAATGAAGCCCTCACCAAACACTGAATCTGCTGACACCATGATTCTGGACTTGCCAGCCTCCAGAACTATGAGAAATAAATGTTTGTTGCCTATTAGCCACCTAGTCTCTGGTATTTTGTTATAGCAGCCTGAATAGACTAAGACAGTAGTGTCTCACAGGTCTCTGAGACTCTGTTCATTTTTCCTTGTTCTTCTTTTCTTTCTGTTCCTTGGATGAGATAACCTCAACTGGCCAATCTTCAAGTTCTCAAATTCTGTTTTCTGCTTGCTCAAATCCTCTGTTGAGCACCTCTAGTGAATTTTTTATTACAATTATTGTATTTTTCTATGGAGCTTTTAGTTTTAAAATCTGTTTCTTTTTTGATATTCTCTATTTGGTGAGACATCATTCTCATATGTGGCTTCCTCTAATCCCTTGATAATATAAAAAATAACTGAATTAAAGCCTGTTTAATAAGCCCAACATCTGGACTTCCTCAGGAACAGTTTCTATTGACTGCTTTTTCCAGTGTATGGGCCATACTTTTCTTTCCTTGCATGTCTTATATTATTGCTTTAAAAAATGGCAACTCTGCAAATTAGATTCTACTCCCTTCCTAAGGTTTATTTTTGTTACTATTTGTTGTCATTCGTTGTCTTACTGACTTTTCTGAACTGATTCTGTAAAACCTGTGTTTGTCATTTGTGACCACTGAAGTCTCTCCTCGTTTAGCTTAGTGGTCACCTAATAATTGGACAGAGATTTCCTTAAGTGTCTGGGCCAATAAGTTTCCCAGTTTTTGCCAAGGTACTCTGTGCACATGTTGGTGAATGCCTTCAACTCGCAGTCAGGCAGTTTATAATTCCACCTTAGCCTTCACTTTCCACTGTACAGAGCCCAGAGGTGAGAACTTAGGGCTTTGGCTGATCTTTCCTGAGTATGCGCACAGCTCTGGGCATGTGCACAGCCCCACACATATACATTAACTTCTAGATTTCCAGATGTATGTTGCAGCTTTTCCAAGTTCCCAATGGACATCTCATTCCCCAGCTTTTCCTTTGAAGCTTTTTGGTTAACCTATTTGCCCCAGTTGTTATTTACCACCTCAGGCAGGCACAATGTTAAACAATTGCCTCTGATTATTTTGACAAATACCCCCGGGGAAAAGGCTGTCTGCACCAGGAGAGCTGTAATTACAAGTGGTTCTTTCTCAAGGCTACCACAGAACTGGGGAGGGGGAGTGGGAATAGGGCAGGTTACAATGTCACTGTTCTTACTAAGATGGAGTTATTTTTCTTGAATAAACTTCCCCAGATCGCTCCAAGCTCTTTGCTAATTGCCAGATTTCTGAAAAAGTTGACTTTGACTTTTTTGCCAGTGTTTTAATTGCTTTAATGGAAGAAAGATTTTTTGGAGGTACTTACTACCCCATTTTTGCTGAAGTTCCATCCCCATTCCCCAATGCAATGCATATTGTTTTTATTCATTTATTTGAGCAAAAATTTTGCTCAATTTGGGAATCTTGTTTTCCTTAGGACCTCATTTAATATACATTACTAATAAAAATTTTATTTAAACCTACGAACACATGTAATTTTGGTCAAGTAGCATTTTACAAAAGGAAGCATGTTATTCACAAAATCCCATAATAGTCATGTACACACACAAATGAAAACATCCCTCACGCACACACAACGGCTATTGTGCCCTCAGTGTTCACTAATTTCTGTTCCTACATGCTTATCAACTGGTTTGCCTCGAATAATGCAGAAGAAACAAGTAGAAGCTAAAATGTGGTAGAAGCTGTCATTTCTGTAAGAATAATGACCCTACCACCTCACGCCACCACGCTTCAATCTTCAACAGAAACTCCGGCCTTCAGTAGTCCAAGAGAAAAGAAACTGGAAATGCAATAAGGCTCTCTTCACATCTCTCTTTGGTGAGAAACAGAAGACAAAGATCTCAGACTTCATGATATCCAGAGCAGCTTCTGGTGTGGCCTATGCTTCTATGTGGCACATTCAGGTCATCCAATTCTTGACCCGTCCAATGTGGATTCTTCAACTTACAGACTTTACTGCAAACCTGGGAAAACTTCCATTGTACAAGGTAGAGATTGCGTTGCTAATGTTGGGCCAGTTTCAGGTGTGCTAATTACTAACAAGAAAAGGTGTTAAACCTCAAAATATGCAGGTGAAAAAAAGTAAAGTCTTTTTGCATCAAACATACCTTTCAAATGTTATTCCTCTTGAAGCAGCGTGCTGTTATTCTGCAACAAGGGGTGGGAAGCATCAAAGCGGTGCTCTCTGTTTGTAAGATGAGGCACATTTGGGGTTTCCTTTTTGAGTAACAGCTCTAGAAGGCCCTTGTACCGGCACGTATAAAACACACCAGTGAAGATCCCTGGCTCTGGATGCAGCCTGCCAGAAGCTGAGGAGTGTTCACTTTAAACACAGTAATAACTCTGTGGACTAGACAACATTCATGCAACTGAAAACAACATACGGTCTTCAATAAAATGAAAGGTACACTAGGAAAGGGCAGCTCTGAAGAATACTTTTAAGAAATAGGCATGGAAAAAAAAGAAAAAGTAGGCATGGAATTAAATTCAACATTCTTTTCCTAATTCAAAAACAACAAAACAAAACAAAACAAAAAACCCAGAAATGTTTATGTGTCTTTGTTATTCTAAGAAATTCATGAGGGGAAAATTTATGTGACTATACGTTCTTCCATCACCCCCCAAAAAATGTTCAGAGCGCACCTTAAACCACAAAGATAAAAGAGAAGCAGAATATTTAAGAGCTGTTAGAAGGTATAAGAATCCAACTCATTACACACAAGTTTACTGTCACCAACCCCTATCTGCCAATCGAAGTTTTGTATCTCCAATATCTCTAGCCTGTCTCAGGACCCATCTTAAAAATCTGAGAAATCATGCTTTTAAAATGTACTTCTCATTGGTGTTGTACCCAATCCCAGACAGAGTTGTGGAAATCAGCACATACTATTTGCCTGGAAGAGTAAACACCTCTCTCGCTTCTTCCTTTTGAAAAATCTACATAGTGTTTTTCAGAAGAAATCATTTACATGTAAGATGTAATATGGAGCTGTGAAGTGTAGTCATGGAAACCATGATGGTAGAGAAAAAAAGAGAGATTTGGGGATTTAGTGAGTGTTTTTGATTTTTCAAATACAATAGTCCGCTTAGCAAAGTAAGTTGTGCCATATGGTGAACTGTGTGTGGTAATTTTCTAAGCTTGCAAATAGAATTCTGCAAAATGTGATCAACTGCTAAGTCACTGCACTCCGAGTAAGCCTGAATTCCACAATTGCTCACTGTTCCCAGGGGTACTAGATGCCAACACTATACATACTGCAAACAAACAAACAATGCTTAGGATTTAATTTTAAGAACCCTCCAATAAAGATGCATGGGATAGGACAGACGTTCACTAAAATCATTCAACTTGAGAAATAGAGAAATAGTTGGTTTCAGAAGGTCGTAGGCTTCTTTGAAAACTCACTGCTGATTGTCTCTCTGAAACTCAAACTGCCCTGAGATTCAGTTCTTGCCCTCTCTCCACCACCCACAGTCCATAATATTGGCATTATTCCCTTCTAAAAGTGAGCATTTTCTATGTCTCTAAATATAAATCAGCTTTTTCTACAAAGAAAACAATCGCAAAAGTTCAGTGATAAGAAAAAGCATCTATTACTTTTTTATGCAACGGCAAGTTGGCTGAGGCAGTTCTGCTTTGGACTCCGGGTCTGTGGGTTGAGGACAGCTCTGCTCCATGCATTTAACACCAGACCCCAGGCCGGAGGGCCAGCAGCTACTCCAGCAGGTCTCTCCATGGCTATAGCCGAAGTGCAAGAGAATAAGCCCAACCACGCAAACATGTTTTAAGCCTCTTCTTGCATCTCATCTGCTAACATCACATTGGCCAAGTAATTTGCAGAGTCAAGCCCAATGTCAAGGAGAAGTGGCATATGCTATTCTCATGGAGGTAGAGAATAGCATATAATAAACCAATTTACCACAGCGCACCTTTTCGTTCTCATGTATTCTCCATCTTTCCACACGCAAAATATACTCATCCGCGTTACACTCCTCAAGCCACAGCGTCAGGCTTGACATCCAGGACCTCATGATCTACATCTGGTCTGAATGCAGCTCCCTTTGATTCACCGGGCCATGAACTAAAAACACAATTTACCCATCCCCACACACCCAATACAAATGATGAAACTTGGATAGAGGACCCACAGTAAATGCTCCTGTTTTTTAAAGGAGTATATGATAGTTCACTTGTCCATAACAAATCAGGAGCCCTGCAGAGCAAACGGTGTCCGGTCTTCAAACTGGATAGGGAACTTAAATGATCGCTTGCTAACTGCTCTTTCCCTACAGATAGACCGAAATAAGATATATATAACGATATCGTGTAACTAGTGGGAATAAAAGCAGTAGTGAGCGGTACCTGTGCACACCCCATAGGGGGAAGGTGAGCCTTCCTGCACATGAATACTCAGTGGAAACCTTCACCTGTATAATCATGTGAGTTGAGAAAAGGTGATTTGCTTCGTTCTCAGTGAATATGGAACCCATAAATAACAGAGTCATGGGTTATGGTTCCTGATAAGACCCTGGCTCTGTTTGCTGGTAGTGGTTCTCAGCCCACTGTCCCCATAGACTTCGAGTTGGCCCTCTTGGGGCTTCTGCCATTGCCATCATCCTGCTTGACTAATTCTGAAGAGGGCATTTGAAAATAAGTCGTTCTTGGTCTCTGAGCAGGGATTTTTTTGGGGGTGTGGGGTTGTTTTGCCTTTTTTTTTTTAAGATCAATTCCTGACTATATAAAGTTGGGAAGCAAGAGCTTTCTTTTTTTGCATTTTTCTTTTTTTAAAAAGTTTTTTAATTACAAAAAATTTCTTTTGGTGTAGAAATTTCATTTCTTTTTAATTGGAGTATAGTTGCTTTAGACTGCTGTGTCAGTTTCTGCTGTACAGCAAAGTGAATCAGCCATACGTATACATACAGTCCATCTTTTTTGGATTTCCTTCCCATTTAGGTCACCACAGAGCACCGAGTAGAGTTCCCTGTGCTTTACAGTAGCTTCTCATTAGTTATCTATTTTATACATAGTAGCGTATATATGTCAATCCCAATCTCCCAGTTCATCTCACTCACCCCTCTTTCCCCCTTGGTATCCACACGTTTGTTCTCTATGTCTGTGTCTCTATTTCTGCTTTGCCAAAAAGATCATCTATACCATTTTTCTAGATTCCACATATATGCGTTAATATACGATATTTGTTTTTCTCTTTCTGATTTCACTGCAAGATATTTTTTTTACATCTCTGTGTCGGTGTCTTTCAGTCTAGGCTGGTAGCACTTTTGCTAATACTGGTCTCTCTAAAGAGTGGTTTGTTTTCTATGTAATTAATTCTAGTTAAATCCAAGTGCCAAGAGTCACACTCATAATACTTTCCAAGGCATGTCTGTCTCTAGACTTAATTTCAGGTACTTTGGGTACATTAATCTTCTGTGGGAACTTGCTCTCAATTTTTCCAGAAGTCCTTTTGTCTAGCTGAGACGATCTACTAACCCACACATTCTATTCATACGTCTTAACAAAGGATGTTAGATCCAATGTTAATTTGATCTTTAAAAACACCACATCTTTGTTTTAATTTTAAAAAACTATTTTATTTTTCAAACTTGAGATTTCTGGTCTCTTTATAGTCCCTCTAAATCCTCCTTGCTAATCAACCAGCGTTTACTGAGCTTATCTTTTTCCTGTAGCACTTTGTTTAAAAAGCTCGTGCTTTTGAAATCTCCTAACTAAATGCTACAAGTATATTAGGTACATTTTCTGTCTTCTCGGTTACTGCGAAGCAACAGTTTTATCAAATATTTTGTCATTTTAGAACACAGATGACCATTTTTTCAGCCTCCCATAATAGTTTCCCCATTACCCCTTGTGTGGTCCCAAAGCCAAACCCAAGCCAAAGATTTGAGGTTTTGATATGGCAGCACCTCATTTTCTTACCAACTTACATACCAGTCAGTTATTGCTACAGCAATGCTACATAAAAAACCATCCCAGCCGTGAACATTTATTTCCATATTTATGTATTTTCATGCTGACTACTGTTGGGCTGATTCAGGATGAATTTAGCTGCGGTGGCTTTATATTAGGCTGTAGCTTGACTGAGCCTGGCCCCATGTGGCATCAGATATCTAGGAAATGTTCTCCTGGTAGAGGCTGGGGCTGGGAGACAATGCTCCATGCATCACTCATGTGTCTGCGCATCTTACAAGCAAAGGCACTGACAGCCTTTGTTGTGGACTATTTTTTTCAAAGATGTATGGTAAACAGACTTAGAAGATAGAAATAGGTTCTCCTACAGAATAAAAGGGAAACATACTGACTGCCCATTATAAAAGATTTGGGTTCCCTAAGCTCAGGGTTTCTCTCTTGTAATGCAACTCACTACGAGTGCACGTGTCAGCTGGTCCTCTTCATATCACCCTGTGGGAACTGGAGCTTGGGAAAACAACACAAGAAAAGGCTGATACTCTGTAATTGCTGTAATAAAGCTCTTTGTCTGATGTGGGAGCCTTATGTCTTCTGCCAGCATCCATGAAACTGTGGCAGAATAATTTTTAGCTTGCAAATAGGGTGAAATATCAGACCTATTATAGTTCCTGACCATCAGAAGCAAAGCAAGTCACATAGCCAAGCCCAACATCAGTGGGAGGAGAAAGTATAATTCTCCCATGGAAGGAGGGCAGAAGGGAAGGTAGGAAGCGAATATTTTCTGAATAACAACCTGTACCTATTTACCATTTCTTCTCATTTCGAATACTACATGGATTTTATTGGGAATACAACAACACATAAGTGATGAGTCTTGGAAGGATTGAGAATAAAGTAAAAATTTCAATGGACCAAATTCCACAGTGTTTTTCCTTTCCAAACTCCACAGTGTTTTTCCTTTTCTATCTCTTATGGACACAATTTCTCCTTCCCTATTTTGCAGATTTTCTGAGTATTTTCTCAGATATTCCATGCCAGCTAAAGTTTCAATATTGGCAGTATTTATGAAAGTCTTAAAAACAAAAAGAAAATCCCAAAATGGCATTTCAGGGTTAAAGTTGAGTGAAAAGAAGCCAGTGTGACCTCCAAGGGTTCTCTAAAACCAAACCAGAAAGGCAATAAATGTCATTCCTCTTTACATATCCACCACCATTAGGATTCAACAGCAGCAGGTATTACTGACAACAGCGTGGTGAAGGACAAGTTTCATTTAGCTGGTAGAGTATGCCATGATCTCACTTGCTCAAACCATGATTGTTAAGTCAACAGCTTTTGTAACAAATTAACCTATTTCCTCAAACTCATATAACTACAAGGGATTCACAGAATACCAGAAGCAAACTTACCCCTCTGGTACAACAGGTACCAGATAGGTACTTCCTACTCAGTTTCAGTAACACTGGACAAAAGGCTTGCAAACACATGACAGATTAGATACTGGAGTTAAAGTTAGGTGATGATTTCTCATCAACAGGAAAGGTAATTGAAACTCCAAGAATTTAAGCATTTAATAAAAAATAAAAGTCATGCCAAATTAGGATTAAAATCAAAACTTGCCGACCAGTATTTTATCTCCTATATTTCTAGTCTACCTACCAATCACACACAAGAAATGTTGAAAACAAACACCAGTCAAATCCTCAGCTCTTGCGTAATGTTTAATTTTTTTCATTGTGTGCAGTTATCATCATAATTTCAATATCTGTCTTACACCTCATTCTCACTGAACAGGTATTATATCGAAGGCCAACTATTACAAGAGCAAAGGGACTATTCTAGGCACATGGATGCCAGTGTAGCCCCAACACCTGCTTACTGATTCACTTGATGTTAGTCTTATTCTTATCTGAGGCTCTCAGATACCAAGAGCTTTGGTTTATTTGAAGGCATCTTCCCAAACTGAACAAGAAAAGTCATCTGGTTTTGCACTCACCTCTCAAGTGTAACGGACAGAATTGAAGACTGATGAAAGCACACGAGGTGGGCTGGGGTCAAGTGAGCCATCATGACTGGAATCCAATGTCCTACAAGGAGAAAAAGACCAGAGAGGTAAATAAGAGCAGAACTGTAGGGTTCTTTGAATGCTAGGTTGGCAAGTTTCTCTCATTAACGGTTTTAAAGCAGAAAAATGACATGATCTACCTTTTAGGAAGACCTCTCTGGAGAGATCTGAGCCTGGTGGTCAGGACAGTTAGGAGATAATCACTGAGCCCTTGGGAAGAGGTTATTGAGGACCTGAAAAGGTGGATCTAATGGAGGGGGCATTACAGAGATGGACTTGACTAAACTTAGTGACTAGTCTTATAAATTTATAAATTTCTAACAACATTATAAAAATGCTTAAAGGCAATGAATATTTTTAGCAAAATAAGAAAAGTATAGAGAAAAATGTGAGTATCCATTCACCTACCACCCAGCTTAAGATATAAAATGCTACAAATATAATTGAAGCCCACTATATGCTCTTCCCCAAACCCAATCCCTCCCTCTTGACCACAGGCTACCTCTATCTTAAATTTAGTATTTATCCATATTCTCTTTTTTCTCTTCCTCCATCCCTTTTCTTGTCTGCTGTAACCACTATGTTTGTTCAGTAAAGAAATATTCTCTTGCTAAACCACAACTTTAAATGTTTGCTTGTAGTGTGTCCAAATTCTAGATGAATTTTCTAACTGGTCTCTTCCTTTTCTACACATAGGGCAACCCCCTTCTTCACACGTCATAAAATTACATATTTTTCCCATTTACGCCTCAGACATTTGTCATACACCAATTTTTTGCCAGCTACTCTGCTAGGGACTGGAAATACAATAGACATGGTAGGCCCACTCTAATTGCTTAGTAGGTATTTACTGAATGAGTGAATAATAGACTCTATTCTTGCCCTTGAAAGCTTACAGAATAAGAAAAGAGAAAGACACAGCCACGAGGTGATAAATGATATTAGACAGAGTAATAAAGGGCTATGGGAATTCTAGCCGAGATATCCAACAAAAGGTCGTCCCGTTTTATTCCATGGTATATCAGAACACTGTCACTTCATCTGATGACTTGCCACTTAAACATTTCCAGACTACTACCATTTCTGCACCTTCACAAGGTAAAGACGTAAAGAAAATACACTTGTCAAGATGAGACCACCCCCGAGAAGATGTTCCAGTACTGGCCAGACAATGTCCACTTCCCCCAGTGTGGCAGTGGAGAGACATCACCAGCTCATCGCCAGACATCACCTTGAGCCCCACCTTGACCAATCCCCGGAAGCTCTGTGCATGCAAGGGCCCCTCCAGAGAGATTTCCCTGCATCCCCACTTCCAGTAGTGGGGACCTGCCTTGACTACAATGTAGAGGCAGATCACTTATCACAGTTACCTAACAATAACAATGATATACCAAAACTAGTGATAATGACTAGCAAATATTGAGCACTTACTATATAAGTGATACGTATATAAAAATTCACATGTGGTATCTCATGTAATCCTTACAGACTCTCCATTAAACATCAGGTCTCACCCACTTCAGATCTAGGGACATATACAAACTGAAAGTGAAGGGAGGGAAAAAGGTATCCCATGCAAATGGAAATCAAAAGAAAGCTGGAGTAGCAATACTTATATCAGAGAAAATAGACTTTAAAATCAAATGACAAAATCCTTTGAATCTAAGCCCTAGGACAATAACACCAATTGAAAGTGTGTATTATATTGGGTTTTTCTGTAAATTCAAAGTCAGAGATGCTCTTAGAAATCAATATATCTTGAACATCATGTATTAAAACAAAGAAAAAAGTAAAATAAAAAAAAATTCAGGTCTCATTATTTCCCCCCATATTTCCTTGAAGGTTTCCCAACTCACCCTCAAGATTGTCAAGTAATCTGTCCGAAGAGATAGAGCCAGAAAAGGCAGAGGTATGCCAATCTGAAAGCTTCCAAACCTTTAGGAAAATGTTATGATAATGAAAGGAAGTTTTAGTGCCATTAGCAACTAATTATTGACAAAACAGTAGTAATAATAACAATAACAGCAACGTGCCTGAAAATGGGACAGCCTGGGCAGAAAGAGAAGTGATCCTTGGCGGAGGAGACACCTACCAAATGCAAGTTCGGGGACTGTATTGGCTGCATTGCTCATTTGCTTAGAAGACAACCAAGAGTAGGTAAGGACTCACCTTCTCTCTACTTGTCACACCAGGCAGTGGTTTCACTGAGGCAGCAAACCCTCTGCTGTGACCTGTGTTAGTAACAGAAAATTCATTTCTATAGTTCCCTTATGGTTTCTAGAGACAATTATATATATATATATATTTCTTTTAAGCTTGGCTGATTTTAGTCATGGATTCCACCCAATAGTTGACACATTACAAGTGGCATAAGTCCATATTTTGTAATGTGTATCAACATCTCACAGTTATGAAGTATTGCATTCTAGAGTAGAAAGGTCTTTTTAAAATGATATGCATCTGTGACAATCTGGCTCAGAGCACCCAACTGTAGACTCGTGTTGCTGATGGGAGCCAGGGTGTCCTCACTGGTCCTTGCTGGATGAGGCCTCACAGAGGTCCCCTGGGACACCACAGAGGCAGAGTGGCAATCGGTCTCACCTCAGGTGTCAGTGCCAGTGGGTGGTAGAGGCTGCAGAGAGCAACGAACTCATGGAAGAAAGGGACTTATAAATAAATTCTCAGGACATGTGGCCTATTCTTTAGTATTTTTTTTAGGTCCGAATAATTAACTCCCTTTAGGCACGACCTTCTCAAGAAAAGTTTCCACAGAAGGTATAATATATGAGCTAGATGTTTAAGGAAAATTAAGAATTCACCAGGTGGCAAAGTGGGTGAAGGCCCAGCAGATGCAGAAACATAAAGGCATTAGGATGTTCTCAGCCTTTGTCGAGATGAGCTGTGAGGTTTACATGCGTTTGTATGTGAAATCATCTATTTATCAGGTTGTGTAGGGCTTTTTCTTAAATGTTATATCAGGATTATATTTTAAATTCTTGAAATACCATTTAAAAAATGGTATTCTCTCACACAGAGCGGGTCCCAATTTATTTAATCATTCCTTTATTGTGGGCAGTTAGGTTTTTCCCAACCTTTCTGTATTATAAGCAAGGCTCCAAAGAATATCATTGTGTATAAATTTCCACCTGACTTTTTGATAACTGATTTAGAGTGTATTCCCAGAAGTGGAAATACTCGGCAAAGGGGAATGGAAGTATATGACCTTCTGGATGTATATCAATAAATTGCTTTCCAGAAAAGCTTACATCATCTGACTTTCCATTCACCTATGCAAGAGAGTGCTTGCTTCACTTAACCATTTCCACTTTGGGGTATTAATTTTATCAAAACTTGCTAATGTCATTGAGCTGAAATAGCATCATTTTGAATTGTTATGTCTTTGAACTTTTTCTTCCTAATATAAAATAGTCGTCATTCGGTCATTGTGAGTAGTAACACCCCTCTTCTTTTGGAAAGGGTGCTCTGTCAAGGAGAATATCAATTTCTGCATTGCTTCTATCTACAGGCTAAAGAGTGGAAAGGAGTGCTACTTCCTAACATTGTGACCTGGTCTAAAGGGGGGGTAGGGAGGGACTTTAATTCCCAAACTTCTACCTGGTGTTGGAATAACAAAAGTTGCTGAGTCTGCTGTTTGGTAAGGCCCTGGGGATGATCTGGAAGCAGAAGGATGAGAAAAGAAGAATGGACATTGCTCTGCGTGATAATGTAATTCTCTACATTATCTGTAGGAAAAGTCTCTTCTTCCTTATTATCTAAAAAGTACCATCTGCCATTGGGTGATGTGTATGTGCATGTGTGTTCTCTTCACAATTATATAAGTCAAATTTTACATGGTCACATGTGACAGAAACTGAACTCGAAATAGCTGAGGCAATAATAAGATTTGTTGGTGCCAGTAACTGAAACTTATGGGCTCGATCCAGGAATTAAAACAAGGAGCACAAGCCCTATCATTTTCTTGCTCCTTGTTTAGACTTTCTTTTCTTCTGTGCTGGCTGGCTTCATTCTCAAGCAGGCTTTCTCCATATACCTGTCCACGTGGCCCTCACCAGCTCCAGATTTTCAGGGACCTTAGTGTCCAAAATCCCAAAAGGAGAGGGTACCTCTTTCCCAATCATTTCAGGAAAAGTCCAGGAGGGGGCTTTGACGGGTCCATCTCAAAAATTGTACCCATTTTTGTACCAATCACCAAAACCAGGAAGGATATGTCACTCTCCCTACTCTTGGAGCCAAAGAATAGGGTCAACCTCATCTGGGCCACCTGGGCTAAGAATTGGGTCCCATAAAAGGATGCTGGGACAGGGGTGTGCTCGTAGATGTTTAACAGTTGGTTCTCTCAAGTACAAAAAAAGCCCTGATTTGTCGCAATTGCTGACTGCCATGGTGTAAACACTCCTACTATGACTGACTGCAAACTACCAATAAGACACGTGAAAAAAGAGTTAGGAAGAGATGCACAGCATTGGCTCCTTCACACCACTGTGGCTGGACCAAAGAAGAAGACTCAAGCAAAAAGCACCAGGTCCCTTCTGAATTGTCCCACCGAATCTCCCAACCCCACTCCGCATATACTTCCTACACTTCATATACAACAAAGTATTACTATAGTCAGTTAGACTGATAAACTAGACTTTGGGAAATTACATCTCAGGAGATACTCTGATATGGAGGAGAAGATGGAACCAGGAGACAACTAAACCTTATGACAGAGAATAGAGTTTTCCTAAAGTGGGGTGGAGATTTTGTAGATAATCAACAGAATCATGGCTTTTCTTAAGCTCATCGATAGGCTGAGATTACAAGGTTAATTGTGGCTGAGAGAGGAGTAAAAGCAAAAACCATCTGAAGGAGAGGAAAGACATCTGAGCACAGGCTCTTGCTCTGATACAAAGCAAAACTCTGCTACAGTTGGTCAAGACTGAAGCAGCACCCTCCAGCAAGACGACCACCACGAGCCTCACACTGAGTTACAAGTAAAGTCAGTTTCCCACTGAAGGAAGAACAAGCATGAGAAGAGACCCTCTTTATGCTGAAGGCACACACTGTACTGAAAGCTAAGAGTAGAGCAGAATATTTCCTCTTTGATTTCTTCAGCGATCATTTCGTTATTAAGTATTGTTTAGCCTCCATGTGTTTGTATTTTTTACAGATCTTTTCCTGTAATTGATGTCTAGTCTCACAGCGTTGTGGTCAGAAAAGATGCTTGATACAATTTCAGTTTTCTTAAATTTACCAAGGCTTGATTTGTGACCCAAGATATGATCTATCCTGGAGAATGTTCCATGAGCACTTGAGAAGAATGTGTATTCTGTTGCTTTTGGATGGAATGTCCCATAAATATCAATTAAGTCCATCTTGTTTAATGTACCATTTAAAGCTTATGTTTCCTTATTTATTTTCATTTTGGATGATCTGTCCATTGGTGAAAGTGGGGTGTTAACGTCCCCTACTATGATTGTGTTTCTGTCGATTTCCCCTTTTATGGCTGTTAGTATTTGCCTGTGTATTGAGGTGCTCCTATGTTGGGTGCATAAATATTTACAATTGTTATATCTTCCTTTTGGATTGATCCCTTGATCATTATGTAGTGTCCTTCTTTGTCTCTTCTAATAGTCTTTATTTTAAAGTCTATTTTGTCTGATATGAGAATTGCTACTCCAGCTTTCTTTTGGTTTTCATTTGCATGAAATATCTTTTTCCATCCCCTTACTTTCAGTCTGTATGTGTCTCTAGGTCTGAAGTGGGTCTCTTGTAGACAGCAAATATATGGGTCTTGTTTTTGTATCCATTCAGCCAATCTGTGTCTTTTGGTGGGAGCATTTAGTCCATTTACATTTAAGGTAATTATCGATATGTATGTTCCTATTCCCATTTTCTTAATTGTTTTGGGTTCGTTATTATAGGTCGTTTCCTTCTCTTG
>NW_020173037.1:10264313-10302482 GCF_003031525.2 Neophocaena asiaeorientalis asiaeorientalis
GTTGTTGCCTTTTGGGAGGTCTGAGGTCTTCTGCCAGTGTTCAGTAGGTGTTCTGTAGGAGTTGTTCCACGTGTAGATGTATTTCTGGTGTATCTGTGGGGAGGAAGGTGATCTCCACGTCTTACCCTTCCGCCATCTTCCCGGAAGTCTGCTCCTGAATTCCCATAACTTGTATTAAATACAGGTGTTTCGGGCTTCCCTGGTGGTGCAGTGGTTGAGAGTCCGCCTGCCGATGCAGGCGACACGGGTTCGTGCCCCGGTCCGGGAAGATCCCACGTGCCGCGGAGCGGCTAGGCCCGTGAGCCATGGCCGCTGAGCCTGCGCGTCTGGAGCCTGTGTTCTACAACGTGAGAGGCCACAACAGTGAGAAGCCTGCATACTGCAAAAAAAAAAAATACAAGTGTTTCTTCTTAGAGAGATTAGAGAATCAATTAAATTTCTTTTTTTTTTTTTTTGGTTTTCTAGTTTCCTTGAAAAAAACCATGAGTTTTTAAATTTCTCTGGAATTTATTAAGATCTAATTGTTTTCACTCTATCACTGCTTTTAATTCAGAAAGCCATCTTCATCCAGATATTTCAGTTAAAAACTTCCTTGCTTCCTACTTGGTATCTCTTTTGGGACCTATAAGGACTTGGCCGAAAGTTACGACTATTACCACTGTTATCACAAATATAACTATTACACACTGCTTTGCAGTTATCTGTTTGGCAGACTTTCCCCTTATATGGGAAGATTCTCATGAGAAGAAATCACTCTCCATTCATCTCCCTGTGTTTCCATCTCTGACCACAAGTGTTTGGCACATGATAGGGACTTGACAAGGGTGTCTTGGAGAAATAAATGAGTGATGGGGGTCTGAACAGCTGGGCCTTATTCCTACCCCTTCCACGGTCACAGTGTGAACACAGGCCTACTCACTGCACTCGTTTATAAAAGCTAAATCCTGCTTCTCAGCATGCTGTAGTGTAATCGTAAAGAAACCAAGCAAATCTAACCAGAGAAGCATTTGTTATATACGTTTCTTTGCGTTCTCCCTTCCATGACATAGGAGGGCCTCATTAAATTACTTGCAGTGAAGGGGTTTTCTTTACTATAAGACAGTATAGCTAGAAGTTTAGATCATAGGCTGTGGAAACAATTCCTAGAATTAAAGGCGAGTTTTGCTACACACTGTAGTTTTGCAAAGTTAGTATCTTTCCCTGTAAAATGGGGAAAGTACACCTCTGATAGGGCCATTTGGAGGATTAGTTGAGATAACGTCCGTGAATCTAGCACATAGGAAAGGGACAGTGAAGGTGAAGAGCTCTTTTTATTAGCTCTGTTCTCCCTCTATCCCATCTTCATTGAGTGCTTACAATTCACCGAAAGTTTTTAACGGGTTGTTTGACACAGGCTAGCACATTGGGAAGAGGTGGAGAGCCAGGGGCAACATGGAGGTGTGTGTTCTCGTGCCCACTGGCCTTACTGGTTGAAAGAAGGCAACTCCCTCAGCATCTCTGGCCATGCTGAGAATGAGGGGCTGCGCTTAATCCTCTCTGGCCCTGCAGTTCTGGGATTATCCTGTAGGATGGCCGTGATTGATAGAAAAGCCTTCTCAGCAAGCTTTGCTCTTGTGCTCTGTCTCTGCAAAGATGAACCATTATTTTTCATCTCATCCTGTCATCAGTGCCCCTCAGTCATCCCTTGATGCTTCCACTTATGTATGTGCTGAAAGGTCTGAGGGCCTGGATGCCACCCTTATTCTGTCTTCATTCATGCTGTGATTTCTCATCTATTGAGAACTGTTCTATTTGTGTATCATTCCAGCAGCTGGCTTCCTCCTGGTCTTTTTATTTCTCTTATTTGCTTTACAAATTAGAGAGAAAAATTCTTTCCTCATTTTTTATTTCTGTCATGGGGCTGGGGGCTGGGAGTAAGCTGGTCTTCAAATGTCTTTCTTCATGCCCAGAAAACAGGAAATCGAAGGGCACTATAGAATTTGCGTTTAAGCTAAAGTACATCTGGGATTGTACCTGCTTGGGTGTCTGGGCTGTAAATAAATACTAAACAAGTGGTTATTTCACCAGGATTTTAACTACAGGCTCATTTGCTTCTGTGAAATTCTAAGTGAGGCTCATTTTTTAAATGGCTGGTGAAGAGAGACTACAAACTCTGTATTCTAGGCAAATGGTATAGCCTCCCAAGGCCATCCACCATGTGCCAGCCAAGTGTCTAAATTGCTACAGCTCAAATCCCACTCCAGTAAACAACATTAACTGAAAGGTTCACTTTGATGAATCATTTTCAAGTCCTGAAAAGTGGTCCACACTGACATTCAGTGTGGCATAGGGGGAAAAACATCATTTTAGAGAAAGGGTGATCTGAGTTTGAGTAATTTGCAGGATAGTATGAAGATTAAAAATAATAAAATCATAGTAGATCCTGCTTACTGGGAACTTACTCCTTCCTGGCCCTAGGTTTAGCACTTCCCAATATCATCTTGTTGAATTCTCAACACAACCCTTGGAGGTAAATAAACACTCACATTACCCAGTTTTGCGGATGACAAAAGGGAGGCTCTGAGAGCTTCAGTGACCTCACCTAAACTCACACTGATGGTAAATGGCAGAACCAGGATTCATATCCTGTCCTGCCTGAAACCCAGAACTGCTCTGAACCAGTGGTCTCCAGAATCAGGTCTGGACAATGGCACTTCCTTGGCTGTACAGAAGTCCCCTGAGGATCCCGGAAAGAAACAGAAACCACTGGCTTCACCCTGGGAGACGCTGATTCAGAGGCTCTCAGATGTGAGCCAAGGAATTCTGACAGCAGCCCCAGTCTACCACCTACTCCACAATAACCCCTGGATTCTGCATTTGTAGGAGAAGACTCCGGAAACAGTCTCTATACTGTGGCTGCAGAAGAGAGAAAGACTGGTGGGTTTGGAGGTAAAGACATAGGCTGTCATCTTTAGAGCAAGTTGCGTGATGGTGCTGTACCTCAGCTTCACACATCTGGGAAGGGTGTCATAGCATGTACCTGTATCTTCTAAGGTTGTAATGAAGATCAGAAGAGATAATGGTAGACTGTTATATACACGCATGTCCTACACATATTCCTATAGTATTCTGTTTCTTATTCCTGGGTGGAGAAGACTTCAGTGCTCTATCTAGAAGAACGTGGATCCAGTTTCCACCATTTTTTAAAAAATTGGTACAGTTGATTTACAACGCTGTATTGGAAACCTCGTTCCCCACAGCCTCAGTGGCTTTATTTCCAACAACCAGCACCTTCAGGTCCTTCTGAAGGCTGCCCTGGGGCAACTGAAGTTGCTTTGTCCTCAGAGGTTTACCTGGGGGGTTAGGGAGGGAGGGGAGGCCCTCCTGACTCAGGTTGGGACAATTCTGAGGCATAACCTGCTCTGCAGAGCTCCTCTGCAGGGTCAGGACTCTAGGCTTCAGCCTGAGATCACACCCTTGCGAGGCTTTTCCCCCTTTCCTGTCCCACCTTGCTCGCTCTCCCACCAGTCTCTCCTGGGAGCCCTTCCGTAATATGTTGCACAGGAATCTTCCACTTAAGGTCTGCTCTAACCTAACCTCTAGGATTTCCCCCCAAAGTCTGAGAGCAGTGCCCTTCTATCCGGGACCCACCAACACAGACACTCATAGATTCCCCTTGGTCTTTCCTTCTCCCCAAGCCCAGCACCATATTCTAGTTTAGGTTGTGATGGAGTTCTAGACTCTCACACTGATGGTCGACATTTTTTCCCCTGCCTTTCAGCTGAAGAAAAGGCCCAAGGCACCGGGGCTGCTGGAGGTGGAGGGCAGGCCAGGAGTAGACCGTGGCACACGTGCTTGGTAACTGCCACATCTCCTCCCAGGGCAGTGAATGAAACAGCTGCTCAAACGGGAGGAGGGGAAAAGGGGAGAAATTGATGGGGTGACACCAGTTAATATTTCCAAAATATTCTACCACGTGACTCAGACTCACAACTGCTTTTCTCACTTTTGTTTATTGTTAGCTTGCTTTTTACTCATTGGTTCTCACTGGTCAACATTTTGAGAAGGAAGTTTCCCCAAAGTGACTTCCGCCACTATTCTCTTTTGAGTGGCAGACAAAGGTCCCTCTAAATAGGACTCTGTGCTACCAGATCCCTTTCTTTGACTCTCTTATCCTGAGTTGGACAGGATCCGTAGGGTGTGAGGGAAGTCAAAACTGAAATTTCTAGAGAAAAGTAAAATCCCTGAACACTAGGATGATTAGCCTTTTGGGCAACCAAATATTTTTCACAGCATGGCTATTTCAGTTCAGCTCATTTATTCAAGCTACAGTAGGAAATTCTCGTTAGAAAAAATAAAAACCTGAACTCTTAGAGTTAGTGCATCCCTCTGCCTGAATATTAAACATCTTTAGACCAAAATAGCTGTAAGAAACTAGTTTAGGGAAAGGATTGACACAATGATCCTAAAATGAATGTTACCAACTGCTCCACATCATATATTTAGAAAGCATCTGTTTATGTTGTTTTGCTGTTCTAATGACTAAAATCGGAATGGTTTAATCATCTTTCAAATATCAAATAATCTTTATTTTGACAAATGTCCTTATCGGTGCAGACTTTCAAACCCGAGTACCTAGAATGAGACAACATAGCCATTTTCATGCCAGCAAGAGAAGCAACTCTAGGGCCTCAGGGATAACAGAATCACCTCACGTCCCAGTTTACGGCGTGGCGCAGCCCATGTGATGCTGAAGCAGCCAGGTGAAAAGCAGAACATCCGACTCCTCCAACAGCTATTTCAGCTGCACGAAGAGTCGGAATGGCTGTATTCTACCCCTGGCTAATAGATTTAGGTTTTTTTTTTTTTTTTTTTTTTTGTGGTACGCGGGCCTCTCACTGTTGTGGCCTCTCCCGTTGCGGAGCACAGGCTCCGGACGCGCAGGCTCAGCGGCCATGGCTCATGGGCCCAGCCGCTCCGCGGCATGTGGGATCTTCCCGGACCGGGGCACGAACCCGTGTCGCCTGCATCGGCAGGCGGACTCTCAACCACTGCGCCACCAGGGAAGCCCTAGATTTAGGTTTTTAATGAATGACTGAGACAACTGGATTTTTCTGAAAAATAAATTTATGACTGAGATGACTTAGAAAGGAAGGCTGGCATAGGAAAAGAAGATCAATTCCCAACCAATCTGGGGAACAAAAGATGGTTAAAAACTCTATAAAGAATCCTAACTCAGGGCCTATGATAATAAGCTACTTAAAGCTTACGGGAAGGGAAAAACACAAAACCCACAGTTGAAAAAAAAGGCATCAACACTTTTAGGTATTAGATGAAAAAGACTGAATTCCATTTTAGAATCACTTCAGTAAAATTATAAATGATGGTTATAAACATACTGCAGTAACCTAAAAATAATAATAATAAACTATTATTATATGATGTTACATATATAAGAACACTAGAAAATGTATCACCAAATTTCATGCCATCAATGGTTAGTTACATCCACACGTACTTTAAGGCATACGCAAAACTGCCAACAGTCGAGTTAGATTTGGGGAACTATTTTCCTTTTCTCTATTTTCAAAACTTTCTGTAATAAGGTTAAATTCCTCATAAAAATATGAAAATATAAACCCATTTAAAATTACACCAATTTTAAAATGGGCCCTGAGGCACACTTTTAAGAGCTCTGAAATCACAGCTGCACCACGCAGTCACTGTTTGCCGGTCACCAGAAATGCCACGGCTGCCACTGCCTCTCGGTTCCCTGAAACTTGCAGAAGGGGCGTCAGTGGCTTGAAGAAAATTCCAGAAACAACCACCCCTACCCGCTGCGAGCAGCCTTCAGAGGCCGAGTCAGGCACATTAGTTTCCACTAGGATCCCGGCCCCATCTCTCCCCAATCAAGTGCCTTCACCCAGTGCTGGTTTTATAACAAAACAGTTTTTCTTCATAAATAAAGATTGTTTGCACAGAAAAAAATCCTAGAAAGACAACGTAGATGTCACTACAAACACAGAGAAACTATACCACAACCCTTGACTGAAAATTATGTAGAACACTTTGTTTCCAGTGTACAGCAAAACAACAAGTAAAACCATAACCATGTAAACAAAAGAATGATTGCTGCTAAATCAAGAATCACAACAGCATCTCCTCTTAATAAATTAAACGGTTGACAACACATGCTTTTTTAAAAAGTTGCCCAAGTTTCCCTTAAATCTACTCTCCTTAAGATTTCACTTCTAATTTAACACACGCTGGGACATAAAAATTCTGTTGGAGATCCTTGTGGAAGATGTGAGAAACGAATGCTGGGTTCAGACTGTACATGATGAAAAGAAAAATAAACCAGACAAAAAGAGCACACACACACACAGCTATCCTCAAACCGCTGCATCATTTACAATCATCGATGACTTCGACTGAACTAGTGATACAGAACAGTTGGACTCGATAGAGGGACAAAGTTTTAATGATACCTTCATCCATTCATTCTGCTTACGGTTTCCTTCTTATGTATGCATAGAGAGGGATACACGATAAAAGATATCTGGGTCTAATCAAGGCTAATACTCTTTTCAACAAGTGGAAAATGAATGATCTAAATGATAAGGAATCATTATGCCATAGTTCAACTGGCAGCAATTTTTCTCCTTAGTGGAATATAAAATAACGGTGAAATCTTGCAATCAGCGGTGTCTTAGCTTGAATGAAATTCAGCATTACCAACCCCAGGCATTTTCAGCAGGTTTTGTAGCTACTTTTAGCAGTTATCCGGTATTTTATAACTACTGTGCTCTTCTATCTTGTTTAACACCACACCCATTATTCAGGGGAAAATCATTAACCAAATTAACTGGTAGTTGTAAATGGACAGAGGTCTTGAAAACAGGAAGGCCAGTGAAACGATACTGAGACTGAAGATGGTTAAACATAATTTCAGGAAAAACAGCTATAAGGAACTTTTTATGCCTTCTAATCATCTGGGAGAAATAATCGATCTTTAGCGATAGAAAGAATTCCAACTGGCAGAAAAATCTACCTCCAGGGAACAAGTCAGATAAAAGCCTTACCCTGGGCTTCCCTGGTGGCGCAGTGGTTGGGAGTTCGCCTGCCGATGCAGGGGACACGGGTTCGTGCCCTGGTCCAGGAGGATCCCACATGCCGCAGAGCGGCTGGGCCCGTGAGCCATGGCCACTGAGCCTGCGCGTCCGGAGCCTGTGCTCCGCAACGGGAGAGGCCACAACAGTGAGAGGCCCGCGTACCACAAAAAACAAACAAACAAACAAAAATGAGGTATGTCCAGAGAGCTATCGGAGTTCGGGAGAAATAAAGGGACATTTGCAGACAGTGCCCCAAACTTCTCCTTGGTGATGCTTCACAGCTGTGTGCAGAATTTGTCCTCAAAATAGAAGACGACAGGGGGACACAGAGTGTGAGCATACACAGGTGGGCAGCTGTAGGGATAAGGGTTCTGGGTTGTGTAATCCCCATGGAAACACCACCAGGGGAACAGAATGTCTGAATACCTGCCACTCCCCACCTTCACCTAATAGGTGGGTTAATAAACCCACTTTGACCAATGGCTACCACTTACTGGACTATGACAGAATTAAAATGTTTGTGCTTTAACAAGATGTGGATTAGGTCCATAAGCCTCCTTGTTCTAAAAAAAAACCCAGAAAATATTTGGTGCCAGTTTTTCCTATTGTATGAACATTTCAAAATCCAAATTTTATGATAAGAGTAATAATGGAAATCTCTTTTCTAAATGTTTATTAAAACATATCACTTATACTGAGCCTGCACGTCTGGAGCCTGTGCTCCGCAACAAGAGAGGCCGCGATAGTGAGAGGCCCGCGCACCGCGATGAAGAGTGGCCCCCGCTTGCCACAACTAGAGAAAGCCCTAGCACAGAAACGAAAACCCAACACAGCAAAAATAAATTAATTAATTAATAAACTCCTACCCCCAACATCTTTAAAAAAAAATCACTTAATAGAATGTCCTTAGGTGAATCTGGACCTCAAGATTTTTTTTTTACCCTCCATAGAGAGACATTTAAGAAAGCAAAACTGGACTGAGATTGGGCTAAGTTATGGACATTCTACACATTCTTTCTAAGATCGATTTTCTTCAGATTTCAGAAGGTTCTGATGTCAAATGATCACGTGACAATCTCCTTGGCTCTGTAGGGCCAGTCTCTCCCTGGGGTAGAGAAAAGATTTCCCTAGAGAGAAGAAACATTTCCAACGTCAGTGACTCTAGGGAATGATCAATTCTACGGCAGGAAATGAAGACTCTGGGAGAGGTATTACCTTGGGCGTTACGAGGTGCGGGCTGTATCCGAGCTATGTGGTCTGAAGACACCGGCAGCATGTGGAGAGGGAGGCCAGGCACCGAACTGCTGCCGCCCCGTGAGGACCAGCTGCGACGAGGCAGATCAAACTCAGCTGGACGCTCGGGGCCTGGGCCTCCACCGGGCCGGTTGTCTCTGTGCTGTATTTCCTTATGTAATGGGAGTAATGGTTTTAAACCTCCTAATGTAAGTTTGCTTTTTTTCTTTTCTGCTTCCTCTCTGTGATGACATTTATCACTACAGGGAAGGGGAAAGCAGCGTGGACCAGACTCTGCCTAGGCACCATCCCAGATCCACACGCGCAGGCTTTGCTTACTGACCTGTGAAGCCCCCAGTGGGCCTCATCCTCTTCCACAGGTCACACAGCCAGTTGTCTCTGCAGCTACAGACAGCGCCACCCCCTTCTCTCCCGTTGCACTGAGGTGAGGGCACGCTGGGGCTCGTTTGGCATTCCTGTTAGCGTTAAAGATCCATGGGCCTGACCATGACCCATAGGATATGGGAGGCAGGGCACGATGCTTCTCCCTTCCTCTCCCCGACTAGATATACAGTCCCTGAATTTACCCCCGTAAAGACATCCCGGGAGACTGAGCAATGGTCTTGCCATTACGCTCAACAACACATTCCCCTCATATTTTTTTTTCCCTCCTTCTCTGTGTCACTTGTCCTTCCCTTACTCCTGCTTCTTTGGGATTGCATTTCCTAAATCAAACGTCAGTTTGGCCTCAGGCTCTGCTTTCTCGGGGTGGGCTAGGCTGACACCATAATCCCCAGAGTCTGTCCTAGGAAGAAGGAGGAGATGAAATAAGAGATCTAGCCAGATGGGAAAAAGAAGTGAGAGATAGAATCATAGGATGAAAACATAGACTCTGGAGCCAGACTGCCTGGATTCAAATTCTGGTTCCAACCCTTACTAGCTGGGTGACCTTGGGCAAGTTATCCAGCTCTGAATACATACTTTTCTAATCTGTAAAAACAGAGTGATAATAGAACCTGCTTCACAGGGCTGTTGTGAGGACTGAATGAGTTAATTAGTAGAAGAGTGCCTGATACGTGGTAAGAGCTATGTTAGTGTAGCAGCTATTCACCATCACCACCACCACCGTCATCATCCAGGTCACAAAGGTGCTGGGAGAATGAGGGAGGGGGAAAAAGGAAAAGCAAGAGATTAGCTGCCCGCATCCTTAATTCCAACTCCCATCAAACAAAGGAATGGGAGACTGCGATTGGAGAGGTGTATAACCCCAAGATGGGTGCGCCAGATGGGTTTGAGGGCATCTAAGAACATAGCAGCCAGTGCCTCAGTTCCCTTGGGCACAGCACAGGTGAGGTGAAAGCCTCTCCAAGAAGCGTTCGGTTCAGTCCCAGTATTGCTCCAGTGGGGAGCACAGTATCTGTGAACAGAGAGAAGTGAGACGGAGTCCCCAGCTCTGAGCAGCCTGCCTGTGTCTGGCAGGGAATCCAGAAACACCAGCTTGACAGGGGTGGAGGGGCCCAGGTGTAGGGAGAGTGGTGCAAAGAATTCTGAGAGAATGGGGGGAGCCAGGAGATTCTTGGAGACAAGAATGCCCATGGTGCTGCACACTGAGGGCTGAGCTTTGCAGCTACTGCAGCCTACATCTGGGGCTGTCAGCAGAGAGACTGGGACAGGACCAAACGTAGCAGGCACCAGTACCAATCACCCACGGGATCTGCAGAATGAGGGGATTTCAGAGGAAGTTGTACATTGTCTGGAAAATAGCACGCAGACCAGAGCTATGTGCTCTCATCCTCACAATGGATTTACCTGTGATTTTCCCTGCACGGAGGTACCAACTTGGGAAGGCAAAGAGCGGAGGGAACTCTTTAAGACAGAGGGATCACTCCTGAAAGACCTGTGACCTGTGAATGGGCTAAATATTTATCAGAAGATATATTATAAATATTTATATTATATATTATAAATATATATTTATAAATAATATAATATTTATATTATATTAAACATAAATAAAGTATATCATAAATATTTATCAGAAGGTATATTATAAACCAGGAGGATCCTGATTTATATTTTCATAGAAAATTTCATTTTCTTCCCCTTCGCCCTGCCCCTCCTTCATCAGTGGGAAGGAGAGCCCTGGTGCCAGATATTATCAGTTATAAACCATGAAGGCAGTTACATTATCTTTGCACATCAGAAGAACTCTCAGAAATAACAGGGCATTCAAAAGGCATCATTGCAGAACTCAGGTGTGTAGAGTAATGATTTCTGACAATAAAACCCTTTGGGGCTTGTAACATTGAATTTTAAGATTTTTTTTAAATCCCCTGGACATTAATATTATCCCTTTAAGGCCACTTCCACTTATTATTATCATTTTCTCCTCCAAAGGAGGGATTGGGGTGAGGGAGGTGTGTACCAGACACTGAATGTGTCTGAAATCACAGGGGGCGGGGGGCCAGCCATGTTCATTCAAAATGGGCAGAATATTCTGCTCCCTTTTCACTGGGGTAAACAGCACATATTCCTTAAGGTCAAGCAAGTACAGAATCTCAAGCATGAATAATTAATAAGGATGTACAAGATGTCAGAACTCACGTTCCCTGGATTTGCTAAGATACAGATAAATTGGAATCTGACAAAAACAAATTGTGTTTAATAACCCTTAAAGACGTGATCTCTGAAGCATTCTGCACTGCTCTGGTTGCCCCTTGTCCAACTTCTTCTATCTCAATTTATAGTTGACAAAGACTAGCGAGAAAAGAATGTTTGAACTTAAGTAATAAAATCAGTTACCAAACCACTTACTTTATCACATATTTAATGTGCTTCCCTACCACCTTTTTAATATAACTTTCTAATCTCTCTATTTAGGGAAGACACATAAAGTATCATTTAGTTTCAGCTGAGAAAGCATCTTCCACAGCCAGCTCTGGGATCAGAGTCACGGAATGAATCATCTTCGCGAACTTTCTTGGTTATGTGGAAGAGATGGGTGGTATAAAGTAGCTCTACTTAGAGCAGGAAAAGAAAAAGCCCTCTGATACTCCCAAAGCAAAACTTCCCAAGACTGGATATAGTTCTACCCTGGGCAAGATTATGAAAATAGGGAGAAATTATATTGCTATAAGATTCTGTATTCCTCCACATTTTTAGCAGTCATTTCTCCTCGGGGGACCTTTAAACCTCTCCATTAGTTCTTGACAAATGTTATTCATTTGCCTTTCTCAGATTATCCAAATATTTCCTTCCTTCAAGAACAGATGTGCCCAGTTAGGGAGCAACTGTACGTGTCTCACAACTAAAGGAGAGAAAACATGAGGACCCTAAGTTACTCCAAAAGGAATTTAATACAAATAACCCCTTCCCCACAAAAAAGGAAAGCATTACCAAAACTCAAGGCAGCATTCAAGGTTAAGTGGGTCCAAAGGTTTTCAGCAACTCTATAACTACCTAGAGTTAAATTATGTCTTCAGTGTGTGTCTTTCATGGTGCTGTGTGTGTGTGTGTGACAAAATAATGCTAATTACAAAACTTTTCTTCAGAGCCTTGACGCATCCAAAAAAAAAATATTCCTTTCCTCTATCTCACATAGTTAATTTAGATTGATATTAAGAAAAATTATGGGACTAAAAGTGGGACTAGGAAGGCCACATCATTAAGGGAAAAATACATGTCACATGTTATCATTCATTGAGTATAAAGACTACATTAAAAAATAATATTTTCTGATAAAGCTGGAACTTCCAACCACTGAGGAAACAATGTCTTATTCACTAAATGGTGGTGGAACACAGTACCAGTCATTTGTGCAACAAATTGCAGTGGTTCACTTATTATGCCGCACCAAAATGAATCCCATATACATTACAGACTTAGATATAAAAGTAAAACCATAAAATGCTCACAGAATGTAGGAGTGATGATTTACGTAATCATGGTGTGGAAACGGCCTTCGTAAGAATTGTGCCAAAAGCAAAAACCATTTAAAAAAAGATTAAATTTAATCATATAAATTAGAACTTGTATATATCAAAGATCCATCGTGAAGAAAAATTAAAGCAATGCAAAAATCCAGAAAAATATATTTGCAATATATGATGAGAAAATAATTGAGGTATTGGAAGTCTGTCAGAAACAAATTAGAAAAATGAAAACACCAGTAGAAAAGATTACGAATAAACTTAAAAAGCACTTTACAAAGATGAAATCAATCAGTCCTTAAGCATACGAAAAAATGTACAAAGCACTAGTCATCAAGGAAATGCACATTAAAACAATTATGAGATGCTGTTTTCATCCACCAAATTGCCAAAGATTTTTTAAAGCTAAAGTTCTAGGAATTGGCAAGTGTTCAGAAAAATGGTCTCTCAGAGAAGCATAAATTAATATATATCTTCCGGAAGTCAGTTGGGTCATATGTATGAAAAGAATTGAATTGTTCTTTCCCCTTTTCCCAAGACTCCCACTTCTGGAAATATTCCTTACCTAATAAACGTAAATGGCAATATATTGATATGTATCTGAGAATCACAGAGCAGACTGGCTCATTCACTTCCATTCCAGCTCCCTTGTAGCATATTTCTGTCAATAAATATAAATCTATATAATCAATTTTAATGACTTCCTAATTGCATTGTGTGGATATGTGATAACTTATGTACCCATGCTAATAGACACTGAGGCCATCTCAAGATTTTGTTTTTGTTAAAAATGCTTCAGAGAACATACTACTAAGTACATCTTTGTACATGTCTCCAATTATTTCCTTAAAATACAATTCCCAGATGTAGAATTACAGAGGCAAAGTGTGCCCATCTAAAGTATAAATACGTAGTTGTAAAACCTTGTAGCAATTTATTCCCACCAGTAATATAGGTGCCATTTTTCCATACCCTCGCCTCAGAGAACGTTAATAATCTTTCTAAATATTACCTTTCTTATAGGTAAAAAATAATATCTCATTGCTTTATTTGGTAATTCTGTTTTTGCATATGGAACATGAATCTGCCTATTTTTCTATTATATTAAAAATATTAACTTTGTCTACATGTGCACTCAAATAGTTTCAACAAATATAGTTGTTTTTGACATTTATGTTAATTTTTTCAGTACAAAATTTTAAAATTTCTACATGGTTATGCTATTAAACTTTTCCTTTATTGTTTCATTACTTAGTGTCATTTTCCGAAAGTCCTTCCCACCCAGCATAAGTGAAAAAATATTCAGTGCATTTACTATTTTAAAAATGTTCCATTACGAAAAATTTTAAACATATATAAAATGGAGAGAATAACACAGAAACACATCACAAAGTTAACAATTATCAAGCATTTGCAACTGTTGCTGTATTTATCTTTATATCTGTTTCACCAGGTTTGTTTTTTTTTTTGTTTTTTATGGGGTTTTTTTTGCAAAAGTATTGTAAATTCCTGGCATCATATCACTCCTATATCATTCATTATGAATCTCTAAAAACAATTTTGTTACAAATCCACAGCTACAGTTTTACATCTAACAAAATTAACAACAATTCCTTGGGATCATATACCTCAACCACTATCAAATTTCCCCAGCTGACTAAAACGGGTCTTTTTATTGCTGGTTGGTTTGAATCATTTATAAACCAGGCCCACACACTACTTTGGATTTCACGTCTCTCACTGTTGTGGCCTCTCCCGTTGCGGAGCACAGGCTCCAGACGCACAGGCTCAGCAGCCATGGCTCACGGGCCCAGCCGCTCTGCGGCATGTGGGATCTTCCTGGACCAGGGCACGAACCCGTGTCCACTGCATCGGCAGGCAGACTCTCAACCACTGTGCCACCAGGGAAGCCCTCTTTCTTTCTTTCTTTCTTTCTTTCTTTTTTCTTGTTATTGAATTGTGACAGAAACCAGATTCATCATCCTAAAGAATGTTCCTACTTCTCAGATATAGTTGTCTACCGCCTCATGGTGTCATTTAACTTATTCCTTTATCCTTACAATTCCTATAAATAGAAGTTAACTCTAGGGACTTGATTAGACTCAGGTTCAGCCTTTTTTTTCCCAAGAATAAGAATACTTCATCGGTGTTACTATGGGCTTCATACAGCATCCTGTCATTAGTCAAACAATATCTGATTGTCTCACCTATTAATGCTAAGATCGGTTTGGATTTAGTTTTCTTATCACCCAGAGCTTTGTACTTACCCTGAATTGCATTCTATTAATTGCAACTTTTCAGAGTAAGAATTTGGCACCTAATTACTTCAAATAGTGTCCAATGATTTTATTTTTTCATCATGAACCTATGGGATTTTTGTATATTTAACGTGTACCAGTCATTTGCAGTTACAAATTGTCCCATTTTTGGCCAAATGGGAGCCCTTTCATGTTGGATCCTATGTCCTTCAACATAAAATTAATAGATTTTTAAATAAGATTTTAATTTCAGAATTGTTTTACATTTATAGAAAAATGACAAAGACAGTATAAAGAGTTCTCATATGCTCCACACCCATTTTCCCTTATTATTAGCATCTTACATTAGTATGGTACATTTGTCACAATTGCGTCAATACTGATACATTTTCCAAGTTATTTAAAGTCCATACCCTATTCAGCTTTCCTTAGTTTTTACCTAATGTCCCATTTCTATTATAGGATCCCACCCAGGTTAAGGTATTACATTTAGTTGTCATCTCTCCTAAGGCTCCTCTTGGCTGTGATAGTTTCACTCCAGTGTAAAATAAAAGAGATAAAAGGACAAAAGTGTAAAATAAGTACAAATTGTGCAATGTAAATCTGCATTGAAAATAGTAGAAATTCTTGATGTTTTTTCAAAAACATACATTGTTTTGCTCTGTTCACTAAAAATGTCTGAAAGAAATGAAAACTACATACTCTATATCCTATTCTGTTCCTTGCTTTTTCTCAATTAACAATATATGCAAAAGCTCACTCTATTTTAGCCTGTAGATATTCTGTTAGGATATGATTTACGTGCTATAAATTTTACCCCTTTTTAGTATACAATTCAATGATTTTTGTAAATTTACTGAGTTGTGCAACCATCACCACAATCTATTTTTTGGACATTTTCATCTGCCCAGTGAGATCCCACATGCCCTCTTATAGTTAATCCATGTTCTATCCCCAACTCCAGGTAACCACTAATCCACTTTCTGTCTCCACAGATTTGCCTTTGAGATCTGCATCATATTCAACTGTATAGATGGACAGTAATCTATTCAATCAGTTCCCTCTGGGTAGACACTAGAATTGTTTCTCAAATTTTGCTATTACACATGATGCCATAGGGAATAATCTTGTGCATAAAGTACATCGTACCTATGTCTGATGAGATAGATTTCTAGAAATGGAATTGCTGAGTCAAGGATAAATTTATATGGAATGCTGCTAAATTCCTCTCCATGGAGTTTCATTTTGCATTCCCACCAGCAAATATGCGAGAGTGTCTGTTTCCTCACAACCTTATCAATAGAGAATGGATGAAATTTGGGATTTTGTCAATCTGCAATCTGAGAAGTGTATCTTGGATAATTTTAGCTTGCATTGCTCTTATATTGAGTATATTTAAGCAATTTTTTGTACTTTTGAGTGATTTTCATGTCTTATATGAAATATTTGTTCATTTTTTTGCTCACTTTTTTTCCTGCTTTAGGAAACTTTTATATTTATATTGTTTAATGTAAATTGCAAATATATGCTTCCCTTTTATTACATGTTTTTGATTTTTCTTGCCATGCAGAAGATTTTTAGCATATAATATTTTAATCTCTTCTTGTATTACTTCTGAATTTTGAATCATAGTTAGGTTTGTTCCACTTCTAGATTATAAAATGATTCATCCATGTTTCCTTCTTATACTTTAATACCATGACGACACCTGACTTTAGTGGAACTTAATGTCTCATTTAGTAAGAAGCTGACTTCCCTCAAGAGAAATATATATTTTGTGTTAAGAAAGGATCTATCCATTCTTATTTTCTTGAATTTTTAAAAATGAGGAATGTATTCAACTTTGTCTTTTCAGGTGTCTTTTCACTGAACACATTTGCATTTCTTCAGTGAACTCCACTTGACTATTACGTTGATTTTTAATGTGCCGATGGATACCATTTGCTACTATTTTAAGATTTTTTTTTTTTTTTTTTTTCCCTCAACTGCTGCTAAAGTGCTTGGTCCTTCCAGGAAACCTAAGGCCTGATTGGGGCGAGGCCCTCACTTTGTCCTGAGGTTAGCACTAAGGCACTACAGCACCAGCCCAGTACTCGCCGCACCATGGCCTGGAAGGAAGCCATCACTTTTATTGATATTACTGATACGTTTGTTCTCAGTACTGTCATATTGCTGTGTGTTACATTTACTATATACTATGTGGTCTCTTTTCCTTGTTATTTCTTTTCTTTCAGTTTTAGGAAAGTTTGTATATGTGTTCCAGCCCTTACATTTATACTAAGTAATACCTTTATATAATCCTTTAGTCACTCCTATAGTAAGACAGTATCTGTTGGTTCTCTATTATGTAAAGTATTAAAGTTAGCTTTAAAAATAGTAGGGTCATGTGGGACAAAGCCAAGCAAGGTTTAAGGGAGGCGTCCCTCTGAATGGGTTTGTGACTGTGGTGTTTCCCCTGCAGAATCTCCGAGGGGGTTGGTATAATTGGAAGCCACCTTACCTAGCCTGAGGTTGTGTCATCACAATCGCATCACTACCTAGTCCAAGAGGACACAAACAGAGAGCACGTTCAGAAAGGAGTCTCTCAAAACAGAATGAGCTCATCATTGGTTGGGGGCAGAGGAAGCACAGAAAAAGCTAAACAGAAAGGTGGCATCAAATAACACTTCAAAATTTTGCATGAATTTTGCCTTATCATCAGTTAGGGATTTCTACCAAAATTTCCTTAAGAGACCCAAGGCATATATCCTATGATCCAGTCTGAGGCCACCCACTGGGTACCTAAACTGCTAGCTTGCCAAGTTTTAAACTCTAATTACACTCGGCAATAGAAAATGCAGTTTGGATTAAATTCTACTGAAGTTGTCCTTATGATGCAGAGAAACTCATCAACAAAGAGGTCTTTTCCATAGAAGATCTGGATAAGAAAGTTTTGGATAACTAATGAAGAGCTATGACACAGGTTGATGGCACAGGCCCAGAATCAAGTGCACGTTACTGGCCTCGTGCCACACTAGACTATCTTCTTCCATCAATGCTAATGAGGCAACTCAGGTCGTGAGGTGGGTGACCTCAGGCATCATACCTCAAAGTACCTACCAGGGATATTGTGAAAATTAAAGAGTTCACCTGTGCAAGGTGTTTAGCATAGTTTCTGATGCATTGTAGGACTTCAAGAAATCATTCTAACACTTCTATCATTATAAACTTCCATTGGTATTAGGCCAAGGGGAAGGACTTTAGCACAGATGTATCTGTGAAGAAAAGTACACCCTTTTGTCCTTCACTGAGATGGGCTATTTCTCAAAAAAAAAAAAAAAAAACCCCAAAAACCCCAGGATATAATTAATTTGCCTCCCTTGAATGTTGTGACAATTTACTAATTAATACTGTAAACTGCTTTGGAAACATCAAGTGAAGTTAAAATGCTAAATATTGTATAAGAGCTTTCCTTTGCATAGCATCTTCAACACACAATAATGTAACCTAATTTAATTAAACAATACAAAGTTAAATAATAAAGAGCAGAGGAAGAAATAAATTAAGAGGCATAGTCCAGGGAGAAAGGCATGTTTTCAGATGAGATTTGAAAAAAGAGTGTGAATCAGTGAGGCAGAGAGGCACTGGAAAGTTGTTTTACTTGAGAGAAGCTACAGACAAGGTCTCTCCTTAGCCAATCTGCTACATTCCCTGGGACCTCATTATAACATTAAATGCATCAGCATCTCAAATAACAGTGAATGTTAATGGCCATCACTGGTGCGACACAAAAGAGCAGTTAATTACCCTTTGGGAGAGTAAATGCAATCATTACTGAGAATTGTTGAAGTCATATAAAAGTTGAAAAATATAATAAATTGTAGCTGGCTAACACTGAAGATCCGGGCTCCCCTTCTGCATTTTAGAGTCACTCCTGGGAGGCACCTGCCCAGCCAGGAACTCCATTTCCCCTACTCCAGCTGATGGAACATGAACAGAAGTGATGTGTGTCATTTCCAGACTAAGGAGGATAATTAGTAATTGTGCTCTTGCCATAATCATTTTCCTTCCCACAGTGCCCTGTATATTGAAGAGAGTGGCATCAAAAAAAACAAAAAACAGAAAAAGCTGAATCCCAGAGTCCCCACATGAAGGAAAGCAACCCAGGAGAGCTGCCCAAGTAGGAACCTCCACCTTGACTCAGCATGGGTGAGAAACAAAGCTGTATTTGCTAAACCACTGATACTTTAGAGCTGTTGGTTATCATGCCTAGTAATATATTACCATCACTAGTAATATATTTTTATTTCTAAAGTTGATTTTTGACCTAAACACCTATTTATTAGAATAAATATTTATCACAGATCGTATAAACATGGAGTGAAGGGGCCGAGCAAGAAACAAAAGCTGTCGTTGAAAGAATCTCTATGCAAAGTGGAGAGTACAGCACTTGGTCAGTATGGCTGGATGAAGAGACGGGGAAGGGGCCACTCTTAAACATGGTACAGAGGTCAAGTAAGAGAAGAAAAGTTTCTTTACAGTAAGTCCCCTAAATACGAACGAGTTCTGTTCTGAGAGCACGTTTGTAAGTCCAATTTATTCGTAAGTCCAACAAAGTTAGCCTAGGTACCCAACTAATACAATCAGCTATACAGTACTGTACTGTAATAGGTTTATAATACTTTTCACACAAATAATACATAAAAAACAAACACAAAAAATAAAGAAAACGTTTTTAATCTTACAGTACAGTACCTTGAAAAGTATGCCAGACACATGAACTAACTCACGTGATTGGACGTGTGATCTCATATTCACATCTTTGAAAATTCACAACTTGAAGGTTCATATGTAGGGGACTTACTGTAAAGTGAATTGGATTTTGGAACCCGGATGTCATAAATTGTCTTTAGTGAAAGCAATTTTCACTGAGTGTCAGTAGGATAAGTCACACTGTAGCTGTTTGAGGATTGCAGTAAAAGTGAGGTACGGTTCTTCTTTAAGAAACTTGGCATGAAAGGGAAAGAAAGATGTAGAAAGGTAGCTAGAGGAAGCTGTAAGGAGGAGGGACAGTCTTGTTTCGTTTTGTTTTGTTTTAGGATTGGAGTGACTGGTGGATATTGCAGGAAATGCTACCGCAGAAAGGGAGTGGTGTGAGATACAGGAGAGTTCCCTGGAAAATGGGACAGCATGGAACAAATGGGGAGGGACGTGATGGCAGGAAAGGCACCTCTTCCTCCACAAGCAAGAAGCAAGAACAGGTCCTGCTGCAAACTGGAGGAGGAATGGCTGCCTGCTCTCACCATGGGGACTACAGAAAATGAGAGACACGGGCACTAATGTTTCAATCAATCAATAATGATAATAATAAAAGAAATGGCAATAATTCAAGACAATGTACAATCCAATACAAATAAAAATATATAAAACCAAATATTACTCAGCCATAAAAAAAGAATGAAATAATGCCATTTGCAGCAACATGGATAGACCAAGAGATTGTCATACTGAGTGAAGTAAGTCAGAGACAGAGAAAGACAAATATCATATGATATCGCTTATATGCAGAATCTAAAGAAATGGTACAAATGAACCTATTTACAAAACAGAAGTTGAGTCACAGATGTAGGAAACAAACTTATGGTTACCAAGGGGGAAGGGGGAGGGATAAATTGGGAGATTGGGATTGACATATACACACTATTATATATAGAATAGATGACTAATAAGAACCTACTGAATAGCACAAGGAACTTTACTCAATACTCTGTAATGACCTGTATGAGAATAGAATCTAAAAAAGAAAAAGAGTGGATACATATGTACGTATAACTGATTCACTTTGCTGTAAACTAACACAACATTGTAAATCAACTATACTCCAATAATAAAATTTTTAAATATATAAAACATAATAAGGGGGAAAACTGCAAGGATAGATATAGAGATAGATTCACATACTATAAGGATACAAGTGTGAAATATAGTAAAATAATATATAGATACCGGCAATATATTTGCTAGTTATTTTGCAAATATTCTGAGTTAAGTGAAGAAGAAGAAAACTAATTATTATCAAGGGAAACTATGCACCAGGCAGTGAGCTAGTTTTACAAATATTTTCTCATTTATTCTGTATCACAATTGCATGAAGTATCATTTCCATTTTTTTTAACTTGAATAAACTGACATATGATTCAGAGTTATTAAGCAACAGAGCTAGGGTTCAAACTCATGCCTGTGACTTAAAACTCATGTTCTCATTATACTCAAAACTGCTATTGCTTTAGCAATGAAAGAGCATTGCTTTTGGAGACAAATAAACCAGAACTGATCTATTATTTCCACATCTTACTTCCTACATTGTCAGTTTCTGAGAACACGGTCTGTGTTTTCTTCCCCTTTGTACCACTTAAAGCGTAGCACAGTGGTTAAGTATATGGAAGGGATCCAGTGAGTGAGCATAGTATTAAGTTTGATTTCCTTATGTCTATTTTAATATTACCAGCAGGATTAAATAGAATTATTACACAAAAGACAAGTGAAAGAGCGAAAACAATTTTAAATAAAAATGTGTAATGAGACAATTAAGAAAGAATGAAGATGGAAAAGCAATAGAGGGTGTAGATCACACAGAACAGTAGACATAATCGCCAAGGGCTGTTTGAGTGATCTGCGTTGATAACGGTGGAAGTTCTTCCACTGTCAGTGGCTAAGGACACATTCCTGCTCTACGCCAGACCCTAGTATTTTTAAGTAGGTGCCCTCAAAAAGTCTAAGCAGCATATTGCTGTCAATTAATCACTATCAAATATTCCAAAAATGCTTTGTTTTTCCCAAAACATAGATTGAATTTCAAAATTACATTTCCATGTTCACACTGCAAATAATGATTTTTGCTGAGGATGAGAGTTTAACCCTTTTTAAGACTCCATGTGAGAAGCCCAAAAGCCCTCCTTTTAAGGACCAGACTTTAATATATACAATTTTAAGAACATGGAGTTAAGAGTTTGGAAGCAACATAATGGATATTTTAACAAAAGTTCACAGTTTTAGGTAGCAAAGGAAATCATAATATGCATAATACACAATAAGCAACATTTGCAAACTACATGTATGGAGCAAGGATACACCCGGTAGAATATTTAATTTGAATATTATCTTTGTGTTATGCACTCAGCATGTCAAATAGTACCAGTTATTTTAGTCACCCAAATTAACAAAATATTTAAATGCTTCACTCCAAGTCTATAATCAACAAAGTCCCAAACCAAAAACCATAGGAAAAGGGGATGGTAGGAGTTAAAGCTAAAACACCAGATTTTATTCTTTTATTTAAAATTACTTTTATAAATGATAATGGCTTTTTTATGACATTCCAGCCAAAAAAAAAAAAATACCAAAAAAACAAAGAAATAATGACTTCAAATCGAACTAGCTAGAAGTTATTCTTATGAAACATAAGTGATCATCAGCTTAGACATCCTCATAGGGATAAATACAGATAAAGACAGAGACATAAATGACTATAAAATAGGGATCGTTCTATGCACGTTTTAAAATTATTTAATTTTTGCACTTAACAGCAGAACAGAATTGAAGCATAAAACATTCTAATTATAGATAAAGTCTTCCCACTAAAATTAATAAAAATCACAATGAAAAAGATTGAGGGGTTGGAATTAATTATGGCTACTTTTTAAACTGCAGTTCACTTTTATTTATTTATTTATTTACAATTCAGCAGTGATTTTATTCATGGCCCTTAAACAGCACCGTCAAAAGACTGAGATACAGAATGATTTTAAGATCAACACAGCTCCTCCCTTAAAAGAAACTAAACCAAAACAAATCAAATCCTCCCAACCCACCAACTCTACTTATTAAAAAATTAAGCAAAATGTTCCATTTCCTAAATTAGAGGTAAAGAGCCCAACTGTGGCCCACCTTTGTCCTCCCAAGCTTTTAATATTCAGTTCAGTTTAACTTCCTTCAGCCAGCATTCACTTGTGTCATGCCCAGCAGTTAATCCACTAAATCAGTTTCTTCCTCTATCTCCATAAATGTGACTTTAGGTCCCAGGACTTAACCAACTCAAAAAGTAGGATGCTGGTGTAGTGGACCAACATCATTCAGACCATAACAATTTATTTCAATCGTTTATCAAGCAGTTAAAGTCCTTTTTTATCTATAATTTAATTCTAACAACTCCACCAGGTATTATACCCATTATTTGGAGAGAACTGGGGCACAAAGGGGAAGTAAACCGTCCAAGTTCACATAGCAACAAATTGCTGATGAAGGACTTGAATCAGGGCTTAGCCTTAACAACTACACCAAATCTGCCTCAACAGTAATTCCAACGTGATCATAAAATTAATCGCATGACCTTGAGCCAACCATTCAGAGCTCTGGGCCTCAGTTTCCTCCACTATAAAACAACCTGCCCACAGAGAGCTTTTGGGAGCTTTCCTGCTTTAAAAATCCTGTGAATTTACTAGTTTACTTACTCCCCATCCCCGAATAGATGTAAATGTTAGGACTGAAATTTTTCAACCACTGCGTGTTCTAGCACATTCTCCATACTCGTCAGGCTACTAGAGTCCAGTCTTCACTTTGTGGTTTTAATTTTCAAATACTGAACCTGTAATGCTAATCCTAAACATTCTCTTTCGGCCCACTATCACCCTTCCCCACTACTAGGGATACCGACTAGGCCCGGTCCTATTCTAGACCTTTACCCGGTTACACCAGAACACCTCGCAGCTTCACAAGCAGCCAACAACAGGCTTAAGAAAGCCCTAGAAGCCAAGCCAGAAGGAGAAGTTAGCTTTCCCAGAGGTCAAGAGAGGCTCTAGGTCACCTGCCACGCCTCTCGACCCCGCCGGCGCGGCTTGGGTCTGGCTACCCAACTCAGGCGGCCCGGGTTCGGGCCTCGCCCTTCACGGCCCGAGCGTCCGCCTGGGCCTGAGCTCTCGAAACCCAGCCGGACCCCTGGGCCCCAGCCACGACCGGCTCCTCAGGCCCTCGGCCGCGGCGCCGCGTACCCAGGCCCCCAGGGGTCCTCACAGGCCCGAGAACACGAGCAGGCCTCCCGTCTCACCTCGAGCCTCAGGGGGACCGCCGGCGGCGCCGCGTCTCCTCCCGCCCGCACACCCGGCCCCGCGCTGCAGTAAAGACAGCGGCTGAGGCAGCACAACCGTCACGTGCCGCTGAACCAAGAGGCCTTGACTACCGCGACCGCCGCGCGAGCGAGCCCCACTGCACGAAGCCTGCAGTTCACTTTTAAGTACTACCGATCGATCATATAGTAAACCGAGGAGATTCTCACACGAACACTTTCTCCTGTCTTTCATTTCGTGTTTTTTTTATCTTTGGCCTGTCAAGGTTTACATTCTGTCCCAACTCTAATAATCCCCATAGATGTTTTTTCTTAGTTTTATACTGAAATGAAATGCTCATCTCCATTCCTTTCATCAAGTTGTCTTCATTCCTGAGTTCTTTATTTTAGTTAATTGCCTAGCTGGCTAAATTTCAACATCAAGTTGTCTTTCTAGGAAGGACTCAACAATGCTGAATAGTTTTGGAATAGCTGCCTCTTGCCTTCAGACTTAATGGACAGCTTGGATGGGTGTAACATTCTTGGGTCACACTTGGCCTCAGAATCAGGTTTCTTTTACTGCCTTGCCTTTGGGCATTGGATGTTGCTATGACGAAATCAGGAGCCAGCCAGTCTTTCCCCTGATAGGTGCCAGATAGGAAAACACTACTACATAGACTCATTTTATAGATTAAGAAACTGAGGATCAGAGAGGTTAAGGGTCATACAATTTAATTAACCAGAAAACTGGAACCAGACTCCAGGTCCCTTGACTCCTTGAAGTTCAAAATAGAAGGTCAAGAAAACGCTAAGCGTAGCCAGCTATGGACGCTATTGCCCCCATGAACATCATGCTTGAATGTGTCTCAGAAGATGGTCATTCCTCACTTATTTCACCTGCTGCGCTGGAGTTCACACTCCAAGTAATGGAGCAACCTGCCTTCCTGTACATGATTCATAGAATAACGTGGCAAGTATTTTTTTTCCCTTTAAGACATAAGATAAAGTGTGTAACTATTCACAGTCACAAATTAAACTGAAAGCACAATGAAAAGAAGATGAAACCTGAATACGATGAATATGAAATATCAAATATGTGTTTACAGATGTGTTAGAAACAAACGAAGATGAGAATCAGTGAAAGAGAGAAAGCTAAGATGTATGAAAGCATTCACCAGCTACCCTTAAAAATCTTAAGTAATTATAAGCATGTGAAGTGTTAAAATTATGTTATGCATTTGAGCAAATGGAAAATCCATAAAATCCATTTTTATATTATAAAATGAGATTTCAGGAAGTATCTGTTTGCCTATCTAATGGCCTATTTTGCAATAAGTGCCTCGGTAACCGCCAAATAAATTTACAAGCCTAGCATGCTGTGATTATTTTCTATCACTTTTCTAAAGTAAACTATGTATATGCAATTATAAGGGCCGTGGAGTGTATATAGAGCTAAGAAGAAGAGATTGTGCTAAAAGGGGTGTCTTTCCTCGAAGAGAAAAGTAAATTTTGATATTTTCAATCACAAGTAGAAAATTTATTTTTAGGATATCTAGTATAACGGTTGCCGCTACTGAAATTACATTGAATTAACTAGATACTCCACGTACATGTACCGTGTCCACAAACTCATGCCACTAGGTGGCAGTGGCGCCATCTAGGCCACTAGGCCATAGGTGGCATTGACCTCATACAACAGCTTCATCCTGATTAATGCACACCTTCTCTCCCCTACAGCATCTAGAGCCTGCCAACAATTAACACGTGTCTCCTTCAGAATTCTTTTGCTGTTGTTAAAATAGAATTTAATTAACAAAAAATTAATTAGATATCTGTTTCCAAAAGCAATCTTCTTAGAAACAAGATTTAAAGAAAGCCCTGTACACGACCACAGAATATTTGCTGTGTTGCTCTGGGTCCATTTGAGTTGAATTGCACTGCGTGAATTGAATCCAGTTTGTACAGATAGAGGCATCGCTGGGATGTTTAAATAGGTTTTGTCACCACTTACCTTAATTTAGGTTACAAAATTACTCTGACATGCTTCACAGAGGCAGGGGCTTTCTTGATTCTGCACCTTCAGGTGAGTTTTAAACTCACTGCTTACTCTTATCAAGATGAAGATCACATCCTGCTAATGAGCTTTGAAGCATAGTTTCTCCTTGCAGGACGGTTACTCTTCAAAAATAGGCTGAAGAAATTCCTGCTGGAGCCCTCTGCTCTTTCTTTTACCTCTCAAACCTACCCGTGGTTCAAAACTGTCACCTCTGTTATAAGTCGCACTCACTGAGAATCAGTGCTTCTTAGAAACACTGTCATCTGTCAACCTCTCTAATATACTTCCTCTTCTGACACTTCATTTAATAGTGGAGATTCTTTTTTTTTCCATGCATTCATTTAAGAGATCCTATTAAGTAACTTAGCACTATTCAAATCGTCCCTCCTTAAAAAAGTTTTGCTCTCTTATCTTTCATTATCCATCAGTATATTTTGATGTAGATGGAAGAGATTGATTTTAAAGCTTCTATAGATAACTATCATGTCTTCATACTTTAACATCAAGTTCCACAAAAAGTGTCTGTATTCATTAAACAAGGAACAAAAGCTTTCCTCATAACTGTAGTCTGAGATTGTATTCAACATGTCTATTTCTGTATCATAGCATATTTTTAAAATGAAAAGAAAGTCCCATGCATTTAAAAAGAAAAATAAAAGCTATAACAGCATCAGCAACTAGAAAATATAAGGGGGGTTGATAGTAACGAAAAAACAGTGAAGAGCTGCCCTGACTTTAAGTCCTATGCAAACTGCTTTCTTTGAAATGGTAGCATGATGAACACAAATGATATTTTTGGGTCTTGGCACATCAAACTACCCACAGATGAAAGATGACTTAATTGCTTTGACCACAGTCCGAGTCAGAAGAGCTCAGTTGGCAAATATAAAAATAGCTTGGTGCTATTTGCATTTGCATTTGAGTAAGGAGTGATTTCATTTCAATGCCAAAAGTCTAAGTAACAAAGCAGCCCACAGGTAGTGAAACACTCCTTGCAAGTAACAGCTACAATCCCTGACCAGACTGTCTAAGGCTGCAGAGGACACCTTGATCTTGTCGGCTCCCTCCGTGTGCATAGGAAATACCGCTGTCAGCACAGCGCCTCCAAATTCAGATCACAATATACTGAGAGTTTATGTCTTCAGAGGTTAAGCACTGAAGCATTCACAGAGATTTGTTGCCTGTACCATCACCTTTACATAACCTCCTAAAAGCCTTTTAATAATTAATTATTATTCTAAATATTTGCGGTTACTGTTAATAGCTTAAGTTGCTTCTCATAATTTCACCTAACAAGGTTTTTCCAATCAATAGTCATAGCAGACTGAAGCTTGCTATATTTTAGACTTTACTACACAGAAGCCCCCCAAAAGTAAAAATATATAGAAGAGGAAAAATACTACACAAAGAATAGGAAATATCTCTAGGCCTTGTATTAAATGTGATTCCAAAGCAAGTAATGGTAAAATGGACACTATGGACTTTCCATTTCTTCTAACCAGTTATCTCTGAGATGATGTTACTTTCATGTTTTCTAAACTTTGTAATATAAACAGCAAACTTAATTCAGAAAAAAAAAAAAAAAAAACCTGCCATCACTGAATACCACAGCCAGGATCACAGACATTTAAATCAAAAGTCACCTGAGTTGGAAAAGGTTTAAGTTTTTTCAATAAATTATTTTTTATCATGACTATAAAAGTTATATAGTACACAGAGGCTAGCTGGAGATACATACTTTAGTGTACCTGAATTGCGAGGAATTCTTTCCAAGACATAAAGCTGACAATCAGACATCTGAGTATGACTGGAAAATAGCAGTCCCTGAAAGATTAAAGTGTGAATTTTAGTAACCTCGAAGGCAAAAACCATCGTTCTTCCACTTTTGAACCAGGAAATAGAATGGGCCAATGATGGTACAAACACATGTAAGGAGATCAAAGGGTGAAGTCATACCCCAAAATCACTTTGTCAAAGCTGAAAGTGAGAATTCTTGCTACACAAAAATCTATATTTGTTCTGCTCCTTAAAAAACAGTTTTGTGATCAAGCTAAGATAGAAGTTATAAAATGGCTCAATTTACAAAGCAAAACTGAATTATTCCTATTGAAATTCAATAAAGTCACTAATGTTGCAATATAATCATATATAATATATGATAATACATATTATATAGCATATTATATATAATATATTTTATTATCATAAATTTTCTTCAAAACTTTAATTACTAGTAATAAAGGGCAGGTATCTGTGGTTAAGCAAAGATATATCATTATATCCTACATATCATTATTATTTTTAAATGCATTCTTGATCCAAACAACATGAAAGAAAATGGTTTTAGGTAATAAAATGTGAGAAGCAAAATTACGGAAAGCAAGTGTTTAATATTAGGAAAATTACTCTTAATATTTTTAAAAAGAGAAGAGAATGAATAATCATGCAAAGAACCTACAGGAAATATTAACACTTTCATTTATTTAATCATTTATTCTTAAGTTTTTTTAATTGTAAAAAAAAAAATCTACACGCATAACAGACAGTAAATATCTGTCTGTCACCCATAATCTTTATCAAACTATTTAAAATAACTCTTGAAAAACCCTACCATTCACCCTTAAACCTCAGTTCCCAGAGAGAAACAGGGGTAACTGTTCTGTAAACTTCTTTCAAATTTTTTCCTGAATGTGTCCACCCACATACCTTTTTTTTAGTAACAAAAATGACCTTGTTAGATTCTACATCTTGCTTTTTCAACTTAATCATGTGTCAGAAATGTCTTTCCAGGTCAGTGTATATAGATAGATTGACTTCATTTACTTTTTATAACATACTGTTTTATAGAATGGAGACACCGTCATTTATTTAATAATTTGATTACTAAAGAACACTGTTTCATATTTTTTGCCTTTTCGGAAAACACTTATACCTGTATCTATAGGACTCTTGCCATTATTTCTATAGGATAGAGTCTTAGGTGTTAGACCCAAAATCCCCTTCGCAAAAAGATTGTACTGATTTTCACTACAACCGTTTTCCTCACAACTCTCTATATTATTATTTTTTTTAATTTTGCCTATTTTAAAATGTTTTAATTTATATTTTCTTTTGACTAAGGATTCTGAACATCTTTTAATATCTTTTTTTGGACATTTATATTTTTTCTACTTGTTGCCAGATTAAATTATTTTCTTATTTTTCTATTAGATAGCTTCTTGTTTGTAGAAGCTCTTTGTATATTTAATGTATTTATTTTCTCCTTCTAGTCTGCTATTTGTCTTTTAACTTTGTTTATGGTGAAATTCTTTGCAGAACAGGAAGTCTAATTTTTAAATGTGTAGTTAAATGGGTCAACCTTTTTCTGTGTGAGTCTCTGGATTTTTGCCTTGTTTAGGACAGCCTTTCCACCCTTAATCTATAAAATGCATCTCTATAAATAATGTTACCATCACATTACCTTAAATGCATTTCTCAATCCACAAAGAATTGATTTAACTCTGATTCTAGTAAAATAATAAAACAAAATTTAAGTAGAAATTATCTTCAAACGTTACAGAATAATGAATATTGCCTAGGAGGCAATAAACAGCTGAGGAATAAAAAGAAAAATAATTCGGACAAACCTGATTTCCTTTCTTGAGAAAAATAACTAAATTAGTGGGTAAGGGAAAGCAAGGTGTGTTATAAATTTAGACCTTTGATATACATTGTCTCCATAAATCTTTCATAAAAAATTAATTCAAATTGGCTTTGAAGTGAGCACCCTCAACTGAATTGAAAACTGCCTGATGGACCATAAACAACAGAGATAATAATAGCATTGATGTATCCAGCGGTGGGAAGGAAGAAACAAGTACCATACTAAGACCAGTGATAGATCTGGGTTCACAAAGCTTTTATATTAATGAACTAGACGGAAGAAAGAAAAATGATGCAATCATTAATTTAACAAATGTCACTAAGTTGAAAAGCGTGGTCCACACATTTGTAAGCGTTATAATAGAAGCTTGTGGTAGAGGATAGAAGCACAGGGGGATGTCCGAGTCAGAATTGACTTTGCACCAAATCCACGGCCCTTTCTCCATCCATACACCAGTTAGTTCAGTCAAATCACACTATGGTGACCACTTTGTAACTGGCTAGAGGCAAATTCATTCATCCAAGACCGCAGAAAGAGAGCAAGTGTTCCCCAAGCAGGGCGTAGGGATATTCAGGAGAGGGGAGAGCAGTGGGGGAGATGGGCTCTGATGGTGGGAACATAAAAGGTCCAGTACGTATCGCTCTTACTCCCAGGACCCTCCAACATGGCCCCAGCAGTGAAAGATGCTCTAAAATCTGCCAGCACCTGAGAGCTGTGATTTTTTTTTAAGTAAATAAAATACAAACCAATAATGATAATTAATGGTGATGGAACTGGATTAGATGAAACAGTCAAAGAAGCATAATAAAGTGCTAACATTCAATTCACGTAACATTTTAGTGATTACAAAATGCTTCCACAAGGTCTCCTTGGAGTAACACCCAGGGGTGGTCAGGAAAGGCAGATGAATGGATCCATTTTCCTCTGGAAGCTAAGTAGGATCAAGGAAACTGCCAAAAATTACATAGTTACATTGCCCGGGATCTGCTATTTCTACTACACCTACTCATGTCTTTTAAAGTAATCACAGACAAGTGCAATCAGGTTTGGACATGTGTAAAAATCATAATTCAAAAACTTCTTTTTATTTTTATTTATTTATTTATGGCCATGCCACGTGGCTTGCAGGATCTTAGTTCCCCGACCAGGGATTGAAAAACTTCCTTTTAAAAGAAAAGCAGGGCTTCCCTAGTGGCGCAGTGGTTGAGAGTCTGCCTGCCGATGCAGGGGACGCGGGTTCGTGCCCCAGTCCGGGAGGATCCCACATGCCGCGGAGCGGCTGGGCCCGTGAGCCGGGGACGCTGAGCCTGCGCGTCCGGAGCCTGTGCTCCGCAACGGGAGAGGCCGCAGCAGCGAGAGGCCTGCGTACCGCAAAAAAAAAAAAAAAGAAAAGAAAAAAAAAGAAAAAAAGAGAAAAGAAAAGAAAAGCAGACTTCATCTTCATGAGACAAGCACTTTCCACATACACCAAACACCCTAACTGCATCCTTTGTTCTCTACTCTGCATACCTACTTTTCCTCAGCCTTCCTTCTTCCTATCCTTCCTTCCTTTTTCTTCCTTTCTGTCCCCATGACCCTTGTTCTCAAAAACAATGGGAATATGGGAGGTAACTCAGGGGAGTAAGGATATTTAAGTATGTACACGTATCACAAAACAACCTTCCTAGGAAAACCTCAACTTCTTATCTGGGAAGGCGATGGCAGATTTTTTTTTTTTTTTCATAAGTACCTAAGGCCTAGGAGACTCTTAAGTCACTTTGAGGATTACCTTTCATCTCTCTCTGCCACACGGTAACATCATCCATTCTCCACACAGGCACTGCAGGACAACAGACAGATATCCTGGTTTGCCTGCCAACGTCACCGTAAGCAAACGATGGCCCCCTTCAGGTAGTTTCAGTGAAACATTTCATCAGAGGAATGTTATTTTTATGTTGAGGCACTCTTATGATGCCTTGCCGCTATTGATTTCCTTTTTTAACATTTGCTTACCACTGTGAAAATATAGCACAAATGTGTGTGTATGTATTTCCAAGTGGCCAACTCAAAACAGTACAGCTTTAATCCAAATACATTAATAGGAAAACCAAGTCAAATGTTTCTTAAACATAAGTTAAAATGATTATGTGCAGCAATACTGCATTGCTAGAATAGATCAAATGACCTCATCGAAGATGTTTGAGAAGGTGTCAAACTTATCCATGTTAAGTTTAAAAATTTCAACTGTGAAAAGCTCTCTAGCTAACCATCTGTTTATCTAGTTCCTCCTATATATAATCAAATTTCTTTCAAACAGAAAGGCTTACATTGACAGAGTAAATGAGTCCAAATATTTGGCTTCACTTTAATTAATCAAATAAAATTAATCTTTCAACCAAAGTGAAGTTTACATTTGTCTGTTTGATCTACAATATTTTTGAAGGATATTCATAATATTTTGTACACTACAAAAAGCATATCTACTTTTATTTGTATTTCAAGCAGCTGGCCTGGGCATATCATCATAGATGAGAAATGTTCTTAATTGGGGTATCATCTCTATGCTGGATTTCAATCTTACAAAAGGGAGCAAAGCTTGCAAAAATACTCATACTTTAGAAATATTTTAATTCACGAAAGTGTTAGGTATCCATGGTTCTATTACGTGCATTAAATTTTTGGAAAAAAATTTAGCTTCAGATGAAATTTCAGGCTCAGAAAGCCTAAATTAGACATTCTGAAAGATTGTGAGATGATAAGACTGTTAAAGAAAGTGAAGGGCTATTGAGAAAAATGGGGCAGATTCTTTACTAATGTTGAATAGCAAAATTCAGTGAGGAGCTAGGAGGAAAATTTATGTCTCAACACACCATCAGTTCACAGTAATCTCCTTTCCATCATATATGGTAAGCATAAGCATCGTCCACAAAAAGTGAACCAAGAGAACTTCTTTTACTGAATAAACACATACTTGAACGAGAAATGTTTTGGTGATTAAAGTATCCGCATAGTAATTCAGCAATTGCTTTTCACTAGTCAATTAATGCCCGAGAGCACTGAGTTATTTATAAAGTTACAGTATTTTTTGCGTAAAATAACTAGTTCAGATCCTGATTTAGAAATTAATCTGAGATTTAATTTCTTCCATCAAATTATGTATTTATGATAAGTTAAAGAATCATATTTTATCACAAGTCCCTAGAATAATAACTATATCCCAATCTATAAAAACAATGTGTGTGTAAATGTAACACACAAACTTCTACTCACAAATAATTAGCTTCCAGGATTGTGTCTGACAACCTTTAATGATCATAAATTTCCAGCTCATCTTTTGTCATCGCAATCACTTTATCACTAAAATAATTTTTGAGGCGTGAAATAAAGTGTGTCTCCCATATTTGAATATTTCATATTCAGCATTTAAGTATGCTGTTGTCATCCACCACTACATTCTCCTCATTGCCAGGAGATGGCGCTATGGGTTTTAAATCTCAGAGCTAAAATCCCAAAGCAGAACTGAGCCCTTTTTAGTTTGTTTCTTCCTTAATTCGTGGACAGCAGACAAGCCCTAAACGTGTTCACTTTTTTATCCCAACAATTTTTCTTTCTCCAAAAAAAAAAAAAAAAAATCGAATGTTTTTCAAGATTCGATAAAGATAAGCTTCGAAAGGAGAAACACGTGTAACACAAGTATTATCAGTCCCTAGGGAGTGCCACTGAACGCAGGAGTATGTCCAGGTACGAAGGAGGGAGTGAATTCTTCAGAAACTCTTTTCACGTTTTCCTCTATCCGTGCATACTACCCGATCGCTGGGGTCCCAGCAGTGGTAGACGGGCGCCAAATTCTTCTCTCGCTATACCGTGCCCCTCCCCTTAAAAGTCGCGGCAATGGGAAGATCCCTCGGGAGCCAGGTGAGCCCTTCGCCGCGAGCCCGGGGACCCGCCTGCGCGCTCGCGTGGGGCGCGCCGTCTCGCCGAAAAAGCTGCTTGTCTGGGGACTGAGCGTTTCCCTTCAACGTTTGTTCAAACTTAAACCAACTTGCCGCCAAACAGTCTTGAGGATCAACCTCTTTCCTTTAAAATACACAAAGGGAAAATCTTCCCGAAATAACTTTATATCAACAGGTTCCTGCTTTTCCAAGGTCGAAGTACTTGGAATTGACAAGAACTTCAGATCAATCGTAAGGCTGGGGCCCCTGGCGCACTGCCAGTGATGGTCCAGCTCCCAGGGCCCCGGCACCCTCGCTGCCCTCCTCATTAGGCCCGCCAATCCCCAACACACACGTGGACCCATAGCATCTCTCTGCAGTGAGCTTTGTGGGACCTAGCCAAGAGGGTAAGGAAATATTGATGACTAAACGAGGCCGAAAGGCTTGACTTCACCTTGATGGGCTTGAAGCTCTCCGCCACCAAGTAGATCCTGCGTTCACAAACCCGGCGGGGGCGCAGGATGATGAACCTCAGCTGTGCGGGCTTCAAGCTGACCCAAGAGCCACCAGACGGCGTGGGGCGGGCGAGGGGCGGGGGGTAGGCAAATGCAACTTCAAGGTCAACGTGCCTCTGACTGGGGCTGGAGAGCAGCCAAGGGTGCTCCGGCCTGGAGCGCTGGGGGCGCGCCCTGCTTGCGCCCGCTGGACGCGGCGGAGGAGGGCTCGGAGCCAGTACTCCTCCGCGGTTTTGCGACAGAAAGTCCCTCTGGGTCGCCGCAGTCCCTGCCTGACGCGACCTCCCAGGCTGGACCCCGCCGCCGCAGGGTATGCGCAGCCCCCAGAGGGTTTCCGTCACTCTCAGGGAATGTGCTTTTCCTGAGCAGCTCCCAAGCGAAAGTTCATGTCATTTTTACCAAACTTTGCTTTTTACTTTTTAGAATGTTCTCAGATAGATAAATTGAAATGCAGACACACAAGGAAAATTCTCCCTTTCAGAAAACACAGATACTCAAATCCCAGTCTTTTGGGGTTCTCCTGACTTTTAAATCTAGATAAGTAATAAGCTGTTTATCAGGGCTATAAAAATAACAAAGAGGAACTCCTGGCTTTACTCTTTAATGACGGATTAGATCGTGTTCCGTTCTGATTTTACGTGGGTTCCTATTTCAAATTTCAAGCAAATACTAAGGAAGACGATCACTAAGAAATGTAAGTGACCTAAAAAATTAGTTTGGTCTAAAACTCAGTAGCTCTGTAATTTCAGTGCGGTGCGGCTTGCTGAGTATTTAAGAATCCTTTCAAAGCCGTAGGTGTGTTCCTTCCTGCTGTAACAAAACTGTATTCATCTTTGCACAACATGCGCTGGCGTCTGTAAGTTTGGTACTCAACACTCGGCCAAGAATGCTCCCTATCCTGATATGTGTCTACCAACCAGCCTCAATGCGCCAACCAGCCCAGTACCAAGAGCGCCCTGCTGGGTGTCCCTCGATGGCGCCCACCCCACCGTCTGGACCACGGAGTGGCCTGAGCTGCCCCACCATGACTGGGCAGAGGAAACAGTCCCCTGCGTTTCCTGTCCCCCAATCGCTTCGGTAACTCACCCTGACCTTCTCTGAAACTGCACAGACTCAGAGGATTTCGCTTCCAATGTTTCATTTCCAGGGGTCATCTGTGGGTCAGAAGTTTTGGCCGCGGGCTAATTTCCCGCCCTTTCTTCCCAGGCAACCAGAAATTTTTTATTTTGGCTTTTCGTCTGCTCTCCTTACAACTTGCTAGTTACAGCAGGAACCCAGGCCCTTTCCCCTCTTCTTGGCAGAACAAAGTTCAAGCGCAGAGCTTTCTGGAGCTCTCAAGGCCAGAGGGTGCTAAGTGAGCAGGTGACGTCAGCCCTTCACTGGCCCGAAACCAGGCGGCGGGATCCCACTCAAGTGAGGAGAAAGAGCCTAGGCCGTGACTTAGGGCTGGCGACGATTAAACCAGGTAACGAGACACCGGGCAGATGTGTTTTCATTGCTCTGTGAGATAAATGCAGCGTTAAGTGCCTGACAACTTCCCGGAAGCAATCAGCAAAAGTTTACGAGTGCATAAACCTCAAAGACCATTCCCCGACGGTTGTTATAAGGCCCACATTTAAAGCTCTTATAAATTCTTCGGCACTTTCCAAAATCTAAGTTTCCAGGGACTATTAAGCAGTCACCTCCTCCGAGGAGACCAGGGGGATTTTCTTGAACCGCCAAGGAAAGAGGTTTGGGGCTTCTACTGAGTGAAATAAAGCTGCGCAAAAGTTTGTTCCGGAAGTTTCGATGGCGGAAGCGGGAGCGGGGGAAGAGGAAGGAGGGCGTGGAAGTGGGGTCCGGGAAGGGCCAGGAGGTGCTCTTCGGCGCTGAGTTATCTGACAGCGGCGTAGGACCGGAGTCTGTCGGGGGTCGCGGATCTAGCGGCACCTTGGCCGCTTTTGGCGGTGGCCCCAGCTTGGCCAGTCCGGTCCCGCAGGGCATAGCCCCATGTGGCGCTCGTAGCTAAACCCTATAGCTCCCACCCGGCCCGGACATGGTAGCTCCTTCACCCTTCTAGTGCCCACTGAGTGGCCGGCAGGAATACAGGCGTCCTGCGGAAAGTACCAGCGCTCTAGAAAGGGGAGCCGGAGGGAGAATCGAGTCAGACACTGGAAACGTGTCTCCACTCCGCCCAGAGCCACGACGGTGCCAGCCTCGGTCCTCCCCTAAGTGGCCAGAGTTCTTTGGTCAGTTAGTATCCGGCACACACGACTCACCTATGTTTATAGAGAACCTTTGTTTATGATCCCGGTGACAACAAAGCTGCTAATTGAAAAACGGTAACAGGAGCATGTCGTTGGCTTCCTAAAGCTGGAGGTTAATAGCTGCGCGCGCCGGGGGACGGAGGCGGGAGGGAAGCGGTGAGCGAAGGGCCGCCCCGCACGTCTACGTGCTTTGGGGACCCCAGGCGAGACACGTGGGCCGGCTCGAGCCTTCCAGAGCCGCCGGCCCGGGTCCCAGGCTGGAAAGCGTCCCGCAGCTCGTCTGCTCTTTCTCAATCTTTGGGATCCAGTCAATCCCAAGGCACGAAGGTAACTGATGACTGCGTAGCATTTCTGTCCCGGTGAGATTGAATCTCAGGCAATTATTTTGAAAAGATACCGCTGGGCCCGTTTTCCTCAGGTGAAAATGCAGACGTTTCTATGCTGTCCTCACCCCTCCTTTATGAAATAAGGCGCCCAACTGTTCCGATATTACCATTCAAAAACAGGTTCTGTGGCGAACCTCATTTGTGAATCTATTACAGAGATTAATAGATTATTTCTCCTTTTTCAACTAATTCTCAGTGGGGAAATTTAACCATATGGTAAGGAGAGAATTAGAATTTCATCACATTAGAGCAAAATGTAATGAAAAGAGTCCAACACCTGGGGCCAACTCTGAAAGCCACAATTAAAAGGTTTTTAATGAAACCAGAGAAACCAAAAATTTCATAAGCTTCAGTAATTCTGCCACATAAGAGAGATTTACTGGAGGGTGTTGGGTAATATTGTTTTTACTTATGTCATAAGGATGAAAACCAGCTGCTAAATACCATGTGCTCCCAGACACGGGACACAGGAGCTGGAAGACCGCGTGTACCACTTCCCATCCGAAGAGGAGCACTTATTTTCACACTTCGCCTTCCTCTCCCTCTAAGAACAACCGAGGCAGACCCAGATGTCCCTGAATGGCTTCCTAGCTATGGCGGCTACGTTTCTGGGTAAATAAATATGCACAAATGTCCTCCTTGGTGTGTGAGAAGATCTGACTACCGGTGAAGTTGACTCTTCCGAAACAGCTGGATTTTCATCTTGAGGAAAGTTTGAGCAATCAGTTTCTTCCTGTTTAGGAAATCCTGTGCTTCATTAATCACCATCACTGTAGCCGTTCTTTGGAGACGGCTGCAAAAGCACCCCCTCCCTTTAAAAAAATCTAATGGGCTGCATACGCAACTCGATCTTCATTTTCTTTCTCTCCTCCTCCACCCCTCCTCTCCCCTCTCCCCCCGCACCGCCTCAGTCCGGGTAGGAAATGGGCAGGGAGTGGGTGAGCGGGGGCGGAATAAGGCAGTGTGTTCGGGGGGGGGGGGCGATTGCTTTGCTGTCTTACTAGCTAAGAATCTTGGGTGAATTTGGGGCAAGCCAGCGGAGACACCACTTCCCCCCGAAAATCCCATCTCCACATCCAGACCAGAGTCATCCTAGGAACAGGGGTGGAGTATCAGCCTCCCCCGGAAAGGGTCATGTAGCACGGGATGAGACAGTAGTGGCGAGGGAAGGGGAGTGGGGAGGGGGGTGCAGTGGGGGGAGGCGTCTGCTTTCCACGGGACTCCCAGGCTTCGCCGCCGATCTACAATTTGCTGAAGGAGCAAAGAACATCCTCGGCTCTAAGTAGGGCTTTTAGTGTGCTCATTGATGAGTGAAAGTCGCCACACATGTCAAGCTAAAGGCAGTTGTTGGGTTACTAACAGGACCCAGCGCCTTGCAAACATATGCGCTAAGCTGTGTATACAGATGGCAGGCAGAATAATGGAGCAGGCGCCTTTTATAAAGCTCTAGCTGCTGCCTGTCTTCAGACCTGGGAAATGAAACTATTCAGACTCGCGGCCAGATAGCGCCTGCGATTGTTTGTTACCGTTTTAATCCTATTAATTAAAACGTTAACCTGATTGGGTAGAAAGCTCTGTCCCAACAGGCGACTCTTCTTCATAATAACCTACTCAGAGATAATGATGTAAAAGACTCCCCCGTCTGTGGCGGCGGCTGGTTGATGGGTCCGGAAATCTCTTGAAGGTGAATCCAAGCAAGATAAACGGTGCGGAGAGAAGGCGCGGGGCTGGGCTCAGAGCGGCGGCGGCGGCGGCTCCACTCCCTCCGCACCCACCCTCCCACCATGCGGGGCCGCGGCCCATGGTGAGCCCCAGCAGGCAG